>NW_020185327.1:6481042-6572444 GCF_003031525.2 Neophocaena asiaeorientalis asiaeorientalis
TATGTACAGTATCATGTCATCTGCAAACAGTTACAGCTTTACTTCTTTTCCAATTTGGATTCCTTTTATTTCTTTTTCTTCACTGATTGCTGTCTGGATTCTGTTTGCTAGTATTTTGTTGAGGATTTTTGCATCTATATTCATCAGTGATATTGGTCTGTAATTTTCTTTTTTTGTGGTATCTTTGTTTTCTGGTAGTATCTGGTTTTGGTATCAGGGTGATGGTGGCCTCGTAGAATGAGTTTGGGAGTATTCCTTCCTCTGCAATTTTTTGGAAGAGTTTGAGAAGGATGGGTGTTAGCTCTTCTTTAAATGTTTGATAGAATTCACCTGTGAAGCCATCTGGTCCTGGGCTTTTGTTCGTTAGAAGATTTTTTTTTGTTTTTTTTTTTTTGCTTTACGCGGGCCTCTCACTGTGGTGGCCTCTCCCGTTGCGGAGCATAGGCTCCGGACGCGCAGGTTCAGCGGCCACAGCTTATGGGCCCAGCTGCTCCGTGGCATGTGGGATCTTCCCGGACCAGGGCATGAACCCATGTCCCCTACATTGGCAGGTTGCCTCTCAACCACTGCACCACTAGGGAAGCCCAATTTCCTCTTTTATAGCTGTTAGCAGTTCCCTTATGTATTGTGTTGCTCCTTTGTTGGGTGCATATGTATCTATAATTGTTATATGTTTTTCTTGGATTGATCCCTTGATCATTATGTACTTCCTTCCTTATCTCTTGTAACATTCTTTATTTTAAAGTCTATTTTATCTGATATGAGTATTGCTACTCCAGCTTTCTTTTGATTTCCATTTACATGGAATATCTTTTTCCATCCCCTCACTTTCAGTATGTATGTGTCCCTAGGTCTGAAGTGGGTCTCTTGTAGACAGCATATATATGGGTCTTGTTTTTGTATCCATTCAGCAAGCCTGTGTCTTTTTGTTGGAGCATTTAATCCATTCACGTTTAAGGTAATTATGGATATGTATGTTCCTATGACCATTTTCTTAATTGTTTTGGGTTTGTTTTTGTAGTTCCTTTTCTTCTTTTGTGTTTCCTACTTAGAGAAGTTCCTTTAGCACTTGTTGTAGAGCTGGTTTCGTGGTGCTGAAATCTCTTAGCTTTTGCTTGTCTGTAAAGCTTTTGATCTCTCCGTCAAATCTGAATGAGATCCTTGCAGGGTGGAGTAATCTTGGTTGTAGGTTCTTCCCTTTCATCAGTTTAAGTGTATCATGCCACTCCCTTCTGGCTTCTATTTCCTTTCCCATGTTAGGGAAGTTTTCGACTATAATCTCTTCAAGTATTTTCTTGGGTCCTTTCTCTCTTCTCCTTCTGAGACCCCTATAATGTGAATGTTGTTGCGTTTAATGTCCCAGAGGTCTCTTAAGGCTGTCTTCATTTCTTTTTATTCTTTTTTTTTATTCTGTTCCAAAGCAGTGAATTCCACCATTCTATCTTCCAGGTCACTTATACGTTCTTCTGCCTCATTTATTCTGCTATCGATTCCTTCTACTGCAGTTTTCATTTCAGTTATTGTATTGTTCATCTCTGTTTGTTCTTTAATTCTCTTAGGTCTTTGTTAAACATTTCTTGCATCTTCTCGATCTTTGCCTCCATTCTTTTTCCGAGGTCCTGGATCATCTCCACTGTCATTATTCTGAGTTCTTTTTCTGGAAGGTTGCCTATCTCCACGTCATTTAGTTGTTTTTGTGGGATTTTATCTTGCTCCTTCATCTGGTACAAAGTTCTCTGCCTTTCCATTTTGTCTGTCTTTCTGTGAATGTAGTTTTCCTTCCACAGGCTGCAGAATTGTAGTTCTTCTTCCTTCTGCCGTCTGCCCTCTCTGGGTTATCATTTTTTTCTAGGCCTTTTCAATGCACATAACTAGGTTTTTTTGGAAACAAAAATTATGAGTTCATTCTGATATTTTCAATTTAAATGAGGATTACAAGGATCTACTGTATAGCACAGGGAACTATATTCAGTATTTTGTAATAACTTATAATGGAAAAGAATCTGAAAAAGAATATATATATATGTATATAAAAAACTGAATCACTTGGCTGTACACCTGAAAGTAACACAACACTGTAAATCAACTATAGTTCAATTTGAAAAAAAACAATGATTACAGGTTGTTGTATAACTTCCTAATAACATTAAACTTCATGCAGTTTTCTTCATACCCCATACTGTTTCATTGCCTCCCTTTATGCTGTTTCCTCTGTTTGGGCCTTCAGGTACAGATTAAGAATAGCTTCTTTTGGGAAACTTCTGTAACGTTCAAACTGGTCCATCTTTCTTTGGTATTGCCATGGTACCCTGTATCCCCCATCATGGTATTAGCACATTACACTGTGTATTCTTCATATCTATATCTATGTCTGTATATCTGTATCTGTATCTATAGATCTCCTCTCAGGAAATCCTGTCTTATTTTTCCTTAGCTGCTAGTATAGATACTGTTGCATGGTAGGTTTTCAGTGAATATTGAACAAAAGTTGTTTTGCAAGTTGTTGCTGCTTTGTTTTGGAAATATTATCCTTTGTATGCAAGGCAAATACAATATTCAGAAATGAATTCAAAATATTTTTATAATCCCTTTTGATCTTTCCCTTCCAAATGAACTTCTAGAGTTAAAAATCATGTAATAACTGTATTTTATTGGAAATGAGTAATAAGGTTTGTCTCACAGTTTCTGTAACTTTTTCCTCCACAGTATGTTTTTACTCAGTACAACAAACCATTCTTCAGTACCTTTGCAAAAACATCTATGTTTGTTCTGTACCTTTTGGGCTTTATAATTTGGAAGCCATGGAGACAACAGTGTACAAGAGGATTTCGAGGAAAGCATGCTGCTTTTGTAAGTTTAAAATTTTAAGTGTTTGTTGGAGTGGGGGTAAATTTTTTCAAACTATTAGTTTTTTGAAAAACAGTCAGATTTTAACTTGTTCTTTAAATGAGTGAAGATAGCATGATATAAGAAAAACTTGCTTTTGTCCATACTTTTAAATTTACTCTTCTAATCAGCTTGGCATCAGAATGTTTTGTGAGAAGTCAGAGGTACATAATCACTTTCTTTCCCTTACCTCATGACACGCTCTGAGTTGTTAAGACTTACTTAACTAGTCCAAATCAATTAATGTGGAGAAGTTGATGGAAGATAAAGGATAAGAAGAATATCTAGAGTCTGTGGTCATTTGCAGATCAAATAAATATCACCTAATTAGCTGTAAAGTTGATTGTAGAAGCAAACTAATTCAAAGTTTATATGTTAAAATGAAAACATATTTCAGGGCATATTTCAGATGTTTGGCTAATCAAATTATATTCCATCATTCATGTCACATAAAATGCTTGTTTTTAAGTTTTGAAAGAAATGGCAGTTTATGTAGTGATGTATCTTCCGTGAAGTAGAAACTGAATTTTTGATAATGAAGAATATAAAACTCTCTCTTTTTTTTCTTTTTTACACATTTATTTATTTATTTATTTTTGGCTGCGTTGGGTCTTCGTTGCTGCGCGCGGGCTTTCTCTAGTTGTGGTGAGCGGGGGCTACTCTTTGTTGCAGTGCGTGGGCTTCTCATTGCGGTGGCTTCTCTTGTTCTTGTTGAGGAGCATGGACTCTAGGCACACGGGCTTCAGTAGTTGTGGTATGCGGGCTCAGTAGTTGTGGCTTGCAGGCTCTAGAACACAGGCTCAGTAGTTGTGGCACATAGGCTTAGTTGCTTTGCAGCATATGGGATCTTCCCAGATCAGGGCTTTAACCTGTGTCCCCTGCATTGGCAGGTGGATTCCTAACCACTGCGCTACCACCAGGGAAGCCCATAAAACTCTTTTTTACATTAATCCTTTTCCTTTTTTTTTTCTTTTTTAATTCTCTATCCTCTCTCTTTTTACAATTGTGGTAAAATACACATAACATCAAATTTACCATTTTAATCATTTTTTTCTTTTCCCCAATTTTTTTTAAATAAATTTATTTATTTTTATTTTTGGCTGCGTTGGGTCTTTGTTGCTGCACTCAGGCTTTCTCTAGTTGCGGCGAGCAGAGTCTCCTCTTCATTGCAGTGCATGGGCTTCTCATTGCGGTGGCTTCTCTTGTTGCGGAGCACAGGCTCTAGGTACGTGGGCTTCAGTAGTTGTGGCATACAGGCTCAGTAGTTGTGGCTTATGGGCTCTAGAGCACACGCTCAGTAGTTGTGGCACACGGGCTTAGTTGCTCCACGGCATGTGGGATCTTCCCGGACCAGGGCTGGAACCCGTGTCCCCTGCATTGGCAGGCGGGTTCTTAACCACTACGCCACCAGGGAAGTCCCTTCACTTTCTCTTTTGTTGTAATTCAATAGGAATGTCTTTGTACACATCTGTAGTTATTTACTTAGGATAAATTCCTAAAAGTATAATTGCTGGATAAAACAGTAATGTCATTATATAGCTTTTGATTCCTTTTGCTAAATTATCATCTACAATAATTGCACCTGATTCATGTCTGTTAGCAGTGCATGAGATTGAACTGTTAGCAAGACCCTAATGCTTTGCCAATATGATAGGTAGACAGTGGTATCTTGTTTAATCTGTGTGTTTTTGGTTAGTTTTTCATATATTTGTTGCATAGTAGAATTCTTTTGTGAGTTGTCCATATCTTGTCCATTTTTCTACATTGACTCTTTCTTACTGATTTATAAGGGTTTTTTAAGGGCATGGGCTTCTGGTGTTTGAATCTTGTTCTGTCACTTGCTGCTTGTGTGATCTTTAGCAAGTTATTTAACCTCTTCAAACTTTAAGCAGGGATAAATGATAGGGTGGTTGTGGGTGTGAATAAAAGCATACTTTTACAGCACTAGCACACTGGTTCTCAAAGTGGTCCAGTGTCTGAATCCATTTAGGGGATTCTTGAGGTTAACACTGTTATCATGATAATGCTAAGATGTTATTTGTCTTCTTCACTAACCCACCCATCCTCTCCCTGGTGATCTGAAATGTTATTATAATATTGTGAAAAGGGCTTAATTTCAGAGTTAGACTAAACTGGGCTTTAATCCTAGTTCTGTTACTTAGATGAAATTTCTTATCCTCAATTTCTTCATCAATAAAATAAAGGTGATAATACTTACCTTACATGGTTGAGTACTTGGCATTAGCTGCTGTTATTATTAATAATGATTATAGGGCTTCCCTGGTGGCGCAGTGGTTGAGAGTCTGCCTGCTAGTGCAGGGGACGTGGATTCGAGCCCTGGTCTGGGAGGATCCCACATGCCGCGGAGCGGCTGGGCCCGTGAGCCACAACTACTGAGCCTGCACGTCTGGAACCTGTGCTCCGCAACAAGAGAGGCCGCGATAGTGAGGGGCCCACACACTGCAATGAAGAGTGGCCCCCACTTACCACAACTAGAGTAAGCCCTTGCACAGAAACGAAGGCCCAACACAGCCAAAAATAAATAAATAAATTTTTTAAAAAAGTAACAAATGTTCAAGTACAATTGGTGTCTTTTAAAAAAAATAATGATTATAAACCCTTATAGGTCTGCTCTGGATTTTTGGTTCTATTCCTTTGAGCTGTGACTCACATTAGTTCTACTTTATTTCATGAGTTTAATTGAATTTTATGTCTCACTATTGGTAGTTTGCAGATGCTGAAGGTTACTTTGCTGCTTGCACAACAGATACAACTATGAATAGTTCTTTGGTAAGTGTTTCTTCTCTCCTCAGGAAGAGAGCGGGTGGAGTTGACCATGGCGGGAAGGACTGAAATAGCGTTGATAGCACCACAGCTATATTAAAATAAAAATATATCTCAATGTTGGCTGCTCTCCATGAGAGTTGTAATTTGGTACTTTCTTAGAGATACCTGAGACCTAAAAGTAAGCAATTCAGCCACCTCTGGGGAGAGAAGGGAATAGGAAATTAGTTAAGGACTGAAAATAGTAAAGGAAGTCCTTTGTCCTTTGTTTCTTACCAACTTTGTCACTTCATGTTTGTTATTATATTATTACCACTTAGAAACAAATACATTTACTTGACACTGAGACTCTATAAGCAGTTTGCTTATTCATTTCACAGATTTTTAAGAGCACTTAACGTATGTTAAACACTTGTTTTAGACTCTCAAAATACAGCTTATGTTCTAGTGTGTGAGTGTGTGTTTGGGGAAGGGAGGGAGACAGATAATAAGCAAGCATATGAAGGAATTATCAGTCACTCTATTTAAGCATTTATTATCTTGTTGGAGAGAGAGTATGTAAAAATCTTTTCTTTTTACACCATTACTAAGGCGTCTCTTTAAAATATATTATTCCAAACGTGGCATTCTATCTGAGAAAAATTTTAAAGTCAACTCTAAAATTTAATAACCAATTTATGAAGCACTAGCTTGGTGACCTTACTGACAGTTTTTTGTTTCTGACAGTACAGTTTTTTGTTTCTCTGACTTTTAGAACTACAGTTGCTTGCAAGGTAGCTTACCGGGTGCTGTGAATGGTTTGTGAAGCTTAGAGAAAATTTCATTTCTTTTCTCTGGGATCCTAAGCATCAACAAGACTAATTCCCTGGTGGTTCAGTGGTTAGGACTCTGCGCTTTCACTACCGAGAGCGCGGGTTTGATCCCTGGTTGAGGGACTAAGATCCTGCAAGCTTCGCTGTGCGGCCAAAAAACCCCAAAAAACAAACAAACAAAAAACAGAAAAAAACAAAAACAAGACTAATATCAGTTTTCTCTATCAGTGTAGAAGACAGAGTTGAGATGGCAGCCTACTCTTCTACTATTTTTTTCTATTATCTGTAAGATGGACACGTCAAATTGTTCTAGGCCAAATGCTATGATGAAAAGTTCAATGCAACAATGAGACTCCATCTATTTCCAAATCCTATTGTCTCTTCATTTACTGAATATTTTTCATTGGCAAAGTCTGTATCAGGAGTTAAAGATAAATTAAAGAAATAAAAAATACTTTATGTTAATTTAAGAAACAGCCTTGTTTCTTAAATTAACAGAATTGTGCCTTAAATACAGATCATCTGAAGAACATTTACAAAAACATTTGGGGGATTTAGAACCACTTAAAAATGTAGACTTTTAGAGCATGGTTAGACAAACCTGGCTTTAATTCTGTTGTCTACCACTAGATTATTTTATATCACTGAGGACAGAGACTTTGTCTCTATTCGCTCTTATATCCCTACGACCTAGAACAGCACCTGACATAGTAGGAGCTCAATATTTATATGTTAAAAGAATGAATGAAAAGGAATGGGAGATAATCTGTTAGCTGAGAGAGGTCTGTTTTTATGACATTTAAAAATTAAATATCATAATGTGCCAGTGCTGTGTGATTACATTTCTAAGCTTTAAATTGATTCTTTGTGTCATTGTACCTGGGTGGATCATTTGAGTTTCCTGTATAAGTCTTGAAAATGCATTTTGGGAAAATGATGCTGTATAAACACGGTGGTGAACAGTCCTGTTTTGGGTGGTATCTGTGTCTATATACCATCCACTTAAATTTAGCCAGTATATCAGCTATTATACTTGTTTATATTTGTTCCTGTTTTTGCTGCATTCCAGAGTGAACCTCTTTATGTTCCTGTGAAATTTCATGATCTTCCGAGTGAAAAACCTGAGAACACAAACATTGATACTGAAAAATGTAAGCAAAACTTAGAATTTCATAACTTAGAAGTGGGTGGAAGTTTTAGCTTCATTCAAGCCATCCCAAAACTTAGTGGTTCTGTGGGTTGCCTGGGATCACCTGGCAGTTCTTCTGTTCCATGTGGTGTTGGCTCAGCCTGTAGTTGTCCAGTTGACTGGATGTTTTTATTAATTCAATGGAAATAACTTCCAAATACCAGAAATCTCTATGGTGTTATTATGTATATGGAGATATATTTATTAATGAACAGTATCCTCTTCAACCAGGCCGTCAAAGACCTTGATAGCAAATTACAGGAGTTTTGCTGGTTCTTTGAACATGGTAAAGAATGCCAGCTTCAATGTAACGTACAGTATTCATCCACGATATTCTCTTTCAAGGAATGGAACTACAGAAGAATGTTCTGTGTGCTTGACCAGGAAAATAATTCTCATAAATTGGATATCTATGCGGAAAAATCCAAATAAACTTTTACTACAAATGCTAAAATAATAATCATACTATAATCCTGAACCAGGCAGTTGTTTGAAACTTTGTTGAATATTGGTCTCATTTTAAAACCTTCAAAATTTTTTATAGATGGAAACATTTTTCCTACCAACTCTTTTGAATGAGCAGAGCTGTCCCATGTAATAATTTAACTGGGTTTTTTTTGACTGTTCAAATATGATTATAGATGGGTTAAATAATATGCATTTATAAGTAAATTAAAACTTGTGACATTTTTTGGATGCGAGGGGAAATGTTTAATGATTTTATACTTTACTTTTCCTTCCAAGCTCCCAAAAAGTCTCGTGTAAGGTTTAGTAATATCATGGAGATTCGACAGCTTCCATCAAGCCATGCATTGGAAGCTAAGTTGTCTCGCATGTCATATCCTACCGTGAAAGAACAAGAATCCTTACTCAAAACTGTGGGGAAACTAACTGCAACTCAAGTAGCAAAAATTAGCTTTTTTTTTTGCTTTGTGGTAAGTCTTCTCTTTATTATATGTTTGGAATTTGACTTTTAAGACAGTAGACATACCAACAATATAGTATTAAAGTTTAAGACTATTAGGTTGCTTTAGTCATGACTTTAAACTCTGTTATCTGCTATCATAGGGAAATTAGAGTGTTAAAAGTAATAAATACTAGGCATACGTAAAAGAATTCAATAAATACTATACACTACAACCACTCATGTATATTTAGAATTTGACATTGCCTCATGGTCAGAATAACGAATAGAGTTATTTCACACTATGATACATACAAGCACTAGTAAATGTCCAGATAAGAGTTTGCATTGATTGCATTAATTTCTTCAAATAAGTCCTTTTGAGGTTTTATTTTAAATTCATATAAATGTGGTCAAATATTTTATAAGTACTCATAGTAAACATTTTTTCATTGTTTCTTATAATATAGTTCATGGCTTCTTAATTATTTTAATATAGAAACAAAAATATGCTTAATGTTTCAATAAAATATTCATATAGCAAATAAAATATTATTTTGGGCTAATCTGGGATTAGATAACTTGTCTGAGTTAGTAAACTCTGATTTACAATTAAAAAAATGAATTTCAGTGCTCTTTTCTATATGTATCATTGGAAGTAGACTATTCCAAGGTGGTTTAGTATGGGCCTTTAAGGTTCAAATTTATACTGAGCATTTTAAACCACTAGGTAATACAATGCTAATGTCAATATTATTAGCCTGATTATAAGCTTTTTTTACTTTACAGTTTTGCCTCTCATATTTACTGCATAGCCAATTTTTCACCATCCTCTAACTGAATAACCTCTGTTTTAGTGATACCTTGATTAATATATTCAGGAGTACAAATAAAAGAATCTTTGGGAGTTGTAATATGATAATTACATATTGTAATAAAGTTAATTTAAAGGCTCATATATTTGGATTATGCTATTGTGATTTCAGTTTGCTTGTTTTAAATAAGGCAAGACTAAGATTTATTAATTATATCTCCTAATTTTTAAAGGAGACGAGGGGAAACACGATAAAAGGATCTATAAAGTAAAAGTTTAAAAAGGAGGGGTGGATAAGAGCCAGACTAAACAGATAATGTCTGTGTAGGGTGCAAACTGGCTGTGGAATGGGTTGATTATATCAGGAACTTCCATTGAAAGAAAGAAAGAAAGCACACAGTTCATCTCTAGACAAATGGGCAGAAAGGAAAAAAGGAAAACTTCCTGAGTTACACAGTTTGTCATCTATTGATAAAATAAACTTTTCCTAACTCAAAACTGAGAGAATATATTTCATAGGTTCTTATGTAGAAAGGCAGTATTCTGTATAGCAGATTTACAGGTAGATACGTACAGATAACAGCCTTTTAGAAAAATTGTGGTAAAATATACCTACCATAAAACTTACTGTTTTGACTATTTTTAAGTGTACAGTTCACTGGCATTAAATACATTCACACTGTTTTGCAACCATCACCACTGTCTATCAGCAGAACTTTTTTCATCTTGCAAAACTAAAACTATACCCATTAAATGACAACTTCTCTTTCCCACCTCCCTAGCCCTTGACAGCCACTGTTCTACTTTCTGTCTCTGTGAATTTGACTGCTCTGTGCACCTCATATGAATGGAATTATACAGTATTTTTCCTTTGGTGACTGGCTTATTTCACTTAGCACAGTGTCTTTAAGGTTCATCTTTGTAGCATGTGTCAGAATATTTTTCATTTTTAAGGCTATGTAATATTCCACTGTATGTATATACCACATTTTGTTTATCCATTCATCCATTGATGTACACTTACGTTGCTTCCACCTTTAATAGTCTTTCTTGAAAAATCAACCTTAAGTAAGTTATAAGAGCAGGGAGCTGTGTTAATCTTAAGTAAAGGCATTTCTGTAGAAAGTCAGAGTAATATAGTCCAGGTATATATCTTTTTAGAAACCCGACTTCATAGAGTGATAAGCTTGGATGAGCTCTAGAGCAATGCTGTTCAATAGAAATATAATGTGCAAATGCAGGTCACATAGGTATTTTTAAATTTTCTAGTAGCCACATTAAAAAAAAGAGAGAGAAACAAGTTACTTTTAATACTATATATATATATATTTTTTTTTTGATTAATTTATTTGGTTGTGTTGGGTCTTCGTTGCTACGCGCGGGCTTTCTCTAGTTGCGGCGAGTGGGGGTTACTCTTTGTTGCAGTGCGGAGCTTCTCATTGTGGTGGCTTCTCCTGTTGCGGAGCATGGGCTCTAGGCACGTGGGCTTCAGTAGTTGTGGCATGCAGGCTCAGTAGTTGTGTCTCGCGGGCTCTAGAGCGCCGACTCAGTAGTTGATCCGGGGCATGTGGGATCTTCCCAGACCAGGGCTCGAACCCATGTCCCCTGTATTAGCAGGCAGATTCTTAACTACTGCGCCACCAGGGAAGTCCCTTAATACTATATTTTTATTTAACCCACTATATGTAAAACACTTCAAAATATTATCAATATAAAAATTATTGATGAGATAGTTTACATTCTTTGTACTAAAATCTAAACATTTCCATTTTTAAGCATTTCAATTTCTGTTTCTGTTTCATTTCAATTTTTATTTCAATTTCTAAACACTTCAATTCAATGTAGCCACATTTCATTTGCTTAGTAGTCACATGTGGCTAGTGGCTACTGTATTGTACATTGCAGGTCAAAAGGAGTTAATGATTACTGTATTTGCCAGTCCTTTAATTCTTGTCTCATTAGGACTTATGGTGTTTTAATTTTTTCTGTAAGATGTAATTTAGGTCATACAGGCTTTTATGCTAATTTTAAAATGAATTATCACTCATGAAATAATGAAATACTATATAAATTATTTGTGACAGCTTAATTATTAGTAAGTGGTTGTCCTCAACTCTGGAATAATGAAAGGAAACATTGTAAAGATAATTTTTACCAGAGGGCAGTTGAGATGGTCTTCTTTTGTGATGAGGCTGCCTTGGGTTTGAAAGCCAGAGAATGGAGTTTGGGGAGAGCTGGAGAATGGGAAGATCTTTCTGGAAAGAGTTCATAGCTAATGAGGAGTAGTTATACTCTTTGAATTCCTGCAATCTAAGTTGTCTGTTTTTATTTCTTTATCTCACATTAGCAGAGACCAGTAAGATTGTTTGGAAAATGAGCACAGTATTTAAGTATTAAAGTGGTAAGGAAAGTGGGTCAAGAAAGCTAATTATCACCCCACAAGCATGGCCTATTCTTGTAGAGGATCTCCAAAAGATAATTAAGGGCAGAATCTTCTGCTGCTTTTTTTTTTGCGGTACACGGGCCCGTCACTGTTGTGGCCTCTCGCGTTGCGGAGCACAGGCTCCGGATGCGCAGGCCCAGCGGCCATTGCTCACGGGCCCAGCCGCTCCGCAGCATGTGGGATCTTCCCGGACCGGGGCGTGAACCCATGTCCCCTGCATCGGCAGGCGGACTCCTAACCACTGCGCCACCAGGGAAGCCCTCTGCTTCTTTTTTAGCACTTCAACTGCAAGCAGATTGTGGCCCCTGTTGTCATATATATTTGATATTGCCCATCTTACCAGTTGCTAACCTCATTTTCTTATTTAGATAGTCAAGTGAAATTAGGAAGTCAGAGGACTACAGATGGAATCAGAGTCTGGCTTTAGCTTTGAGTACAGTGTATACTGAATGAAGACTTCTAGACACTCAGCCATCTGCTGCCTCCTAGCAGTAAGATCTAGCTCTAAGATCATGTGTCTATACTGCTTCTTTGAAATATAAATGCTAATAACTATACTTCTCACTTAACTACAAGTTCTGAGAGATATCAAGAGATGTCCCTCCCTTAATAGAGACAAGTCATTCTCCAGTAGAATATGATTATCCAGTCAGTCTGTTTAAGTAACAGAAAACAGTTAGACAAGCAGTTAATTTACTTTGACCCAGCAATCTGCTTCTTAGTATATACTACATTAGGGGCACTCATGCATATATGCCCCAGGAGGCACATGCTAGAATATTCTTGGTAGCATTGTTTGAAATAGTCAAAAAGTGTTCATCAACAGAAAAATGGATGAGTTGTGGTAAACTGTATTAGATTATCTGATAGCAGTAAAAATAAATGAACTTTGGATGCACGTACACACACACACACACACCAGGCTTCATCAAAAGAGGTCCTATTTCTTATTCTCTAAATCAAAGTAGGCACAGGGTTGGGAATATAAGAATAACCTAGCCTAGACAAGCAAAAGGGAAAAAAGAAAAAAATCCTCATAGCTGGAAAACTTCCTTCATTATATTCAAAGTTATGAGACCTCTTTATATTATGTCTCAAAACTGAGAATCAGAGAAACAATCACAGTTAGCCAGTAAATTCACAATTTCTTGGACACTTAAAAATTCCCAAAGTGAATATAACCTTTTGTCTATCCATCTGGCTAGTTCCATCCATCCCCTTAGGCATCACCTTGTTCAGTCGATTTCTCATCATGTTATATTCATCTGTACGTATTTCAATGTTTGAGAATTCCCCCCAACCTAAATTTGATTTAGATAAACTTAATAGAGTACTATCAGTGCTTGGATAAAGCAAATTTCAATGTTGATTTGATATTAAATTTACCCTAATTTTTAAAAAAGCCTGACCAGTGCTAATTTTTAACCAACTGTTGTTAATTTCTTAAGGGAAATTGGATAGCAAAGATATTAGGTCTGATATAAATGTTTGTCTTGTTTTTGGGCCTGTGACTTTTCAGTACAAAGCAGATTTTAAAACTTATGATAGCAGTATTTAGAGGGAGAAAAAAAGGAGGGGACTATAAATTATAATGACAAATATAAAAAGTCATTTATTAGGTTTCACTTTATTTTCTATTTCTTTAGTGGTTTTTGGCAAATTTGTCATATCAAGAAGCACTTTCAGACACAAAAGTTGCTATAGTTAATATTTTGTCCTCAACTTCTGGTAAGAAATTTGTCTTCAAAATCTGTATTATAACTCAAGACCTATTTCTGATATATATGTGTACATATACATATATTTTTATCTTGTTTTAAATTATTTCATTCTTTCTAATGTGTATTGGTATAACTACTATTTAATCTTTAACTTTTGTGCCATAGCCTTGTGCTATTTATATTCCTTCCAATACTTTACAGTATTTTTTATACAACAATATATTAAAGTTTTATAGGCTGACTCTGTATTGTAGCTATCTTTCCTTTCACATATTCTTTCTAAAGATCTTTTTTTCAACCCTTTGGCTAAATGTAATTGCTTATTTCATAACTATAATTTGCCCTATGAAAGGTGTTTTATTTTTAAAATTGAATCACCTTCCAAATCTGGAAGATAAAAAAAGTATTTTTGAAGCTGTAAAAATAACTTTAGTTCACATGCTTGATTATGATGAGGTCAGAATGTTACTCTAAATGCTCAGTTTAGCTCTCTTATTAGTTTTAAAATAAACAGGACTGTACTTGATCTGTACTGTTGAAACAAACATGGTTTCATTTGGAGGCTGTTTTCATGTGTGATCTCTGAACATTTCAGCCTAGGTAACTGCAGTCTTAGTCATTTAAAAATGACAAAAATTAGTTTAAAAGTTAGGTGTCTAATTAACTTATTTAAACAGTCAAGTTGGTAATAAATAATTTTGACAGTATTTAAGCTAATGTATCTTTTTTTTTATCCTTTTCTCTCCATAGGACTTTTTACCTTAATCCTTGCTGCAATGTTTCCAAGTAACAGTGGAGATAGATTTACTCTTTCTAAACTATTAGCTGTAATTTTAAGGTAAGAATATAGTGTAATAGCTAGTTTATTCTGCTTAAAAATGCAATGTTTAAAGCATTTCTGGTAATGATAGATGATATATACTGTAATATACTGTATAGGCAAAGATAGATGAGGATAAAAGGTTTTAAAGGGACATTATGCTACTCAGCTCTGCATCACATCCTTGGCTAGTTTTTGAAACCTTCCTGGGGAGGGTAACTGGAGGGAGGACCCCAGAGCAGCTTTGGTTCCCATTCACGCGACTGTGGACTGCTAAGTATTGTACTGACATTCACGTTTAACTGGATGTTAATCCTCATAAGCTCCCAAGTTTCTGTTTCCTTTTCCTAAAACAAGTTCCGCTTTTTGTTTAGTTTTCAGTTTTCACTTCTCCCACTTCTGGAAATCTAACCTGCGGTCTTATCTGATTGTCTCAGCCTCAATCTTTCGATTATTTCTGTATAAATTATCTGGCAATTTTATATTACTGTTTGTAACACAATACATAAGTATCATTAATGACTAACTTAAATCTTTTACTTTATTTAACTTTGTATCCCTACGAGATTATAAACCCTTGAAGGTCAGAACCTTGTTTTCTACTTCTGTGTGTCATCAAAGGCCTAGCATAAAGCTTTGCTCACAGTCAATACTCAAAACAGACATGTTGGTTTGATGAAGCTGTTTTTTTTGTGAGAGAAAATCAGAAATCAGAGAAGGTAGCAGAATAATTTACCAGAAAGATTAGTGTTTCTGAACTATCAGAGCTGGGTTTGAATCAGAGCTCTGCTTTTTGCCCCTGGGCACTTGCCCTAAACTCTCTGAGAGGATTTCCTAGATGACAAAATGATGATAATATCATCTACTACTTTGCAGTCTTGTTTTAAAGTTTGGAAGGATGTATATAGAAAGTGATTATCGTAGAGACTGGCAATTATCGTAGAGACTGGCAATCACATAAGTGGTGTTTCTCTCTTTTAGATATAAGGGTAACTTGACCATGGTAGTTTCCATGGGCAATCTGGTTGAACCAACTAATTTACCATGTAGACTATGGACACTAGGAATTTATTCTTTTTGCATGATTGGCCCATGTTTTAGCCAAACATATTTTTGCATTAGGGAAATACAGTATACTTGTCATAGGGAAGTGATGAGGTTTATCCAACTTTGTTCAAAATTCATGCCTATTTCTAACTTTTCATTGTCTTAATGAAAGTAGAAAGATACATAGAAATAGAAAGACAGTATAAGGCTGCATGAGGACAGGAACCACATCTCTCTTGTTCATTGCTTAACCTGAAGTTTAGCTAATAAGCAACAGTTGAATGAAGGAATAACATCTTGATTTCTCTACATCCTTAACTTGGTCTTATTTTTACATTAAAATAATGGGATTAATTTAGTTATTTAAATATTTAAGGATAGTTTTACCATTAATTTTGGTTTTACCAGTGAGAGTTAGTGCCATTGCTAGGTTTATATGGGTTTTGATATTTGTACATTGCCAAAAAAGATTGGAAGAGGGATGACAAGTTGGTTAATTTTTTCCTAATTGAAAGGCAGAAGATAGCATAGCAGGTAAGAACACTGAACTCTGGAAGTAGACTGCCTGCGTTTCAATCCCAGCTGTGTGATTTTGGTCAAGTCACTTCATTTCTTTGTGCATTATGTATAATTTTCTCATGTGTACAATGGGAATGATAATAATAATAATACCTTCCTTATAAGGTAATATTGGGCATTTTATGTGGATTAAATGAGTTAATATAAGTATAGCACTTATACTATACCGATAATATTGTTAGATATTATTAATTAAATCATTCATTCTTTGATAGTTTTACCCAAAGTTGAGATTAGTCTTTATTACTTGTAAATAATTTTGATCTTTGAGGTTAGTCTTTTGAAGGAATTTATTATTTTACTTGTCAGTAATGACTGTTATTCTCATAGCATCGGAGGTGTTGTGCTGGTAAACCTGTCAGAGTCTGAAAAATCTGCTGGAAGAGACCCAATAGGTAAGTATCTGATTCTGCATTCTTTCTGTTAGAGTATACAAGAAAAGTTCTGTGCATGTCATCATGCATGTGCATGTCCACACACGTGCGTGCATACACACACACACAGGGTGAGCACTAACAAGGCCTATTTTTCTTTAACTTTTCCTTTGGAAATAATGTAAAAAAATTAAAAATATTTCACAGAACTCTCATATAGCACTCCCCCCGATTCTCTTAACTATTTACAATGTACATAACTACAGTACAGGTTTAAAAATCAGGAATTAACAGTGATTACAATAATTTTTATTTAGTCTGTAGATCCTTTTCAGATTTCACCATTTTTTCCACTAATGTTCTTTTCCTGGTCCAACATCATTTATTGCATTTAGTTGTCATGTTTCCTTAGTTTTCTTTAATCTGGAACTATCCCTCAGTCTTTTCTTGTCTTTCATAACTTTAATATTTTTGGAGGATACTGTCCACTTGTTTCGTAGAATGTCCTTCAATCTGAGTTTGTCTGATATTTCCTTATGGTTAAATTTATGTTGTGCATTTTTGGCAAGAATACCATGGAAGTGATATCGTATCCTGATAAGTATATCATATCAGAAGGCACATGATGTTGATTTGTCCCATTACTGGTGACATTAATTTTAAAGTGGTGTGTCAGGTTGCTCTAGTGTAGTTACTGATTTTTCCCTTTGTAATTAATAATCATCTTGTAAGAGATACTGAGGCTATACATATATCCTATCCATCATGCTTGTACCTGCCTGCTAATTTTGTCATTCACTTTTGATTCTTGCCTGAAACAGTTACTACTACAGTAAACACGTCGTTTTTGATCCATTGTTTAGATTTAACAAAAGAAGGGTAATCAAAATCTAGCTTAACTGGTTTCCTTCTGGATACTTTATTTTTTATTTATTTTTAAAAATATTCATTTATTTATTTACTTGGCTGCGCTGGCTATTAGTTGAAGCATGCAGGATCTTAGTTGCAGCATGCGGAATCTTTAGTTGTGGCATGTGGGATCTTTAGTTGCAGCATGCAGGATCTAGCTCCCTGACCAGGTATTGAACCTGGGTCCCCTGCATTGGGAGCGTGGAGTCTCAACTGCTGGGCCACCAGGGAAGTCCCTCCTTCTGGATACTTTCTTTAGACATTTAAAGTTTATTAAATACAACAGTGCTTTCTAAACTATTCCTGGTTACTGCCCAGGGAGCTGTGTCTTGAACTGCCTTACCTCTTTCTCACCCAGAGCAGATCTGTATGTGTAAAACAATATGTATATTTGTTGTGTGTGTGTGAGAGATTTTGTTGACAGGCTTTCCCTTTGCTTTTTAAAAATAGTTTAGTAGTAATAGTAATAATAAATAGATTTAATGAAACACTGGACTTTTGGATAATTGATTAAAGTATTGAATATGGTCACCAGGCAGATAGCACCTTTAACAGCTGTTTTTATTGTTTGTTTATTTCGGTTTTTTGCGGTACGCGGGCCTCTCACTGCTGTGGCCTCTCCCGTTGCGGAGCACAGGCTCCGGACACGCAGGCTGCCGCTCCACGGCATGTGGGATCTTCCCGGACCGGGGCACGAACCCGTGTCCCCTGCATCAGCAGGCAGACTCTCAACCACTGCGCCACCAGGGAAGCCCTATACAGCTGCTTTTAAAGGCTTACTTAAATGTTCTTGCGAGTTAATATATTAAAGAGAATCCATATTTATTATGCAGGTACTGTGAGCCCTACATTATGTTAGATATTTTAGAACATTAAAAAGTATACATTATGTGTTTACAGTTGTCAAGGAGTTTTTGATTTTAATCAATAATATATGATTAACAAAATAAAGCCCCTAGAGAATAAAATAACACTATATTTAACTATAGTAAGTATTACATTATCTAAAATAGAAGACAAGGATGGAAATTCAGTGGAGTAGAAAGAGGATGCTTGGTGGCAGTGGTGGGACTTTAATAGGGTCTTCAAAATGGTGGTAGAATGTATATTAAAAATTATACATAGCAGTGGGGAGAACAATATAAACAACAGCTTAGAGAGGGAAGGAAGCCTTGTTAAGTTGGCTGTGTCACGTGTCATAATTGCTTATGTAGGGGACAATATGAAGTATGCATTTCAAAATTAAATACCAAAAAGTTGGTAATATAACATGTATAACATTGGTTAGATCATTGAGGTGAATGTTTTTGCATTTATTTGTTTATACTTTAAACTCTTTCCTATATTCCTGGAGGCCATGGATAAGGTGGGTTATGCTTTATCTTTTCATATTTGAATACTGATTTCTTGAAATAGGAGCTGACTGTGTCAGATTTTAAATAAGTGTGTGGTAAATGAGTTAATGAACAGATGCTTTAAATTATTATCTTGATTTTTACAGGTTCCATTTGGTCTCTTGTTGGAGCCCTGCTCTATGCTGTCTATATTGTTATGATCAAGAGAAAAGTAGACAGAGAAGATAAATTGGATATTCCAATGTTCTTTGGTAAGACTATGTTTAACTTGTGAGGCTATTTACTCTGAATGATTAACTTAGGGTTTTCATTTTTGTTTTTTGGAGGGAATAGGGAAGTCTTCCTCCCCACTCCCCCATATGATTCTTTAAAACCATTAGATTTTAAAGATTATGAAGTCCAATCTCAATGTTTTTCTCTTACCTTGTTCTGCATAGTTGTGCACCTGTGAGGAAACGCTCATTCCCTCAGTGTGAGGTAAAGACATTCCGTCTAACACCTTTTTCAAATTAATGTCTTCAGCCTGTGAATCAGATATTTTCCTCACTGATATGACAGGTTATGCTGTTATAAGTATGTGAGTGTATGCCTGTTGTATTATGCATTTTGCCTTTTTTGAAGTGTAAGATTGGGGAAACTGCCCCAAAATGATACGTATAATACTGTTTCAGTCTATGTACTTGTTTTTACTAAAAATTGTAGGTCTTTTGAAGGTTTTCCATTTGCACTTTAAGACTCAGATTCTTTTATGACATAGATTTTCAAATTATCCAGTTATAGTTTCTGGCATCAATTCTTAATTTTGGTAAATGCCTAATATGATTTATAAATTCTCCTTTGCCTGAAATCAGCTCAGTAAAGAACTTGTGATATCTAGGATTGCAAAAGAAGAACACATTGACAAGATATCTTACAAAAGATATCTGAATATCAATAGATAAAGAAGCATGGTGATGAGAATTCAAAGTGCAGCTTACAGGGAACCAGGACATGGACTCTAGCTGTTATAACTTCATTTATCTCATACTCATCTGAAAATGAGAAGATTGGACTAGGTTAGTAGCTGATTTACGGAGGATCCTGGGAAGGTTGGAAGGAGGTGGCATTGCACGTGTGAGTCTGGTTCTCAGACTCCTTTGCTGCTTCTGCTGGAGCAATTCTGCTTTGTTGGTTTTTTAGCATTATAATTTAATTTGTAGAAATGATTTTTCTGCTAAAAATAGTTTGTATATCTTCACCTAAAAATGAACAAAAATAAAACCTTTGAAAAGCCGCTAGACTGGGTGATCACTCAAGTTCCTTTCAAGTAGAGAATTCAATAAGTATACTTTATATATGAAGATAATTTTAATGATGTCTTATTTTAAAGTCATAGAAAATTCCATCTGGAATGGATTAAAATGTTAATGTTTTACAGTGTTTTTTTTTTAAGATTGGCAGCTTTCAAGAAAAATTGCTTATTTACTCTTATTGGAGAGTAGTAACAGACATATAACTTGGTTAATCTTCATATGTGCCATGATATGGAAAGCAATATGAATTTGACATGGGCTTTAGAATAGATAGGATTGGAGAAGTAGTAGTTAGGGTTGGGACGTGGAGGGTTCTTTCGGCACTGGGATGTGAGCAGAGCATAGCAGGGAACAGTGAGTAGGTCCATTGTGCTGGAGTGTTCACTTTAGGGAAGAGCAGAAGTGCATGTGGCTGCCTTCTGGAGGGTCTAGAGAACAGGTGAAGTGATTTGGATCTTTTATCTCTAGATCCAAAAGTTGTTACTAAATGTGGGTTTTCATAGGTTTCATAGTTCAGGGAACAGAAAAGAGATTTGGTTCTTGATAATGCCAAATTTTGCTGTTTTAATTAGAACAACTTTTTAATACTATACAAGCCTTCTGTACGTGTGTTGTTTTGTTCCTTTTTATTTTTATCACTAGATGTCTTAACTTGGGTTTCCTAGAAGCAGGGTATGAGACGGGGATTTGGTGCGGGAGATCCATTGAAGGGGTGCTCTGCAGGAAAGACTGGCAAGGGCGTGAGAGGAGAAGAATAGAGAAGGGGAGAGAACCACGCGATCTCTGGTACAGTTGAGGCGTGGCCCAGCTCATTGCAGGTCCCTGGGCAGGGAGCACAGTGGGAGCAGGTAATATGTCTAGGCACTCCTCAGAGCTGTCCTGGCCTAGAGCCATTAGGATTCGGCTGCGCAGGGTGTGGAGTGGGGAGGGGTGGGGACTTCCGGGGAAAGGCAGACTTGGTCGCTGTCCAAGACAGTCCTTCAGAGAAGGCAGGTCTTGTGAGTCTTCAGCAGCAGATGAGAGTAGGTGCTCCAGCCCTATTAAGATTTAACTAGGCATCCTGAATACTAGTTTATTATTTAGCAGCAAATATAAAATACATACCTACTGTAATTTAATTTTCTTTTAGGAAAGCTCTATAGTTACCTCTGGATCTCGTAGTGGAATTGTGGTGTTAAACTATATACAAAGTCCAATAAAAACTACTATAAGATTATAATATTTTTTTCTTTACATACACATGTTGTAGTCTTATATAAGCTTATGTTTCTATAATAATAATAGCTAGCCTTTATTAACTATTTACTCCATGCCATGTACTGTGTTGTATTTTATGTTTGTCAAATCTTCCTAGTAACCTAATTAAATATTGTTTTACACTTATAGATTGGAAAACTGAGGTTTACAAGAGGCTGAGCATCTTGCCTAAAGTTTGCCTAAAGATTACAGTACTAGTGAATGGTAGAGCTGGGATTGGAACCCAGGGCAATCAGACTGCAGAGCACACACACACTTAACCACTAAATATTATAGCCTTCCTTTACACATAGTCCATGCTTAGTTCATACTTGAATAGCTATTGGCGTATGTATGTAATCTCACAGACTAGCTTATGAGCTCTTGGGAAGGCGGGAAGCAAAAATTTTATCTTTTTAGGGGACCCTCCTCCATTATTCCTAGCATAGCACGGGTGCTTTAAACATAAATGTGATTCGAATCAGAGAGTAAACCGTCTAGTTCCTCTTAATAATTTAGGCTGAATACACACACACATACATGCACCAGTTATTCCTTTAAGTTCTAGGACATTACATTATTATAATCTAAGATTAGCAACCCTTCTTTCTGAATTGTTCTAAGTGGTTTGTTCTGCAGTAGTTGCTCCATACAGTGGGATAGTTGAACCTTGAAGACTCAGTGATCACCAGTTGCTTGATAAAGTTTCTTCTTGTGTTGATCTCTCCATAAGACTTACTTAAAAACAAAAGTAACAGGAAAAAAAAAAAAGTAACAGAAATTTCAGTTAAGGAAACCTGTTGAAGCCCTTTGTGCAAAATCTAACGTTTTCTTATTGTAGAGATATAAGTTTGGAAAATTGAAATAAATCACAGTTACTAACTTTTCTCTCTTTTATACATGTTTAGGTTTTGTAGGTCTCTTTAATCTGCTGCTCTTATGGCCAGGTTTCTTTTTACTTCATTATACTGGATTTGAGGACTTTGAGTTTCCCAATAAAGTAGTATTAATGTGCATTATCATTAATGGCCTTATTGGAACAGTGCTCTCAGAGTTCCTGTGGTTGTGGTATGTACTGTTTATTACCCTATGATTTATTAGTTATGAGTTTATTGACTTTTGGCTAGTTTAAGCATCTCTATTTCTTCTGTCTTCTGATGGCCCCTCCTGCGCACCTTCCCACCGCACACACTTACAGCTTAATACAGTAACCCCATTAGAGCAGGAACTGTTTTGTTTTTAATTTCTGTGTACCCATTGCATAGAGTAGTGGCTTGCACATAGAAGGAGCTCGTGAACTTTGCTGAACGAATAAATGAACATGAATGATCTGAATTTATAGAATGTTTTAGAAAGTAGAGTGTTATGCTAATTAAAGGCATCATTATCTAATGGACAGTCGCACTTAGGAGATGTGTATCCCAGGTATGAATACATGAATTCTAAGTGGGAATCTGGGGACTTTGCTTATTCAGGAGACTTTGGAATGTCTGTTTGGTTGCTCATAGACTTTTTTGTTTTGTTTATTCTCAGGACTTTTCATATGAGTGAGGCAGATATATAAACCCTAAGCTCTGATTAACTTGAGATTTTAACGTAGTTTGATATGTTGTAATATCAACTATGTTGATATATGATAATAATCTTAAAATAGTTTGACAGCAGTATCATATATGGAGTTTAAGAAAACTTCAAATAGAGAGCTTAATACTTACTCCTGTTTCCATCTAATACGAACTTAAAAAGAAACACAAATTGTAACCTAAACTCCTAAATGTATTTTATTATATACCATTTAAGACTACTGACTAGTTTTCCCTTGCAAAAGACTGCAACAAAAATAGCCTTTTCCATCAAGTCTTCCTTAATGCTCTGCCTACATTTCTTTCCCCTCTCCAATTAAGGAAATATCTTTATTTTCTTGATATCCTCTGTACTCACTCCCTTTCGTGTAGTACTTAAAGATTTACTTTGTATGTAGTAATTTGTGTAATTAAATTCCTTTGCTGATCTAAAACTCTTTGGTATTAAAATCTGCTCATTTTGTACAAATTAGTTGAGGTGCTCGGTTTTTTTAACCAAAAAGAATTATATATTTTCTTTTATATATTAATATATACCATATGTCGCATTCTTTTGTCCTATCACTTCTTTTGTTCTATCATTTCTCTTGCCTCTTTCCACTCTTGGTTCTGGGCAGATGAAACTGCTTACTGGTAGTGTTTTGATTGAACTTAGTTGCACCATAAGGATTGTTGATCTTAAACCATTTTTGATGGCAGTTTCATAGGGTTCAACCCGGTGAACCATATGCTTTAAACAATTATGCACTCACTGTATTTTAACAGAAGTTTGTACTCCCTACTTTTCTAAGTTTAGCTTAGATTAGAAAATTTCAAAGCAAGGAGTTTTTACGTATTTGAAAGAAGTAATTTAAAAAAATTTTTGGATATTAGACGAGAGAAAGGTTTAGCTAGTATGGTTCGTATTACATTGAGACTCATAATAAACATGGACTATACCACAAATTTACAAATATTAAAATACTCATTTATCGAGAGAGTTATTTTTAATAAATATATACACTAGAGTTTCATTATGTCAGCAGATTTTAATGTAGGCTTTGGGGTTGAATGAATATGAGTTGTGACATATGTAATCTCTCTATTATGTGAGCTTTCCTGAGTTTGCTCCCTTGGAAAATTTTATAGCTAAATAATAAATAACATGTTTTGAAATATTTTTATTCTTTTTGTATTTAACTTTTTTTAAATTAAGAGAGTAATCCATACAAAAGTGTACAAAATGGATTACAATGAAAAGGTAATCTCCCTTCTGCCCCACATTTTCATTTCTTTTCCCCAGAGGCAACCACTATTAACTTCTAAGCCTTCTGCAAAATTGTCTGTATATACAGAAGTGTGTTATCAGTCTCTTAATCCTCCCCACTCCAATTTGTTTTATTTTTAACATGCAAACTATGGATATCATTCTGTACACAAATTACTGTCTTGTAAATCTTTACATATCAGCCACTAGATTCATTTTTTTAAAGCCTATGTAGTACTCTAATCTGTTATGCTCCAATCTATTATGTAACATAATGCATAGAACATAATGTGTTTTACGAGTTCCTTCTTGAGAGACATTTTAGTTTGTAGTCTTCTGCTTTGTAAATAATATGGCATTGAACATCCTCATATATGTTTTTGCATATACATGTAAGTATTCTATAGGATAAATACTGAAAAGACTGAATCAAGCGTGTAGACTTTTTATTTTTTCTGCGGTACGCAGGCCTTTCACTGTTGTGGTCTCTCCCGCTGCGCAGCACAGGCTCTGGACACGCAGGCCCAGCGGCCATGGCTCACGGGCCCAGCCGCTCCACGGCACGTGGGATCTTCCCGGACCGGGGCACGAACCCGTGTCCCCTGCATCGACAGGCGGACTCTCAACCACTGCGCCACTAGGGAAGCCCCAAACGTGTAGACTTTTGATTTTGAGAGAATTGTAAAGTCATTCTCTACAGAAGGAACACAATGTATATTCCCAACTGTGTATATGAGTGTTTATTGTTGACTAAACTGGACACTCAGGATCATACATTATGATCAAAGCTATGTTTATCCTTACCTGGGGTGGATTTTTCAGGACCTCAAAAAGGTTTATTTTTCAGATATACTTCTACACTCAAGCATTTAAGAGTACTTATGGTTACAGCTCAAAAGCAGTAAGTTAGTCAGTAATGAAACAAACTTCATACCCCTTCAATTCTATGTGTTGTTGGTAATTCAAAACAATTATAAGGAGCATATCTATGTATTTTATACCTTTTTAGATCATTAAAAATAGTTAAATCAGAAGTCATAACCTTCACGTATATGATGATTTCTTTCTAGGAAGGCAAGATTATTGTATGTTTAACTATAAACAGACAACAAACTTCAGCATATATAATCAGGTGCTGAGTAGTATACTAAAGATTTAGAAGTGCAGTTGTGAATTTTTTGGAAATTAAAGATGTGTACTTGTCACTCATTATTTATTGGAAAAAAACTTTTTTAAGTGCACTGTTAACTCCATATATTGTATTGCTAGTATAGATGTGAGATTATCCACCTAGTCCTCTGTCTTAGCATTTCCTGGAGCATGTTGAATGAATAATAGATCAAATGGGAAATTCCCTGGTGGTCTGGTGGTTAGGACTCTGCGCTTCCACTGCAGGGGGCACAGGTTCGATCCCTGGTTAGGGAACTAAGATCCTGCGTGCCGCGTGCCTCGGCCAAAAAATAAATAAGTAAATTAATTAATTAAAAAAAAATCAGATGTATTCAGCCATCAGCTAAATTGGGAAAAGCTGGTATAAGTCAAACAGGGTTTTTAATACTTCATCTCAGACTCAGTGTGATTCTACTTTGCATTATAAATCTCTAAGAACATATACTGCATTAAGAAAACAACAACAACAAGAGAATTCCCTGGTGGTCCAGTGGTTAGGACTCAGCGCTTTCACTGCGGGGGCCCCGGTTTGATTCCTGGTCCTGGAACTAAGATCCCACCTGCAAGTCTTGCAGTGTGGCCAATAAAAAAATTAATTAATTAATTTAAAAAATTTTTAATTAAAAAAAATGATATTTGATCCCTGAACCCTCTTTTCACAGATCAGCTCATGAATAGTGGACAGCCTGCAAGTCTTGCAGTGTGGCCAATAAATAAATAAATTAATTAATTAAAAAAAATTTTAATTAAAAAAAATGATATTTGATCCCTGAACCCTCTTTTCACAGATCAGCTCATGAATAGTGGACTAGCGCTTGAGTTTTCTTTACCACATCAGTAAGAACTAATTGTCCAGCCTCTGGTGAATACTTCAAGTGAAACTTTATCAAGAGATAGCCTCTTTTATTGTAGGACAGCATTGTTAATCCTAACATATACTGAGCTAGAATTTACTTGCCTATAATTTCCATGGGTCTGTAGTCCTAATTATATACATTATGGTTTTATCTTGGCCTATAATTCATTTTCTTCTTATATACCCAAATATCTATTCAATATAATGCTTTCCTTCATTTTTTTCCTTCAACTATATAAAATTATATGCAATTGGTATGTCAAAATTTGATACCAACATTGATAGTTCAAGGTGAAAATAAAATGAAGAGCTTAGGTTTTGGTTAGGACAATTGCTAGAAAAATGAAAAACCACAAGGAAATATCCCTGAAAAATACTCAAGTTCTTTTTTTCCGATATTAAGCCAAATCAAAAGAGCAGCACACATCTAAAGACTACTTTAGTTTTTAATGAGGGTGAGATATTTTTGCTTTAATGACCAACCCACCTGTTGGCTTATCACTTTGTTAAAGTCTGTGTTATGAGGTATTGTCCTGAAATTTTAATATAGCTGTTTCCTTTGTTAGCTGAATATCATTATCACAAAACTATAACAACTCTTTTGACAGTTTTATTAAAAATGTTAATAAAATATAAGCTATACATCAAAAGTTGAATAACGTCTGTAAGCAGATCTAGAAAATAGCATAAAGTCTTTTGAAATTAGTATACTTATATATTGGATTTTTAATACTTGAAGATAAACTGTAATAATGATCTTAGTAACTTTATTTTTCATTATGTCTTAGTCCATCCTGAGCTTTTATTTTTGCTCCTGATCTCTCTTGCCTATGTTGTGAGATAGATAGTTTTTGATCATTGTTTTTCTTTGGTTCTTTTACTTTTTTGATATGGAAATGTATATTTTCTTTTTTCTTTTTAGGGGCTGCTTTCTTACCTCATCACTGATAGGCACACTTGCACTAAGCCTTACAATACCTCTGTCCATAATAGCTGACATGTGTATGCAAAAGGTAAGGCAAACTATTTATTAGATATTTTAAGTGTATTACTAAAACAGAGCTAATGAAAGGTAAGGAATGTGACTAAATTTTAAAGATGACCATGAATAATACTTGATGCCTTCTCTTCCAAGCTGTTTTACTACAAAGAGATATAAAAAGTACCAAAGAAATGGGTAATGTGTTACATTTTTTAGCCTTTCAATATTTTTCCTTAATTTCTAAATTAAGGGCAGTGTCTTTATATATAGTTCTCCAGTTTTGGAGCTGATTATGTTCCAGATGTTCTTTGGTGAGTCAGTGGTATGGAATAGGGGATATAGTTTACTCATATAAATAGTAGTGTTTTGATTTCTAACATAGACTCCAAAGTTTTCTTAACACTATGTTAATACTCCCATAGATGTGAGCGGCACAGGGATAACGTCGTTTCTCAGTGATTGCTCATTTCTGTCTGGACTCACCAGGGCGGGTGCTCCTTTCCTCGTCTGTGAGGTCCTGGTCTGAATGTGAGGGTTCTTTTGATAAATGCTGGCCGTGATAACATTGCAGAAAAGAGAATTGGGGTGGAGAGTCTCTCCCAGCAGCCCAAAGGGAGAAGTTTCTTTAGTGCTTCTAGGGGTACTAGGGAGAAAAAGATGTGCCACTGGCTCACACTAAAAGATGTGTAGCCTTTTATCACTCAGTTCAATATTTGTAAGCTTTTAATGCCAATATTAAGTAACAAAACGATGTGTGTGTGTGGTTTGGCTTAATATAATTTGAAGAAGAAATACTTGAAAGCCCAAAGGCTTATAATGCGTAGAAGTTAAGATCAGATTTTTATTTTTCTTTACATCTTCATGCAGTTTTTAGGATAAAGGCAAAATACTCTCAGTGATATGTATCCTCTTTATTTAAAAAAACAATTCTGTGGTATTTAATTTTGTTTTATGGTTCAATAAATTCTAATTTATCTGTCATGGTTAAGAATGGAAATCTTTGTAATTGAGAATTACTTATCTTACATATACCATGCATTTTCAAAAACTGTGAATATTATAAAATATATGTAACACTAAAGTCATACATTATTAAATCCTTTTATAGATTTAAATAATATCCAGGTCTTTCCATATCTCAGGGTCATAATCTTGAATATCAACCAAAATTATTCTAGTGAAACTAGGGAAGTGCTGCTTATTAGAGGATTTTGGTAGATTGCTGTATAAATGAATTTTACCATACTGATACTTTGAAAACATCGGCTTTTTTGCAGATTTGAAAAATAAAAATTGAAGGTTAATTTTACTTTTGAATTTTTTAAAAAGAACTGTAACAGCGGATTTAATTTGATTAAATGATTATGTCATTTGTTCAAATATTTTAAGATGAAGGCAAAACACAAGGGAAAAATGTGTGTATATATAATAGATTAGAAAAACATACCAACAGTCATTTCTTGATTGTCTTTGCATCAAGATTAGGGAATCAGTTAAATGAGTAGGCTGGGCCTTTGGTGGGAATTGAGGGCAGGAAGATACCTTCTGGTAAAAGTAGCAGGGTATGGCCCAGACCTGTAATAGAAACATGGTAGGAGAAACCTACTTTCCTGGGGTTTTTTTTGTTCTAATATCCAAGCATATTTATATATAGTTTCTGAAATTTTAGCATTTATCAACTTTATTTATTGAGCTTAAAATGTATATTTTTTTTAACCTATTGATATTTGGTATAATAGGAAGCATCCCTGATTGTTTTCAGGTTTATATTCAGATATATTCAGGAGTTAGACTCTTTTTGTTTACTTAGGCAGTTTTCATTGTTAATAAATGTCTTCATTTAAAAAAAATTGTCTTCATAGCTTGTTGGAAATCAAATTAAAGGTTTTTTTTAACTATTCAGCAGCATATAAATAACTGCATTGTTAAAAGTGAACTTTGCCTTTAAAAGTCGTCTAGTTTTACTTACCTTTATAAAGTTTGCTTTTTTCAGTTCTAAAATAGGGTTTTTAGTTGAATATTCATGAAATCATTCTATCAACTATATCTGCATTTTTAACTCTCATTAGTCAGAAGTTCTTTATACTTTTTCCTTTCTTCGGTCATTTAAGTTCATCATGGTTTTTCTAGATTATTAAATATTCTGGCAAATATTCCAAGAATATGTTATACCAATACTTTGATAACAGTGTGAAGGCTTTTTAGTACTTGCTGCTGGGTGTTCTTATCCTGACTCAGCCTGTGTGTGTGTACTGTACAAGCAGAACGTGCATGTTAAAAGTTGTCAGTGGTTTTTCTTGTGTTACCCATTATGAGTCCCTCATAAAAGAAACCATTATTCTCACAAAACCCCTTTACTCTGACTAATGGGTGGTGTGAAATGGAATAGTATATGTTTTCCACAAGAGGGAGTCTTGCCTTTGATTCTCAGCCTCATTTTTTTTAATGCTTAGAGAGGGCAAGCAATTTTTCTTCCCTATTTTAAAGATAGGAGTTACTGTTTTTGTCATTATTTTGAAAGCAAACCACCAGTGTGTTGCAGCTGAGTCTCAATAGTTAATCAGTGCAGGCTCTTTTTAGTGATTGTTTTTGATCCTTAGTTGAATCTAGATGGTAAAGGAAAGAATGATTTTTTTGTTTTGTTTTGGTAACTTTATGGTGTCTCATTTTTAATTTTCTTGACGACCCTGATAAAATGACGGATTGGAGGGTCAGGCTTGGCGATCTGAGGGCTCCTCACCCCTGAAAGTATTTCTCTTTGTGATCTTTATTTTACTTAGTTATGATTTCCTTTTGAAAATTTCTGTTTCATTTGTTACTAGATAATCAAGCTATATTTCATCAATAAAATGTTTGCAAAAGTTTTACTTGAGTTTCATCTGTTTTTAGTACTGTCTTAAGAACCATAACATAACACAACATATCATAGCAATAGCATAACCTAGTTTTTCAAAAGTGGGAGTTTTTAAAAATGACTTCAGGAACTAAAGGGGAAGAATCAACTTGAGAACAGGCAGTAATCAGTAAAGAAAATATGGGCAATGTGATGTGTAAGGCAAATGCTTAAAATTTCATAATTTTGTTTCTGATGTACTATGCCTGTACTTATTAGTGAAAAGCATGCTTTCCTTTAGGCTATTTTCCAAGCAAGAAGTATTTTTGTTGGTAATTTAAGCAAGTGGTTAATATGTTGACGTCCTGAATCCTTATATTGAATAATAACATACTTAAAATGTTGTCAAAGATTAGTATTATTTTCTTGGTGTTTTACTGTATTCCTGCAAGTTATCATAAGTGGAAAACTTGTCTTAATGGTAATTGTGGGTGTTTTGTTTTTCTTCCATCTCTTATTTTTAGGTGCAGTTTTCTTGGTTGTTTTTTGCAGGCGCTATCCCTGTATTTTTTTCATTTTTTATTGTAACTCTCTTGTGCCATTATAATAATTGGGATCCTGTGATGGTGGGAATCAGAAGAATTTTTGCCTTTATATGCAGAAAACATCGAATTCAGAGGTAGGTTAATTTCTAATACAGATTTTTAAAAAATAATGTTTACTAAGTAAATTAGGAATCATATCATGCTGGCCTAGCTTTTTAGAGATTCTGTGAAGAACTTTTAAAAGATTATAATTTTATATGTACAGTGCCAGATAAAAGAATTTGTTCAGACCCTTCAGGTGATAAGATAGTTTCTTCCCAACTGCTTTTTAAAAAAAAAAAAAAGTTTTGATTCACAGGTACAACCAAAGTGCTTACTGCTTTGCTAAAACAAATTTAAATGTAGAAAACATTTGTTTGTTTGAAAAAAATTCATAATAAAATATGATAACATTGCCTCCATTTTTTTTCAATTTCTTTCTTTTTAAGAGAGAGAAACCTTCTTACATTCTACTCTAAAAAGAATTTGGGACAATTTGTTGGAGAATCTTGACCTTGTCTTAGGTCTGACCTCAAGCCTCAGCCAGTGGAGTAGATCATTTTTAAGGGTTCCTTAGGTCTAAAGCTTTCCTAACTATTGTCTTTTTTTAAGGGTTCCAGAAGACAACGAACAGTGTGAGAGTCTCATTCCTATGCACGGTGTTTCTCAGGAGGATGGAGCTAGTTAGCTGTAGTCCAGGTTTGTATGTTAGCTGACAGTAGTATTGAATAAGGTTCTTATTCTTGTATTGTTCAAATACAGAATCGATTTTCCATTATTAGTTGTTTGAGAGGCAGTATAGCTTAGAGGCTAAGGGAGTCCAATTCTGGAGTCAAACTTCCTGGGTTCCAATTCCAGCTTCTCTATGTACTAGCTCTGTGACTTTATGCAACGTTCTTAACCTCACTGTGCCTCAGCTTTCTTATCTGTAAAATGGGGTTGCGGTAGAACCTCCCTCACAAAGTTGTTAGAAGAATTAAATACTTGGTAAGTTTAAAACACATACAATATAATACCTGAGTCAAATTAAGTGATTCCCAAGTTCTGTTTGTTTGTTTGCTTTTTGAAAAGGAAGAAGTAAAATTGTATTCAGTTGCAGATTGCATGATTATATTTAGAAATTCTAAGGAATTAGCAAAAAAAGTTATTAGAATAATTGAGTTTAGCAAGATCACATATACAGTGTCAATATAAAAAAATCTTCCTATTATTTCTATATGTAGCAATGAACAATAATTAAATGAAATTAAGAAAAATTCCATAAACAATGAACTTTTAAAAATACAAGTACATTTAACAAACATTGTACAAGACTTGTAGATGGAAAACTAAAAAATAATTCAGAGAAAAATTAGAGATATGAGTAAATGGAGAGATATAATAATGTGTTCATGGGTTGAATGACTCAACCCATTAAGATGTACTATTAAAAAGCCAGTTATCCCTAAACTGATCTATAGATTGAGTGCAATCCCAGTCAATATTCTAACGAGCTTTCTTGTGGAAATTGACAAGATGGTCCTAAAATAAGGCAATTAAAAAATTTTTATCTATTTTTTAAAATTAAATTATACTTGAACTACAACACTGTTAGATCCAGGTACAAAACATTGTGATTTGCTATTTCTATACACTACAAAATAATCACAAGTGATTCCAAGTTTTTTGAGGTTTTTTTGCGGTATGCGGGCCTCTTACTGCTGTGGCCTCTCCCGTCGCAGAGCACAGGCTCCGGATGCGCAGGCCCAGTGGCCACGGCTCACGGGCCCAGCCGCTCCGCAGCATGTGGGATCTTCCCGGACCGGGGCACGAACCCGCATCCCCTGCATTGGCAGACGGACTCTCAACCACTGCGCCACCAGGGAAGCCTGTGATTCCAAGTTTTAACTATTACTTACATTCATGCTAATGGTCATCATTTTACTTAATGATACACTTTAGAAAAATATTTTTTTCTGAGTATAAAATTAAGAAAAAATGTAATACTTCAGTGTATATCCAGTCTCTTCTCCATGTATGTGTGTGTGTTTACCACAACTGGCACAATATATATCCTGATTCTCTGACTATGCTTTTCACTTAACAATGTTTCGAAAACATTTCCACATTTTTTTTTTAATTTTAAGAAATAGTATCTTATATATTTCTTACATGACAGAAAGAGTACGTGATAGTTTATGTTTCTCTTAATGAGTCCTTGGAATATATCCACCGTATATCTTTGGTAGGTAGGAAAGCAATTATTTATTTAGAGCAAGAGATCACAATAAATTACTGAAATTCTGGAAATTCTGGTCCCTTTCTTCTGAGATAACTTTAGACGATTTATATTGAAATGTTTCTTGATTACACCTGGGCTTCCCCTCTTCACCTAGAACATTGAACAACTCCTGTCAACTCCTTGCACTCACATTGGCCATGAAGCTTAAGTTTATCTTCATGGTAAATTCACCTCTAACCCAAGGCTATTTGTCTTGGTTTTATGTTTTTCTTTGATTGGTCTTTTTTTATTCTAGTTTTTCCTCTTAGGATGGTTATATATGCACATAGTTTGAAGAGTTAGAGTTCTACAATTCTTACTGTACAATGCAGCTATCCCCTGCCCTGCACTGCCTATCCTGCTTTCATTCTTTTCCCACCCTGAGGAGTCCCTTTAAACTCTTCATTGATTTGTTTCATATTTTCCTCTCCATCTAAGTACCATGCTTATACTTCTATTTCTTGATTTCTCAGTTTCAGGCCTCTTCAGTTGGTTTTCCCACTATGGCACATGAGGACAGGTTACTTTCAGTTTCCCCCTCCTCTGCTCCCACCGCACTTGCCTGCCTTCCAGCCCTGTATCATTCCTACCTCCTCATCATCCCAGGATATTTATCCTGTGATTTTGAATAGATGTGTAATCAGTGTTTACATTGTTATGCCTATATAAATGTTACTTTTACCTGAGCCATGTAGGTTTGTGCCTGGCATTTCCCCAGTCCAGAGACCCTCTGTTACTACCCTTTTTGGAGAATAAACCTCAGATCTTCTCCTGGGATAGAGAAGAGGCACTTGACCAGTTGTGAAACGTGAGGGGCGGGCATCTGAGTGTCTAACTGCTTTTTCTATAAACTTTGTACCAATCTGCCTACTTTTAGTTGTTTCTTCACCCCTCCTTACAGAGGCATCTGGTTGTATTTCTTCATTGCTAGCTAAGAGTTGGCTGCTCTTTTCTTGTCTCTGTTCTTCTCTATGTCCATGTGGTTTATACTTCTTTAAAAAAATCCCTTTATTATCTTTTTACTGAGGTTTTGGGGACAGAGTAGAACTATGTATATTTTGCTCTTTTAAAATTGTTTTAATTTTTAAAAATTAAAAAAATGCAAATAGTTATTCTTTAAAGCTTTTTAATGCTATAATTTATACACTTTCCCTCCCTAGTATGCTGTGCATTATTCCCATACTCACACTCATACCCACCCTCACCCAGATATTTTTGGAAGTGAGAGCTGGATAAAGAGGAGATAGTGAAGACTGAAGAAGATGGACTACAATAGAGTAGAATAAAGTAGGGCAGGTTGGGCAGCAGTCTTTGTCTTGACAGGGGTAATGGTGGAATGTACCTTGAATAAAACTGTTATTATGTGATCTTAAAGTAGTATTGGATGTCAGCCTTTGACATTGCTGTAGAACTCACTTTCATGAGTTCTTAGAACTCACCTCAAGTTCTGGTATCCAGTTATTAAGTATATAGGCTGTGTTTGATATATATTCCAATGGTAAGATAATTTTCTTTTTAAAATATAAACTATAGAAATTAAAGCTATGACAGTTGTAATCTAATGATGATCCCGTGTTTGTTTTTATTTTTAGCTTGATAATGGAACAATATACGGTGAAGAGACAATCTCTGGCAAGTTTTTGTAGAAAAATGTTTCGGTGCCTAGTCTGAAAAATAGCAGTTTCAGTTCTTTGGAACTCTAAAACATATTTTCCTCTTATCTGTTTTCTTCATTTTCATAATGAAGTACTTTGCTATGTAGCTGTGTACATATCACTACAGTTATAGGAAGTTTCAGTCTACAGTCCATCTGAAGGACCAACCTGCCTTACACATCTCAAGGAATTCAGCTGATGAAATAATTAGGACTAATCAAGGGATAAAATTTTAATGTTCTGGAGACTTTATTTTCACATATTATTTGTTAAATGCTGGACTATATTATGAAAATGTTTTCAAGAAATCATTTTAAGTATATAGATTGGTGTTTCTTACAGGTAAAATGCTAAAATAAGCTGCCTATAATAGGTATGGATTATATTTTTGAGTTTTGTAGAATATTACAAATTAACAACACGAAAAATGTTTAATTTATGCAGCAAATATACTCACACAAATTTGGTAGGACTTTAGAAAGAATCGATATTTGAGAAAAGATCTGGTTCACTTACACTACATATACTGTATTATCCTTTCATAGCATTAGGTGCCTTCTACTTTAAATCTGTGACAAACCATGACAAATTTTTAAAGGAGAAGTATTGTAAAATGAAGAATCATGTACTTCTAAAGACTGTATTGCTGTAAGTTTAATTGATAAAGCTCTGCTTATTTAGAGTTTTGAAGAAATATCCTCTCTTCAATTAAACATTTTCATAATGGAATGATGTAAATTGAAGTGATAAAGAGTATTATTAAAATAAAATGTTTATATATATGTGTGTGTATTATAGATCTATCAATTGGTTTCTGATTTTTTTCACATATAAATGTGCCAAATTATCCTAGAACTGGATGCCTCTTCTTTAAATAATTTTAGTTTTCCTAAATAAATTTTTATGGTTAAAAACCAAAGAAGGAAGGCAAGAAGAAATTATACTTTAAAAATTACATTTGGAGATTTCCTTTACCAAGTTTACATTAAATATAGATACTCCTGATTTTAACTTTTATACTTAGGTCTTATATGTCCTTATTGTGCAGCAGCTCCTGGACTCTCCTCACTGTAGCCCTCAGAGGATGAATGTATGTCTCAGGATTCATCCAGGCTTTTGATTAATCAGAACGTACTTCCTTCTCAAGTTTTGTGAGATTAGTTCCTTTCTCTTCCAAATTTCTTAACACATCTGATTTTTTAAAATTCCCTTTGCAATATTTAGCTTCAGTTCGTCTTATTCACGTTCTTAAAATTGCTTCGATGTTACTGTAAGTCTAAAATGAAGTTTAGCCATCTTTCTGCTTGTCCTGAGATTTTATATTATATTAATTTAAAAGATTGTTGATAACATTAAATTTTAAAAATAGATGTTATCCTATTTGGTGTCACCAATAAATCTTAAACCGAAAAGAATCCTGATTTTGTGAGCTTGGCACAGGTTAAAGGCATGTAAAGAATGTGGACCTCGAAGAAATTTTCTCTTGAAAAGAACTAATGAAGTACATTTCAGTTACTCAGAGACTAAGTTTGGTTGATGTTCCCTATCTGTATACCCCTACTTCATGTTTTTGCTGTTTTGACAGTTCGCCAGTACCTTTCCGCAGTTTACGGGATGAAATAGTTGAAACAGTGTCAGTGAAATTCAAGCTTTAAATTTTTCTGTAAATATGGTAGGAAAAGAGGTTGAACTTAGAATTTTTTGGTTGTCCATGTGCTCTATGTTCACATGTCATACAGATCATGTGTTGTCACTCAGGATTCCAGAAGTAGTCAGCCTTGTTAACATACTGGATAAATCTTGAGGAGGTCTTCCACTAGGCTATGCTTTTTGTCAAAGAACCTCTTTAGAAGGAAGCAAAATTACATTGGTTAGCTGAAAGTAGGGATTACTGCTGCTTTGCCAACTTACATATTGTTTTTTCTCCCAGGTTATATTTATCTAAATGATTTTGGTATTTGAATACTGTAGCCATGGCAAGTGAGCAGTTGAAGACTTCCTTTCTGCACCTTGTAGTTAAGGGTTCACCTTCTCAGAAAATTAAGTTATGGTAGATTACTTTCATTCTGTGATTACCCAGAAGTCTAAGTATCAGGGCCCTAGGGTCACAGCAACCACACTGCAGGCCTTTGGAAATGTTGGGAGAGGTTACACTCAAGTAACTGCTAATGTCCTTCATCTCTGTTGGAACAGTGTTGGCCTGTGATTATATTTTTCTGAATCTAAAGACCCAAATAGGGATTTCTAATACCTTGTTTCAGTCTTCTACTTTTCTTCCCATACATAATTTAAATTCCATTATTGTATAACGTTTCAAATTATGACCTTGATGAAAGGGAGTCTGCTGTTTTGTCAGAAACACTTTCAGTTAGATGAACATCAGAATCTCTACTAAAACAAAACTGAAAAATGAGGCAGCCTTAAAAGTGCTTAGATGAACGCTTTTTGAAGCTCAGAAAAGCCATTAGATATACGTAAGACATTCCGTTAAATAAATTTTGATTTTTAAAAAGTTGATATATTGACATCTGTCAGCCTGACTTAATTAATTCCTTAAACTGATTTTCCCACTGGCAGCCAACGAATAAAATTAATTGTTTCTATAGAAGTGAGCTCACAAGGTTAAATGAATGTTCTCAAAGGTATACAGTCTTATTTCAGGACGAATGCTCATGCCTGCTCCACAATGAATCATGCAGAACCAATTTGGGGTTGCAAGGTGTGACTTCTCTGGAAGCCAAGGCTTTTCATAAGGCAGTTTGGTAAGATCTGTAGCACTAATCCTCAGTGTGCTGGTTGAAGAAACAAAATATCTCTAAAGAAAGACAAAGTAGGAAGTAATTTTAAAATATATTTCCCAGAATCATATCAGCAAATAAATGAAATGTCATTTTTATTTTAAGCAATTCTAGTTGTTAGAATCCTGCCTCATTTCTCCCTACTTTCCTTTTGAAATATTCTCTATTACTAAATAATATTATAGGAAGAATTCAAAGAATTAAGAGATGACTGTTACCTCTGACATCTGCAAATTTAACTTATACAGCTAACATAATTGTGTGCTGATTTTGTTTCTTCGATGGTGACAGGGCATATATGAGATTCTCAAGTCTACAGAATTTGAAGGTAGGGTTCTATTTTATTACGTCATGTACCAAAAATTCCATTTGGCTAAATTGAGGTACATTTTTTTACATAGACTTGCAATTTTTAGATGCCCCACATTTCCTTTTTTATACTATCAGCCTCATCCATCTGTAGAAAAACTAATAGTACAGTATTTCGTAGTCTGTCCTGTATATGTACATAGGAAACTTCCCTTTAAATATTAAGAGCCTTTTAAAAACTGCGGACAGAAAAGGAGTTCATTATAAATTCAAAGCAAATAATGACCATTGGGAATTTATTGTTATATTAACATGAAGCTTTTTTGTTTTGCCATTAGGCGTCAAGAGGACATGATAATTGAAATCTTTATTTTAACTTTAACTCTTATTATAATGATTACCTTATTTTCATTCTGATTTTTTGGTTTTCTAAAAAAAATTGTGTTTTATATATCTTAGGAACTAAGCATCATTTTTAATGTCATTGCATTTAAAAAACAAGACTTTCCTATAAAATTTCCTATATGATAACTATACATACTAGAATGGCAACTAATGAAATCATTGACAAAAATTTAAGGAAAAATTACATATGAAAAGGAATTAGTATTCTCCGGTTAGGCATACTTGCCGAAATGCTAAAGTGAAACGGCAAAATATCCAATGAGAACATTTTGAATTTCTGGTAACATGAATTATTTTATTTTTCATTTGGGGGTTTGGAGTGGAGGAGCACTCAGATGAAGACAGCATTTCCTTCATGATGTTTTAAAGTTGGAAAAGAAAACCTTCCAAATGGAAATTTTTAACAAGGTACTTCATTAAATTCTTAGTTTTTAATTTAATTTTACACGTGGTTTCTTTCTTAAGAGCTACTTTTATTAACTTTAACTTAGATCCTTGTATGCTAAACATTCAGTATATCCCTACTTGGTTTTCCTATACCTAGTTTTAATTATGGCAAGTAATACTAAAGTCAGTCAGGCAAGGGTATTTGTCAATTTCAGTGGATCTTTATAAGGCAGGCAGAAGATTTTTGTTTCAAGTCTTATTTATTTGGGACATAAGATGAAAACAGTTCTTCAGAATCTTACTGGCAATATTTGTTTATTCAGAATAGCTCTCACTTTTTTTTTTCTTATGAAAAAATTCAATGTCAAGCAGTTAGACTGTAACATCAAAAGCAAAATTTTGTTGAAGGCCATCCCTGTCATAATATTCAGGGATAATGGGCAATACACTAAGTTCTTCTGACCTTTGCAGTAGCTCAGTGTAGAATTATATGTATTTTAATACATATGCTCCAGGTAAGGCTTCCAAGAGGCAACATGCTAAAGAGCAGTGGCTCTCACACTTGAGGGCCCACCAGCATCACTTGGAGGGCTTGCTGGGCCCACCCCAGAGTTTCTCATTCAGAAGGGCTGGGCAAGGCCTGCAAATCTGCATTCCTAACAAGTTTCCAGGTAATGCCCCTGCTGCTGGTCCTAGGACCGCGCTTTGTGAATCATTACCCTCAGGAAAGAGCAGTGACTTTGAAGTTGGAATTCCCCTGTTCTCCATTAGTGGATTTACTGGGGGGCAGGAGTGGGGGCAGGTATTTAATCCAGGTAGGCCTACATTTCCTTAGCTGTAAAATAGAGGTTAATGCTACCTACCTGGGACTGTGAGAATTGAGGTAGTAAAGTTGGAAGTGCCCAGTCCTACGTGCCTGGGGGGCTTGATAAATGCTGATTCCCTTATTCCATCCTCCCCTTCCTATTCTCAAATGGAAAGGGAGGAACTAAACGCCTTCTAAGTTCCTGTCACCTCTCAAATTCTGTGATTCTAAAAGTTCTCTAGTTCAAGAGAGAATGCCAAACACTGTATGTGTGTTTGGTGCTTTACAGAGAGTGGTGTGGTGGTAACAGTGAGATTGCATAGACCATAGTTTCGTTTCTGCTTTCATTACAGCTTAGCATCCAGACTCTGTAAAAAAGTTTTCAGTCAGATTTTAAAGCAGCATTGAAGAAATTATATTGGAATTCATGACAGTTTCTGGAGGCTGAGTGTATCAGATAAATGGGCATGCTTTTCTCAACGACTGGCCTTATTAGAGTCTCCACTATGTTGCCTCCTATAATGCATGCTCAAATGTGTAGTTTTCATTACCTGCTTGATTTTCAGACAGCATTAAATAAGCTACAAAACAAATCCAAGCTAAAATTGTGAGCATATAATTTTTTTAATTTTTATTTATTTATTTATTGGCTGCGTTGGGTCTTTGTTGCTGCGTGTGGGCTTTCTCTAGTTGCGGCGAGCGGGGGCTACTCTTCGTTGTGGTGCACGGGCTTCTCGTTGTGGTGGCTTCTCTTGTTGCAGAGCATGGGCTCTAGGCACACGGGCTTCAGTAGTTGTGGCACACGGGCTCAGTAGTTGTGGCGCACGGGCTTAGTTGCTCCATGGCATGTGGGATCTTCCCAGACCAGGGCTCGAACCCGTGTCCCCTGCACTGGCAGGCGGATTCTTAACCACTGTGCCATCAGGGAAGCCCGTGAGCGTATAATTTTTATAGCATGAAGTTATTCAGTGTTTTATTTAAAAATAGTCACTAGTGTATTCACTCTTGTGAATTTATAATCTAAAAAATTGGGGATGCTAAAAGTACTGGGCTAAAATACTATTAGATTTTTTTCGTTTAACTTCATCTTGTTAAAGAAGATAATCACAACCAGGGTCCTTTTTCTTTACCCCGCCATCTAAATCCATACAGTATGTATGCTAACGCACATATATGGAATCTAAGAAAACGGTACTGAAGAACCTAGTGGCAGGGCAGGAATCAAGACGCAGACGTAGAGAACAGAGACTTGAGGACGCTGGTGGGGAGGGGGAAGGTGGGACAAAGTGAGAGAGTGGCATGGACATATATACACTCCCAAATGTAAAATAGATAGCTAGTGGGAAGCAGCTGCATAGCACAGGGAGATCAGTTTGGTGCTTTGTGACCACCTAGAGGGGTGTGATAGGGAGGGTGGGAGGGAGACACAAGAGGGAGGGGATATGGGGATATATGTATACGTATAGCTGATTCACTTTGTTATACAGCAGAAACTAACACACCATTGTAAAGCAATTATACTCCAATAAAGATATTTAAAAAAATAAATCTATACAGTAAATTTGGGGATGAGTACGTACAACAAAAAGCACATGCAGCTAAGTGATTGGGGTTTGGCGACATATGTGGAACTTGAATAAAGCATTTGCAGCCATCCAGGATGATCTCCTTAAACTACTGACTGCCGGGGGCCTGCAGGATGTGCACTGGAAACGTGGGTGGGAGAGCTTTCCCCACACGCTGGAGGCTCTGACTGCATTTGAAATACCTATTTTTAAAAACCTGAGCAGAAGGAGGCTAGAAAGAATGCAGACAGGACATTGAAAATGCTAATTCGCTTTGTTAGTAGAACATGAAATACCTGATAGTGGCCAAAAAAAAAAAAAAAGTCAATGCCAGGATACAATGTAGGGTAAAGTTCAACTAGTATAATCTGAAGTGGGTCTTAATATTCAGATTCATGTTAGAGGTTAGGCAGCAATCTTTTTGTGGAACCAGGTATATATATTTATTTTGCCTTTCTTTATAGTCATACTGGTAAATTCTTGGGAAGGTTTGTTTTGCATCCAAGATATTTTCTATACGGTTGACCCTTGAACAACACGGGGGTTAATCTGAGTATAATTTATAGTCGACCCTCCATCTCCCATGGTTCCTCCATATCCGTATATTCAACCACAGACCTTTATAGTCCTGTAATATTTACTGTTGAACAATATCTGCATATTAGTGGACCTGTGCAGTTCAATCTGAACAGCTGTTCAAGGGTCAACTGTACTAAAATTTTATAGTATATTCTTAATCCCCTTTGGCTAGTAAATTAAAGCTGAAATTATCAAGTGTCAACATACTGTGATTTGTATTTTAACGTAAGACAAGAGTGCATCATTCTGATCAAGCTGCAACATTTTAATTTTATCTGATGGGTCTGTATTGAGTAATCAGTAGCTAAGTGCAAATACTCCCATCCCTGTAGTAGAGATCATTTTATATAAAAGTCACCTTAATTACTAGACCCAGAAGGCCAGAGGTAATGAAAGAGTACTTTAGAAAGATGAAATGTTAAATAAATAAACAAATTAAGGAAACAATCTGAGATAGATTTGCCTAAGTGTAATTTAATGCAGATATTTACCTCAGATTTGTTTTTAAACTTGATAATTTTATTCTTCCATCTGTTTAATAAAATGAATATTTTCCGATTTTCAGAACCTGGCATATTTAAATTTTAAACACAATTATAAAATTAATTCTAATGACTACTTATGGTACAAATTCTATTCTAATTTGGGGCCAGAACTATCCCAGTTTTGGAGGCAATTTGAAACTGCTTTTTTTTTTTTTTTTTTTGCTGTATGCGGGCCTCTCACTGTTGTGGCCTCTCCCGTTGCGGAGCACAGGCTCCGGACGCGCAGGCACAGCGGCCATGGCTCACGGGCCTAGCCGCTCCGCGGCATGTGGGATCCTCCCAGACCAGGGCACGAACCCGTGCCCACAGCATCGGCAGGCGGACTCTCAACCACTGCACCACCAGGGAAGCCCGAAACTGCTTATTTTTATACTATATGATTTGGGAAAGATTATTTTATAGACTATGAATAACCTAATGTAAAGTATGTATGATTTATTTTAATGCATTTGTGTAAAACCATATGTATTATACCATATTCTACTTATAGTATGTACTTCTATTTCAGTAAAAATACATGAAAAATTCAGATCTGTCCTTGTGCAAACAAGTATTTGGTGGTTCTTTTTTTTTCCCACCACACTGTGCAGCATGCGGGATCTTAGTTCCCTGACCAGGGGTCAGACCCGCGCCCCCTGCGATGGAAGTGCTGAGTCTTAACCACTGGACCGCCAGGGAAGTCCCAACAAGTATTTGATTTCTAAAGTTTCCTTTTATTCAAACATTTGCACTCATTCTTTCATGCCTGAGTCTCCAAGATGTACCTCGGGTATTTGATAAAGCAGATCTTCCTGTAGAACAACGAGAAGAGCAGAGCCACGCACACGATGCAGCCGGAGACAAGGACAACAAAGAAGGGCCCTGCTTTTCCTTTTCTTCCTGCTGTTGACTCCCATTGCAGGGCGTAACCGGGAGCTTGGGACTTGGAGCCTCCGGATGTCAACTCTTCCGAGCTAGAGAGCAGAGGTCAAGCAGGCCCAGAGCTGGCATAGGCACTAAGTAGCTGGCTTGCGTTTGGAGGCCCGATTGTGTGGAAAACACATATCTTTAAACAGCAGAATCACAGTACGTGAAGATGTCACAGTACAAGAAATACTCTGGGGCTTCCCTGGTGGGGCAGTGGTTGAGGGTCCGCCTGCCGATGCGGGGGACACGGGTTCGTGCCCCAGTCCTCCGGGAGGATCCCACATGCCGTGGAGTGGCTGGGCCCGTGAGCCATGGCCGCTGGGCCTGCGCGTCCGGAGCCTGTGCTCCGTAACGGGCGAGGCCACAGCAGTGAGAGGCCCGCGTACCGCCAAAAAAAAAGAAATACTCTGAAGCCAGGATTGGTTTTGTCCATCTCGGGTCCACTCCAGAAAGAGGATTTGGGGGAAAATGCCTGCTCTGGACTTCTGTTATCATTCCCAGCCCTCCTCCTCTACTTACCACCACCATCCTTTCCCTTTTCCTCTGCTCCTCAAAAATGTGGCTGCTTTAAAGCGAAACATAAAAATAGAACATGAAAAATATTTTTTAGTGACTGAGAGGATGAGAGCTAAAGCATTCAGGATAGTGTATTCACGGAAGTGTTGAAAAAGAGGAACTAAGAACAATAATTTCTTAATATCTTGGAAGACTCATGAAAGACTGAAAATAGAATCTTAAGGAGATAGTGTTCTCAAAACTTTGCTCTAATTATTTAAAACTCTTCATCTTAATTATTTTGAAAAGTCATTAAGCATTTGTCAATTCTAACCATTAGAGGTAAAATTTTAAACTGGTTCATTAATCATAGGATCATCATTTTACAGTTGGAAGGGTCTCTAGAGAGTTTCTAGTGACAGAATTAGGATGGCCATGTGTCCCAGTTTGTGGAGGACAGTCCCAGTTTACATCTTGTTGTCCTGGTATAATCATTAATAGTGCTCCAATAAAGAATGTAATTTATATTCATTCAATTATATGGCCACCCTAACGTACTCCAAGTTTCCTGACAACTAGGCTGCTGACAAATTTCACATTCTTTGATTCCCAATCTAGTGTTTTTTACTCTAGACCTGTGTGCTTGCATAAAGGAAGCCATATGAGCCAACAATCTTGGGTCTTTTGATCAGGATATTAACTCCTACCTTGAATCAATTTTCCTCCTGGAGTAGAATGCTAGGATACTTCACAGAGGTAAGTGAAGAGCCAGATTATCCGGTTTGCTCTGTTGGCCCAAATTTTCCTTCTTGGGCCCCTAAACCAGTTATTATTATTAAGAAACAAATTAACAAGCAAATTTTTATTTTTATTTTTCAGGTTTATTGAGGTATAATTATACCTCAATAAACCTGAAAAATAAAAATAAGTTGTAATATGTAATATGATTTGATACACATATACATTATGAAAGGATTTCCACTATAAATTTAATTAACACATCCATCACCTCACATACTTACTTTATTTATTTTTGGTCAAAAAGCTTAAGATCTACTCTCAGCAAATTTCAGTTATACCATAAAGTATTCTCAACTATAGTCACCATGCTATACATTAGATCCTTAGAACTTTGCTCACTTTATACCTGAAAGTTTGTGCCCTTTTACCAACCACTCCTCATCTCCCCCAACCCCCAGCCCATGGCAACTTCTGTTCTACTCTCTGTTTCTAGAAGTTTGACTTTTTCCTTTTTAGATTCCACATGTAAGTGGTACCATGCAGTACGTCTTATTTCACTTAGCATAATGCCTTCCAAGTTCATCCATGTTGCAAAGGGCAGGATTTCCTTCTTCTTAAAGTCTGAATAATATTATATATTATAAATGTATATATATATATATTATCTATATCATATATATATATGATCTTCTTTATCCGTTTGTATGTCAACAGACTTCTAGGTTTACTTTGGCTATTGTGAATAATGCTGCAATGAACATGGGAGTACAGACACCGATTTGAGATATTGATTTTGTTTTCTTAGGATATATAGCTGGAAGTGGGATTGTTGGACTATATGGTAGCTTTGTTTTTTAATTTATTGGGGAACCTGTTTACTATTTTCCATAGTGGCTGCTATACCATTTTACATTCCTGCTAACAGTGTACAAGGGTTTCCTTTTTTCCACATATTTACCAGCTTTTGTTATCTCTTGTCTTTTTTATAAAAGTCATCAGGCTGTGATGTGATATTGCAGTTTTGATCTGTATTTCCCTGATGATTAGGGATGCTGAATTTCTTTTCATATACCAATTGGACACTTGTATGTCTTCTTTGGAGAAATGTCTATTCAGGTCCTTTGCCCATTTTTAAATTAGATTATTTGGTTTCTTTTGCTATTGAGTTGTATGAGTTCCTTATATATTTTGGATATTAACTCCTTATTGATATGTGGTTTGCAAATATTTTCTCCCATTCTATAGGTTACCTTTACATTTTGTTGATGTTTTCCTTTGCTGTGAAAGACCTTTTAGTTTGATTTGGTCCCAGTTGTTTATTTTTGCTTTTGTTGCTTTTGCTTTTGGTGTCAAATCCAAAAATTTCATTCTTTTGCATATGGATATCCAATTTCCCATTTTTCCCATCCAAAAACACCATTTATTGAAGAGACTGTCCTTTCCTCATTGTGTATTCTTGGTGCCTTTGTCAAAAATTAATTGACTAGGGCTTCCCTGGTGGCGCAGTGGTTGAGAGTCCACCTGCCAATGCAGGGGACACAGGTTCGTGCCCCTGTCCTGGAAGATCCCACATGCCGCGGAGCAGCTGGGCCCGTGAGCCGTGGCCGCTGGGCCTGCGCGTCCAGAGCCTGTGGTCCGCAACAGGAGAGACCACAACAGTGAGAGGCCTGCGTACCGCAAAAAAAAAAAAAATTAATTGACTAGATGTGTATGGGTTTGTTTCTCTTCTGGGCACTCTATTCTGTTTCATTGATCTATGTGTCTGTTTTTATGCCAATGACATACTGTTTTGATTACTATTGCTTTGTAATATAGTTTGAAATCAAGAAATACGATGCCTCCAGCTTTGATCTTTTTGCTCAAGATTGCTGTAGCTATTCAGGGTCTTTTGTGGTTCCAGATGAATTTAGCATTGATTTTTCTGTTTCTGTGAAAAATGACATTGGAATTTTGGTAGAGATTGCATTGCATCCATAGATCACTTTGGATAAGTATGGACAATTAATTTTTCCAATCCACGAATATGGACTATCTTTCAATTATTTGTATCTTCTTCAATTTCTTTCATCAGTCTTTTATAGTTTTCAGCATATAGATCATTCACCTCCTTGGTTAAATTTATTCCTAAGTATTTTTACCATATTTGATGTTATTGTAAATGAGATTTTTTTCCTTAGTTTCTCTCTCTGATGGTTCATTGTTACTGAGTAGAAATACAACTGATTTTTATATATTGATTTTTATGTACTTTTGTACTCAGCAACTTTACTGAATGCATTTATCAGTTCTAACAGTTTTTTGATGGAATCTTTAGTTTTTTTAATATATATATGAGATCATGTCGTCTACAAACATAGACAGTTTTACTTCTTCCTTTCTGATTTGGATGTCATTTTATTTCTTTTTCTTCCTTGATTTATCTGACTAGGACTTCTTGTACTATGTTAAATAGAAGTGCTAAGAGTAGGCATCCTTGTCTTGTTCCTGATCTTAGAAGAAAAGCCTTTAGCTTTTCATTGTTGAGTATGGAGTTAGCTGTGGGCTTGTCATGTGGGGTACATTCCTTCTATACCTAATTTGTTGAGAGTTTTTAATCATGAATGGATGTTGGATTTTGTCAAATGCTTTTTCTGCATCTATTTAGACAATCATATAATTTTTATCCTTCATTCTGTTAATGTGGTGTATCATATTTATTGATTGGCATATGTTGTACCATCCTTGCATCTCAGAGATAAATCCCACTTGATCGTGGTGTTTGATTCTTTTAATGTGCTGTTGAATTTAATTTGCTAATATTTGTTGAGGATTTTTGCATCTTTGTTTATCAAAGATATTGGCCAAGGAAATTTTCTTGTAGTGGCCTTTTCTGGCTTTGGTGTCAGGGCTGGCCTCTTAAAATGAGTTTAGAAGTGTTCCCTTCTCTTCTATCTTTTGGAATAGTTTGAGAAGGATAAGTATTATTTCTTTTTAACTCTTTGGCAAAATTCACCAGCAAAGCCTTCTGGTCCTGCACTTTTCTTTATTGGGAGGTTTTGTTTACTGATTCAGTCTTCTTATTAGTAATTGGTCTGTTCAGATTTTCTGTTTCTTCATGAATCAGTCTTAGTAGGAATGGATCCATTTCTTCTAGACTGTCCAGTTTGTTGGCAAGTAATTGTTTGTAGAAGTCTCTTTTGATCCTTAGTAGTTCTGTGGTATGAGTTGTAATGTCTCCTCTTGTTTCTGATTTTAATTATTTGAGTCTTCTCTCTTTTTTTTTAGGCCGGCTAAAGGTTTGTCAATTTTGTTTGTCTTAGTTTCATTGATCTTTTCTGTTATGTTTCTAATCTATTTATTTTGGCTCTGAACTTTGTTATTTCCTTCCTTCTACTAACTTTGGGTTTAGTTTGTTCTTTATTTAGTTTCCTTCAGGTGTAAAATTAACTTGTTTATTTAAGATCTCTCTTTTTTCTTAATGCAGATATTTCATGCTATAAAATTCATGTTTAGAACTGCTTTTGCATCCCATAAGTTTTGGTATCTTGTGTTTTTGTTTAAAGATATTTTTTGATTGCCCTTTTGATTTCTTCCTTGATCCATTCAGGAGCATGTTTCTTAATCTTCACATATTTGTGAATTTTTCAATTTTCCTCTTGTTATTGATTTCTAGTTTTAAACTACTGTGGTCACAAAAGATGCTTGCTAAAATTTCAGTGTACTTAAATTTGTTAACACTTGTTTTATGGCCTAACATATGACCAATCCTGGAGAATATTCTGTGTGTGCTTGAGAAGAGTATGTATTCTTCCGCTTTTGGATGAAATGTTCTGTATTTGTCCGTTATGTTCATCTTTAACATGTAGTTTAAGTCCAGTTTGGTTACTGACTTTCTGTTTGAATGATCTCTCCATTGTCAAAAGGGGGATATTGAAGTCCCCTGCAACTACTGTGTTGATATCTATTCAATTGGATGTTGGGCACATTAATATTTATAATTGTTATATCCTTCTTGATGAATTGGTCACCTAATAATTACATAATGACCTTCTTTGCCTCTTTTTACAGCTTTTCACTTAAAGTCTATTTTGTCTGATGTAAATATAGCTACCCTGCTCTCTTTTGGTTCCCATCTGCATGGAATAGCTTTTTTCCCATCCATTCACTTTCAGTCTATGTATATCTTTAAAACTGAAGTGAGTCTCTTTTCAGCATTTATGTGGGTCTTATCATTATTATAATTTTAAAATCCATTCACCCACTCTGTATCTTTTGACTGGAGAATTTAGTTTACTTACTTTTAATTTTTGATATGTATGGACTTACTATTGCTATGTTGTTAATTGTTTTCTGGCTTTTTTTTGTAGTTCCTTTGTTCCTTTCTTGCTCTCTTCTTTCATGATTTGATGATTTTCTGTAATTGTATGCTTTGCTTCCTTTCTTCTTATCTTTTTTTGTATCTACTGTAGGTTTTCACTTTGTGGTTATCATAACAACTTCATATGCATACAAAGGCTCTACATATGCTTACTCTCCCTCCCACATTTTATGTTTTTGATGTTACAAATTGCATCTCTTTAAATTATGTATCTATTAACAAATTATTTTAGCTGTAGTTATTTTTAATGCTTTTTTCTCTTATCCTTTATACTAGAGTTATAAGTGATTTATGCATCCTCATTGCAATATTAGAGTATTCTGAATTCACGTATATATTTACCTCTACCAGTGAGTTTTATGCTTTCATATATTTTCATGTTACTAATTAGCATCCTTTTGTTTCAGCTTGAAGAACTCCCTTAAACATTTCTTATAAGGCCATTCTAGTGGTAATGGACTCCTTCAGCTTGTGTTTGTCTGGGAAATCTTTATCTCTTCTTTAATTCTGAAGGATAAGTTGGCTAGAATATTCTTGGTTGGCAGTTTTTTTCTTTCAGCATCTCAAATATGTCATCCCACTCTCTTCTGGTCTACAAGGTTTCTGCTGAAAAATCCAATGATAGTCTTATGGAGGTTCTTCAGCTCCCCGATGCAGGCTAACTGGAAGCCTGACCTTCAGGCAGCAGCTGGGAATGTCAGGACGTTAGCTATGTGGTCTAGCCCCTATCGGGGAGAAACCAAGAGCTGGGTGTTTCTGCTTACCCTGTGCCAAGCCAAAGGGGGAAAGTCACTGGTAGTGCTTGTGCATCTATATAGAATGGCCTGTTTTCTTTGTTGTTTGTTTTGTTTTGTTTTTTGCTGCGTTGGGTCTTCATTGCTGTGTGCAAGCTTTCTCTAGTTGCAGTGAGCGGGTGCTACTCTTTGTTGCGGTGCACTTCTGTGGAGGGGAAGTCAGGAGCCTCTTATCTAGCCTTCTCGGTGATGTCCCCCATGTGACATTCTTAAGGGGCCTTTGGGCTGCTCACACCTTCCTCTTGTTTGAGCATCTCCACTTGAATCTTGCCACACACATTTAGTTTTAAATTGACATTGAGGAGAAACATCTGGAATCAAATCTAGCCACATAGACCCAGATCACCCCAAGAGCTAAGGGAATATAAAATATGCAACAGGTACTGCTTTCATAAAGATTAAGAAAAAACCTTAACAGGTAAGTAACTATACCTTCAAACCAAAAAATAGCAGGTAATCGTGCTTTAGTTAAATGATCAACTACTACATCATCTCTAAGTGTCTGTACTATTCCAGAATGACCTGGACCCTAATCAAGATGACGAGTCCTTTAAAAAAATATGACTTTGGTGGGTGCATTTAAAAATTGCTTTAATGAGAGAGCAGTTATCACTTCCTGCTCCAGGGAACATTTCTGGTATATACCCCAAAAGAATGCAAATAGTTAAGCCTAATGCAGAATGATATACTCCATGAGCCTATGTAGGCAAAGAGCCTTACAAGTAATTTATTTGGTGAGCAGTGTGGAGAATGTGATCAGGTGCTTTAAAAAACATCAATTATGAAACTTCTATAAATATAATGGAGAGAAAAAGAACCTGGCCTTGACCATCAGCATTCGTCTGAGTTGCACTAAACCCAATCTGAAAAAAAAATCCCAGAAGTTCAACCAAGAATGCATTGAAGTATTTCAACCATCAAATTAAGGACATAACTATGCGACCTTTTCTTTTGAGTGCTAATTCAGGACTATTAACCCTATTTTCTTGGACAGTGTTGAGAAACCACTCAATCTTGGATGTACTTGTGTAAACCTGAATTTTCGACTCAGATCTTTTTCTTTCCTGACACTTATTTTAGATGGATTACTTAAGCATACCTGCATGAAACTATTTCTTAATTCAAGTCCTGCTGAATACCAGTGTCCCATGAGATTAGCTCAATGGGCGTTCCGAAACAAAACAAAACATAAAACCAAAAGCTGATTCCATGGTTGAATAAATTGGGAAACATGCTTACATGTTCCTGCTTTCACTGCAGGATCACGTGAAAGATTTAATATCCTTTGTAAATAATGACTTCCTAGAAAGGTTGGGGTCCAATTTGCAGTCTTCTTCAAACTTATTTGGTCAAGGATCCCCCCTGTAAACTCTTGCTTTTTTTTTTTTTTAATAAATTTATTTATTTATTTTTGGCTGCGTTGGGTCTTTGTTGCTGCGCGCGGGCTTTCTTTAGTTGCGGTGAGTGGGGGCTACTCTTCCTTGGGGTGCACAGGCTTCTCATTGCAGTGGCTTCTCTTGTTGCAGAACACAGGCTCTTGGTGCACGGGCTTTAGTAGTTGTGGTGCGCGGGCTCAGTAGTTGTGGTGCGCGGGCTCAGTAGCTGTGGCTCGCGGGCCCTAGAGCACAGGTTCAGTAGTGTAGCGCATGGGCTTAGTTGCTCCATGGCATGTGGGATCTTCCTGGACCAGAGCTCGAACCTGTGTCCCCTGCATCAGCAGGCGGATTCTTAACCACTAACCACCCAACCCTTGCTTTTTGGGCTAAACATTTATCCGTGCGTGTAGAGATGTTTCTGTTCCATGGAATATGGTTTAGAAATTGCTGCTATTGAAGATAGCAAATGACTGAAAATAGGTCAGGAATCTTTACGCATTTTTGTGTCGTTTGAGGTTTTGGTAGAAGAAATGTTTCCCCTCCTGTGATAATGAAGGGGCTGAATACATGGCATATTTTCCTAGCACAGGTGGCCAATTTGAGGTGCTCTGGCAAACAACGTGGTGTCCCTAATAAGTACAAAGTATTTTTACCTTCCGCTTAGAGTAAAACCTCATACAGCATGAAATAGATAAGCAGTTCAAAAATAATGTCTCCTATACTTTTTTTTACATGATAAATATTTTTATTTATTTATTTTATTATTGTTTTTAATTTATTTTATTTTTTGGCGGTACGTGGGCCTCTCACTGTCGTGGCCTCTCCCGTTGCGGAGTACAGGCTCTGGATGCGCAGGCTTAGCGGCCATGGCTCACGGGCCCAGCCGCTCCGCGGCACGTGGGATCTTCCCGGACTGGGGCACGAACCCGTGTCCCCTGCATCGGCAGGCAGACTCTCAACCACTGCACCACCAGGGAAGCCCCAATATTTTTATTTTTAAACAATGAATTGTACATCTTTCATATAAAAGATGAGATTCTAGCCTCTGTTTTTAAAAAATTATACTTGCTAATACTATCTTTACATTTTTTACAGAAGCTAATTTTCTCTAAATTTGCAGCTTCATTCCATAGCTTTTATAGACTCATAGTCTCGAATATATTTCCCATATCCTTTAAAAAATAAATTCATACAAGATAATTTTAACACAATAAAACTTAACAGGTTACAGCACAACTGCCTAGCCTTCCAGCTACCACTGAATACTTTCCCAGTACAGAGAAGCCAACATGTTGGAGTGATTAATTCTCTGTATTTACCTTTATTAAAAAGAGCTTTTTCGTAGTGAGAACAAATAATCTCTCATTTGTTGCTTGAAAGCCTAAAATAGGATCACTGGTTTCTAGGCTTGCTACTTGCTGCTTAGCAACCTGCCCTACTTGCCTGCCTTCCTTCCTATTATTGTAAAGTACAGTGGACATGGGTGTGGGCTGACGATAGATGAGAACTCGTTGAAGGCACTCGCAAAGGGCTGCATAAGAATAATTTGGAGCACAGGCAAAAAAAATTTTGTGTCTCTTTCATACTTGGACGTAGCCTAAAGCATTGAAAATTGCGATATGCTCCCACGTATCGTCTTGGTTGCTGGAGTGTGGTTGCCAGCGTAGGGCATCAACATCATGGTGCAAACAGAAGCAGGGCATTTCTTTAGGATCCACTATGACAGAGAAAAGGTACTGGTTGCTTCCAAGATTCACCCACTTATATGGCAATCCTTTCTTCTCCCCATGTTCAGATGAACCAGCTCTCCTATCCAATCTCTCCTTGGTGGTACCTGTTTTTCCTTGGATTTTCAAGCTAGTTGATTGCCCTGTAACCTCAGATCTCACATGAGTAGTTTTTAAATGTACTGCCATCAAATCTGCATAAACTGGAGCTCTCTTCAAAGAAAATACCACATTCTTCTAACTAACTCTTGAGCATTACAAGGAGGTCTATCTGGATCTGGATTCAGTTCATCAGAGGTCAAATGCATCAGATGTTCAGCTACTGCAGCACATTGAGCTGAGTCTCTTATAAATTCCCCGTTTATCACCGACCGCTAGTTCTGGCCATGTCAGTCCTTCATTCTTCTTAATCAAGGAAATCTCCAAGCTATTGTTCTCTTTTTTTTAATTTAATTTAATTTAATTTAATTTATTTATTTATTTTATATTGTTCTCTTTAATTATCCATATAGTGCTTTCGTGATCCATAGATGAATAGAGATTTCCTTCCAGAAACCTCTGACCCTTCAGCACAGCGTTGACATGATCAGGCAAAAACTGTATTTGAATGTCTTCCTTAGTACAGTCTTCTGGAAGCGGTATTGTTACTGTCAAATCATCTTCAGTCTGTTGCCAGTAGTACAGAGGTTCTTTGATTATCTCTGACATGTCTTCATCCTTACTTTCTTCAAGCTCTTGACCAACTTGAACAAATGTAAAGAACTTGTAGGAGACAATCACTAGACCATTCCCATCGGGCTCAAAAGTGACATAATGGGGCACTGACTTTCCACGGAGAATATTATGCTTAGTAATTTCATATTTTTTATTATCTTTATTTTTCTTACTAATAGTGACCCACTCCAAGGAAACATAGCAACCACTTCCTTCCGTATCCATTTCCTCTTTCTGTGTTCGAAGAAGCAGCATAGTTATCGAATGTTCTTCAGCTTTCAGCAATGAGATACTGTGAATTATGATAAAAGGACTGCCAAGCTCTTCATTAAACATAATCTCCCATTTTTCAGAAGCACTATTTCCACATTCACCTGTTCCAATGAGATACAATCTTCCAGTTCCATCTGACAAGGTAACCCAAGTAGAAGATGTGAAATGGATGGATGCGCAAAGGCGATTATCATATGCTGTCAAATCTGTGGGAAATCGAAAACACCTCTCGTGGTTTTCCTAAGGCAGTGTCCAGCATCACTGTTTTTTGGGTTTTGTTTTATTTATTTATTTATTTAGCTGTGTTGGGTCTTCGTTTCTGTGCGAGGGCTTTCTCCAGTGTGGCGAGCGGGGACCACTCTTCATCGCAGTGCGCGGGCCTCTCACTATCATGGCCTCTCTTGTTGCAGAGCACAGGCTCCAGATGCGCAGGCTCAGTAGTTGTGGCTCACGGGCTTAGTTGCTCCGCGGCATGTGGGATCTTCCCAGACCAGGGCTCGAACTCGTGTACCCTACATTGGCAGGCAGATTCTTAACCACTGCGCCACCAGGGAAGCCCAAGCATCACTGTTAAATTCATAATTCTAACAACGTTATCAACGTAGTAGACACTGTCTTGATACCATGAATCACAATGTAGGTAATTACACATTCCAAAAGCATGCATGTGTTCCAGTGTATACTGATCATCTTGAAGTTTTACTTCTGCCACAGACAAGGCTAGGAGCTGTCACTGTTCCCACTAGGCAGACCAGAGAAAACTCCTAATTCATAGGCAGAGTACACAGAAAAGTCTTATCTCAGTGGTGAGGAATAATCAGACATAGACTGAGCGTCGCTCCAGACAAGCCTGCATCAAGCTCCAGCTGGAAACAGGGCAGCGGCTTGAGGGACAGCTTATAACCCTCGAAGCGGGGATCCAACAGAGGTCTCTTCACCTACAGGGAGCAATTAGCGGCCACCTCCATCGCCTTCCAGGGTCCTAACATGAGAATTAATAAAGTTCGTGTTGAAAGGTCCGCGCTTCGCGCGTATCACCGTGGCTGGGAGGCGGCATAGTTCCCATCACCGTCTCCTGTACTTTTAAAATTAGATTCAAAAAACGAAATTAGATTCAGAAAAACCTGAAGAACCATTGCGATTACTGCCAAAATGTTTCAGAGGGCATTAGGTTAATGCCTCCTCTTCTAGGAGAGGAGTGGAAAGAAAGATAGATGCTCATCACCAGAGTTACGACTCTATTTGTTACGAGGATTTGTAGGGGCAGTACTTTGTTATTGGGTATTTGTTTTGAAATTAGAATTATATTTGTTGAATTTTAATCATAAGCAGAGAAATACATCTTCCTGAATGTAAGAAAATACATTAGCTAATTTGGGCCATAAATGTAAAAATTGCCCTTGGCATGTAATCATAGGAATACTAACTTTATGATACATTGTTTTTCTTTGATAAAGTTTTGGTTTAAAACCTGTTGGATTTAGCAAGGGATGAAGGTCAAGAACTGGTCATTTTTGCAGATAAGACACACACACACACACACACACAAACATGCACACAAGTTCATTAAACTTTGACCTATATTTCATTCAGCAGTAATGTTTGCTGTTAGAAATAATTCTACTTGCATCTTAATTTTGCTTACTCAATGAGTATGTTAAGTGTTTCATAAAGTCTGCCTTTAAAAACATCGTAAATATACTAAACAGCAGTTCTTTAGTTGAAAGTGCTAATTTAATTAAACAAATACTTGTGTGGATTCCTACTATTTGCAAAGCTTCATTGAACACATTATGAATAAGATAATCTTTAAGGAACTTATGGTGTTTTGAGGGGACATGATTAGAAAAGTATCAAAAAAATAAACCCCCAAAAATAAACAGGTTATAATAGTTGCCATTATATAGGGTTGAAAGGAGGCCCATCAAGGGATGAGGAAAGGCTTTACACAGAAAGTGGCACTTGAGATGGACTTTGAAGATTGAAGTCAGATTTTGAGAGGTAGGTTGGTAGGCAGGAGATAACAAATGGCTGCATAGAATTGGAGTAATTTGTGAATGAGGAAAAGCAAGTCATCCAGTTTGGCAGGAGTTTAGATGGAATAAGTATAAGAGAGTAATGGGAAATAGAGTTAGGAAAGCAGCCTGTAAAGTATTCGTATCAGTCCGCTTAGGCAAAGCAGTAGTAACAAAGGGCTCCAAATCACAGCAATGCAATAAGCTTATTTTTCACTTATATCAGGTTTCCATTATGGGTTGCCTGTAGCTCTGCTCCTTGCATCTTTGTTCTGGGCCCCGGCTGAAGAAGCAGCCCCTATGTGGAGGGTATCAGTTCTCGCTGAGGGAACTCTGCAATAGTTCTCCCAGTGACTGCTTGAAAGACGCATGTGTTACTTCTCACATTGATTGGCCAAAGCACCTCATATGGCTAAACCTGCCATCACTAGGGTAGGGATATATAATCCACTTACAGGAAGGGACAGGAAGTAGATATTTTGAACAACTTACCAAAAGACTTGAAAGCCAAGAATGGGTCATTTGCAATTAATTCTTTAAATGGTTAGGGGGTATGGCAAGTTTCTGGATAAGAGTGTATGGCTTGGTAAAAAAATAAATAAAGATGGTTTTTATATTGCGTGTGCGTGTGCGTGTGTGTGTGCGTGTGTGTGTGTGTGTGTGAACACATAAGAATTCACTGGGGTACTTGCTTGTTATAAATGTAGGCCTCAGGATTCTAGAAGGTTGGATCCAGGGGCCCAGGAATCTGCGTTTTAAGCAAGCAGTCTGGGAATAGTATGTAGATGGTCCACAGACCTCCTTGTAAAGAAACCCTGGATTGAGGAATGAGTGGGGAGTGGCCAGGTGCAGATAAGGTGGGGCAGTGAGTGAGGGGATGGCAGGCTGTTGGTGGGTGCGAGGCCGCTGTGCCCTGGGGGCACATGGTATGTGGCCAGTACAGAGGCAGACAGACACACTGAAAGAGGAGAACAGGTAGAACTAGAACTACCCAAGAGGAAACAGCCAGGAAAGAGTAGTGAAAGGAGCAAATCTCTTTAGGAGGTGAGATTTCAAGGGATCTTGCTCTTCACTGAGAGGTAGGAGGCAAGCCTATCTGATGCAAGAAAGAGTTGAGAGCTAGAGGAGAGCAGAGGTAATAATCAGCAAGTCGCAGGAGACGCCCTGTTTTTAGAGCAGCTATTGAAGAAAACTGTTGAATAAAACCCACCACGTAAATTTGTTTTTGCATCGGGCCAGCAGGGGGCGCTATGGTAGCACATATGCTGATAATTGGCCTCAGCTTCCTAGGCCCAGCAATGCCAGCTCTTACTGAATAGGATTCTTAACCCGACCTACAGTGCAGTATTTTGGGAGCTTCATTTATTACTTTTATAGCTGTGAGCCTTCATAAAAAGAACTTTTAAGGTTTCTCTTTAATTATTAAGGCATCTAGTGTTTGGGTTTTTTTTTTTTTTTTGAGCTGCCAATTCCTACAGTCAAAAAGAAATTAATTCTGTAGAGTTTAAGGGCATTATTACCCATTTATTGACTTCACTTGAGGCACAGAACGGAGATTAGAAGAGGAGAAAAGACAAAGGAAAAAGAAAAGTGCATTCGTAGCATCACTCCTAGAAGGGGAATCTCTGGATCACAGGATATGGGCTTTGTACTTTTTGTTAGATGCTATCTGATTGCCTTCCAGGGACTGTGGCAATTTATTTTTTCACCCATAATGCAAGGATCTTATTAATCTCTGTGAAAACCCACTGTATGCGTAAGCTTTTTAGTATTTGCCACTCTGACAGAGGAACTATGGGTAGTTTTAACTTGCATTTTTCTCCTGTGGGAGGAGAGACACTTTTTCACATCTAAATCTTATTTTTACATTTTTTTAATGCACTGTGTTTTCATGTCCTTTCCCCAGTATATTACTGGCCTTCCACTTATTGACTTGTAGAAGCTCTTTATGAGGTCAGTCAAAAGATTTAGTTGACAATAGAATAAATAAATTGTGCTATTCCATAGATGAATGATGAATGGCTTTCAAAGCATTCCCCGCCCCTATCTGCTCACTTGATTCAGTAATCACATAACTTGTTGACCCGTCTCTAAAACTACTGTGGGTTTTTTTTTGTTTTTTTAAATTTTTGGCCACGTTGTGCAGCCAGGTCCTCGGCAGTGAAAGCATGGAGTACTAACCACTGGACCGCCAGGGAATTCCCTAAAACTACTGTTTTAAAGCACCTTTGGGTAGTCTGTAGAATTATTTTCCTAAAAAGTGCCCCCATTTATTTCATTTTATAGTTCATTTCAATATGGAGAAAAGCCAAGAGTTAAATGATGACGAATCAGGTGAGAGTGGTGGTTAGCACATTTTTACTGGTTGAAAATTACCGAATGTCAGGTGGTGCTCTCAGATCCCAGAGCATTTTCAGGGAATGTCCTGGATGTGCTGGGCCAGTGATGACTGTCAAGATCAGTAGGCTCAAGTGAGGATAATCCTGAAAACCTGACCTTTGATATCCCACCACTGTCAGGTAACCAGATTCCTTAGTAATTAGATGACGTTTGGTAGCAGCTTGAGCTATAATTCATATACCACCCAATTCACCCATTTGAAGTACGCAGTTCAATGGTTTTTATTTAATTCACAGAGTCGTGCAACCATCAGCACAGTCAATTTCAGAATTTTTCATCCACCTCTTTGCTGTTGCTTCCCACTCCCCCGACCTCCCCAGCCCTAAGCAATCACTAATCTACTTTTTATCTCTATATGTTTGCCTATTCAGGACATTTCATATAAATGGAATCATATAATATGTGGTAGTTTGTGACTGGCTTCTTTCACTTAATACAATGTTTTCAAGATTCATCCATGTTCCAGTGTGTATCTGTACTTCTTTCCTTTCTACGGCCAAATGACATTCCATTGTATAGATACACTACATTGTGTTTATCCATTCAGCAGTTGATGGACATTTGGATTGTTTCCACCTTTTGGTTATTACACATAATACTACTATGAATATTTGCGCATAAGTATTTGTGTGGACATATGTTTTCATTTCTCTTGGGTATAGGCTTGGAAGTAGAATTGTTGGGTCAAATGGTAACTTGAGGACTGTTTTCTAGAGTGGCTGCACCATTTTACATTTTGACCAGCAATGTACAAGTGTTCCAATTTCTCCACATTCTCATTCTCAGTACCACGTGAAAGAGTGCTCTCCTCTTCGATGTGAAATTCTCCATTGAAAATACATTTCCCCTTTCTAACTCTGTGGTTAGTACTGCAACAGGGGCAAAACTGGTCTCAGACACACGAACTTGAGGCAGGAAACCCCAAAACACACAATGGTGCCCATGTGCCTTTTAACTCTTTTGATGTGTAGTAGACCAGATGACCGTGCTCTCATGTGCTCGTGAGGGATTCTGAAAATTGGCTTGGCATTCCGGGAACTAATGTCATACATGGCAAAAGCTGGAGGTGCACAGTGTGAAGAAGGCATGAGCCAAATTCCTTCTGTTTTTATTCTCCTTTGAGTATGAACCAAAAATATCAACTTCTTAAGTGGGAAACCATGAAACCCAGTCCTCAGAGAAGTGGTTGGGGAAGAGGGGGCATATCAGTATAATAAAATCAAACTTGAGAAAGCAAAATCTCTTTATTATAATAAATATAATAAAATACCACGCAGTCCTTTTCTAACTCTGGATAAAGATACATCTTCAAAGAGACAAACTCCAGGATAAATCTGAGTCATCAGAGAAGCTCTCAACAAATGAATGGCTTCTTTAAAAGACCTAGGATGAGTGAGCCCACTTGTAACCAGCAGCTGAGAGGAAAGCTGTCTAGCTAAGCAGGAAGACACCCACATTTTCATGATGGAAGTTCTGGATACTCTCCATCCCCGCTCAGGTGGCAATGAGGTGAAAGGAGTAGTAGGAGACTTTGAAGTCTTGGATTGCTGCTGCCCAGAATCCCTTTTTGCCTCTAATGGTGCAGGAGCTGTGAAGGAAAAGGGAGCCTCTGTGAGCCAGTTGGCAGTTAGAAGCTCCATTCTGAAAATCGGGAGTGAGCTCTGGATGGAAGTGAGGCATGTAACCCCACCGTGTTGCTCCCATCTTGTGGTTGATGTAAGACACCATAGGCATCCTTTCTACTTCAAGTGGAAGTAGAATCAGACTTCCTACTTTATTGTTTAAAAAAGGGCCAATCATTACACTTTCACATTGGGGTCAGTTTTACCAACTGCATTTTACCCTCTGTGTTTGAAAACTTGGAGGCAATTGAAAATATTTCTTCACCCCCCCATCTCCATAAATCACTAAAATGTAGCCAGTTTTTTCTTGGTGGAGTTAAGCTTTTCTTTGCATTTTTACAGAGGACTTAAAAGGAAGATGGAAGGACTGTTGTTTAACCTTCTACTCATTGCTGGCTTTCTCTTATCTTTAATGAGTAAGCCACCAGCCTCTTTTGAAAAATCTTCAGGGATATGAGCTCACCTCTGCCAAAGAGAAGTCCGATTCATTGTTGGATAGCTCTCTGGTTTAACGCGTTTCCTTGCATTTCACTGATGTTTGCTTCCTTGGTGTTGCCCCACTGAACAAGGCCGATTCCTTTTTCTCATGACGGCCCTTCAGATAGGAAAGATGGTTCTCATCTTACGAACACTCTGTGAGCTATTTGCAGTCTGGACAAGTGGTGCCTTTCCCTGGGATTGTGGCCCCATCTGCCATACTGGTCCTCAAGCTGTCAATCTCACCTGCAATTAGTCTTGTACCTTGTTGCTAGATTTATCCAAAAGCAGCTTTACCATTATCAATCACTCGTTGAAAATCAGCACAAGGTCCCTGTTTTATTAAGACCAGTTTCAAGCCAAGGTTTTTTTCCCAACCAGCCTTACGGGTCTATTAAACCCCGTGTCTCTATTTCCCAACAAAGCCATTCTGCTCTGGTGAGGCCAACATTAGCAATGGTTCCCCAATCTACTTTGCCCATCTATGCTTCTGACCTGAGGCTTCCTGGTGGTTCGTTATCCAGCAAGCTTTAAGTTGGCTTCTCCCAAATCGTAATTCTGTATGGACTTAAGGGTTTGCCTTTTCCGTAAAGCCTATCCTAGACAACGCTGGTTTATGACGTTACATGTATTTTGAATTCTTTCTCATAGGTGAACGTCTCAGGTCAGGTCCCCTAGGAAACAAACGTTGAAATGGAGATTTGTGTACAGCAAGTTTACAGGAGATATTCTCAGACATAACATCTGGGAGGAAATAAGGAAAGCAAGATTGGATAAAGGGAAACTTTGAACTGTGATGCAGTTTTAACAGAGGCTTTAGCTAAATCGTGGGGCACCCTGGAGCTGGGGTGGGCCTTCAGAGTCATCCCCCACTGAGGCACGGGCCAGCCTTTTTATTCTGTCCACACCAGTCACTGAATGTGAGCTGCCCCAGGAAGAAGCAAAAACCAAGCAGGCAGCTTCATTCTACCGAGAACAATTTCCGGGAAGGGACTCTCCTGGGTCCTGAAGAAGTAACACTCCCTGGAGCTGGGAAATGAGTGCCCCAGCCCTGAGGCATAATCTAGGTGGCACTCCATAGCATCTCGGCAATGTACAATTAATAACAACCTAGCTCACGCTCACCTAGATGCACGTGAGTTTAAGGTGATTGCAAAGTACCACCTGGTAAGAACCACTGTTCGAGCTTTTTGGGGGCGGCTCTATGGGCCAAGGATTGGGATGTTCTTTACTACTTAACACAGTGCCTATGGAGAGGGGACAGGCGGATATGGGTCATAATAGCTAAAGAGGGTTAAAAATGGAAATGCCATTGATATTGTATGCAGTCTGGATGTAGGTTTTGCCTTAAATATTAGGAAATTCCTACAATTTGATTGTAAGAAAAAAATGTCTGAATATAATCCAATTGATTCCAGGCTTTGGAGAGTTGATTCACTTAATTTTATTGGTAGTGTTACTGTGTATAGTATATTTATTGGCATGCTACATACAGAAAAATACACGGATCCTAAGCGCACGGCTTGATAAACTTTAGCGAATACACTTCTCTCTCCAGTACCCAGATCAAGAAAGACAAGTTTACCATTGCGCAGAAGTCCCCATGTGCCCCCCTGCAGTCCCCATCCCCTGAGAAGGATAACCTCTATCCTGACCTAGTCACGGTTAGTAAACTTGCTCTTGATGTTGTTATAAATGAATTGTACAGTGTGTAATCTTCTGTGGCTGGCTTCTTTTTCTCTGTTATGTTTGTGAAAGTCATCCATGTTGTTATGTGTAGTTGGCGTCCATTCATTCTCACTATTGTATAGTATTCCATTATAGATCTACTACAATTCACCTGTTACCAACCAAGGTTTTGTTTGTTTTTTTTTTAATCCTTTCATGTGCCTCTTGGTCATCTGTATTTTTGCAGGGGGGGGCTGCATTGGGTCTTCCTCGCTGCACGCGGGCTTTCTCTAGTTGTGGCGAGCAGGGGCTACTCTTTGTTGCAGTGCACTTGCTTCTCATTGTGGTGGCTTCTCTTGTGGAGCACGGGCTCTACGTGCATGGGCTTCAGTAGTTGCGGTGCATGGGATCAGTAGTTGTGGTGCACGGGCTTCGTTGCTCCACGGCATGTGGGATCTTCCCAGATCAGGGCTCGAACCCGTGTCCCCTGCATTGGCAGGCGGATTCTTAACCACTGCACTACCAGGGAAGCCCCCCAACCAGGGTTCCTGGACTCTTTAATTAGTAGAAATTGATAAAAGCGGCCAGACAAGAAATTCAGGCAAGGTTTTATTGAGACTGGTGCTGAAGCAGGAGGGAGCACAGACAAGTAACAGTTTCCCTTGCTCACTCCCTGAGTGTGCGGGGGGGTGCAAACTAGTTCCTTATATGGGGTGAGGGTAGAGGTGTGTCCAGGGGTCGGGCTGAAGGGGTGGCTTAGGGGGTCTGCCCACCCCTTTGGTGGTGCTGTGTGCAGAGATCATGCGAAGTTCCCTGCCTTTGCTCCTGGCTCCTCAGAAGTGGCAGGTGGATTTGGTCTTTTTGTATCTCGTTCATAATTTGCCCCCACTGGGCATGAGTGCAGTTATTTTGGTCCCTTATAGTTTCTTTGTATTCTGTTGCTTGAGGAGATGTTTGTCCAGGGGCAAGCACTGCAGCAAAGGGTCCCAGGTCCCAGCCTGTCTCACATCTGTTCTACAATACCTGGACATTTGGTTGTTTCCAGTTTGGGGCTATCATAAATAGTGAGGCTATGCACATTCTTGTACCTATGTTTCAGTGAAGAAGTATATGCACGTCTGTTCTCTCTTTACCTAAGACTAGAACTGCTGAACTCTACGTATACGTATGATTAGTTTACGGAGATATTGCCAAACAGTTTTCCAAAGCGGTTGTACCAATTTACAACCGACCAGCACTGCGTGACGGTTCTAATTGCTTCACATGCTTGCCACCATGTGCTTTTATCTGTCTCTTTCACTTTAGCTGTTCTGGTGGGTGATTGTGGTTTTAATTTGAATTTTCCTGATGACTAGAGCATTCTTTTAGTGTTTATTGGGCATTGCCCGCAAAGACCACTAAAGTCTTCTGCCCACTTTTCTGTTGGGTTGTCTGGGCATAGGATTCTTTGTGGTGTGACATCACGGATATATATTTATTAACATGTAAAGATGCCCATGATAGAGTAGGAGGAAAACAAAGATTATAATGGCTATAATGCAGCTAGTTTACCATAACCATATCTTCATTTATAATTATATAAACTTGAAGGATAATACACTAAATTATGAACCATAGCTCTCTCTGGTTGGGAAGATTATAGATAATTTTTTTTAATGCATTATTTATTTATTTTTGGCTGCGTTGGGTCTTCGTTGCTGTGCGCGGGGCTTTCTCTAGTTGTGGCGAGCGGGGGCTACTCTTGGTTGTGGTGCACGGGCTGCCCACGGTGGTGGCTTCTCTTGTTGTGGAGCACGGGCTCTAGGCGCGAGGGCTTCAGTAGTTGTGGCTCACGGGCTCTAGAGTTCAGACTCAGTAGTTGTGGCGCACGGGCTTAGTTGCTCCACAGCATGTGTGATCTTCCAGGATCAGGGATCGAACCCCTGTCCCCTGCATTGGCAGGCGGATTCTTAATCACTGTGCCATCAGGGAAGTCCCTATAGATAATTTTAACTCTCTACTTTATAACTACCCTTATTTATTTATTTATTTATTTATTTTTTGCGGTACACGGGCCTCTCACTGCTGCGGCCTCTCCCATAGCGGAGCGCAGGCCCAGCGGCCGTGGCCCACGGGCCCAGCCGCTCCGCGGCATGCGGGATCCTCCCGGACCGGGGCACGAACCCACGTCCCCTCCATCAGCAGGAGGCCCCCCAACCACTGCGCCACTAGGGAAGCCCCAACTACCCTTATTTGTTATTGTCTAAATTTGTTTTAATAACAAGCATGGATCACTTTTACAGTCTGGAAAAACAACAGAGCTGTTTTCATTGGGAAGCAAACAAACCCGAGGAGGAAACAACAGCTTGTCAGCATGTGCTCGTTTGGCTCAGCCGTCAGCTTCTTTCCATCTGGGACATTGAGAGGCACTGAGGAAAAGTGTCCTCTCTGAGCATGCTTTGTAAGTTTGGGTTAGAAGAAGAGAGTGTGAAAATGAAGGATCGTTTTCCTCCCCCAACAGCTATGTGCTCCCTGGACCCCGCTGAGCCCAGGAGATGATCCTGCGGTAAGACTGGCTAATTACTTAAATTGCCTTTCTTTGTGGGAGCGAACCTCCCCAGCAACAGAGACTAAACTTATTTGGTCTGATTGCGGGAGCCCCTGCTGTTAGCTGGGATGAGGAAAGCACATTATTACACTGTTTAAGGGTAATGTCTTTGTTTACATTTTGCAAGGCAAACAGGGTTACTTCCAGTCTTTCAACCCGGAGGTCTACAAAAACCAGGACGGGGAAACAGGGCACCCAGCCTCCCTCCTTCCATACCTCCCTTGCCGGTTTCGTTCTGTCTGGTTCTACTAACCCATAAACCAAAAACATAACGTCAAACCAACCTACCCGCTAACATACAGCTTTACAATTTTTTTGAAACGATTTCAAATTTATAAAAAAGTTGCGAGTATAGTACAAAGAACATTTTTTCCCCTGAACCACTTGAGGGTAAGTTGCCCACATGATTCTCCATCACTCCAAATATTTGAGTGACTACAAAGAAGGGCATCCTCCTTCATAACCGCAATACAATCATTAAGATTGGGAAATTAACATTGACATATTACCACCATCCAGATTCAGGTTTTTTCAATTGTTCCAATAATGTCCTTTATAGCCAAAAGCTGTGGTTACAGGCGTATGTATTGCATTTATCACTGGGTTTTTGATGATTATATTGAGGACCTGCACCTCTTTAAGATCCGAGGAGCTATTGGTCGGGCCACCCTACCAGGGAGGGAGGCCACAGGCAGAGCCCTGGGTGCTTGCTCTGGAGGGGTGCAGATGCAAGAAGAGGGCTGTGTCGCTGTCCCAGCAAACAAGGTCAGGCTCTGGACGGGAAGCAGGGTGGAGACAGGGATGAGGGCCAGAGAATCCTCTTGGGGCAGGGACAGCACCTAGAGAATGTCAGCTAGCCCCACATAAAACTCCCCATCTCCCCCTTTTTCTCTTCTCCATGTACAGTAATCCCCCCTTACCCATGGGTGATACGTTCCAAGGTCCCCAGTGGATTCCTGAAACCCTGGAGAGGGGTGAACCCTACATATGCTACGTTTTTCCTGTACTAACGGGCAGGTAGCGTTTACACCCTGTAGATGGCTGGACAAAGGGGTGATTCTCAAACGCTAGGACATAGCAGGACTGCAAGAGATTTCATCAGGCTACTCAGAACAGCTCGCAATTTGAAACTTCTGTTTCTGGAATTTTCTATGTCACTGAAACTGCAGAAAGCAAAAACGCAGCTGAGGAGGGAGCACCTTTGTCTCTCCTTCCCCTGACTGTTGCCAAATCTGGCTCCCTGTGCATTGATGCCGAATAAAAATACGGAGACAGAGAATTGGAAGATAAGAAATGGAGAGGCTTTTTATTTTCTTTGCCAGGCAAAGGGAAGACACTAGGCTAACGCCTCAAGAACTGTGCCCCCCTCCTTGGGGAATCAAAGAAGATTTTATACGTGGGGCTCACAGTCTGGGGTATATGATAAGGATCAAAAGTAGTGAAGGTCTTGCATTTCTTTTCTTCTGCAAATTCATGGCCAAAGCTGGCATCAGGTGGCTCAGCACCTGTGTCTGGTGTCCCTGAAGTTATCGGCCCGTGACCTTCTTTCTGAAATGAAGAGTGCTACAAGGGAGTGTAGGGGGAGAAGGAATGCCAGGTGCAAAGGGTAATTTGTATGGAGTCAGAGAGTAATCAGCTTTGGGAAGGACAAGTCTAGCTACAAGTGCTTGTTGGTAGTAACAGCTAAAGAATAACTAAGGTTCCTTAACTCTTTCAGGCCTGTTTATGTTGTTTCCCCAGCCTGTTCATTGTTTCCTTATTTTTCCTGGTTATCATGAAAAAAAACCCTCATTTCTATTTTTGTTGGCAACATTACCCTTTTACTTTGTTCACCCCCCTCTTTTTAAAAAAATTTTTATTTATTTATTTATGGCTGCATTGGGTCTCCGTTGCGGCGAGCAGGGGCTACTCTTCGTCGCAGTGCACGGGCTTCTCGTTGCAGTGGCTTCTCTTGTTGCAGAGCACGGGCTCTAGGCGCATGGGCTTCAGTAGTTGTGTCACACGGGCTCAGTAGTTGTGGTTTGTGGGCTCTAGAATGCAGGCTCAGTAGCTGTGGCGCATGGGCTTAGTTGCTCCACAGTATGTGGGATCTTCCTGGATCAGGTCTTGAACCCGTATCCCCTGCATTGGCAGGTGGATTCTTAACCACTACGCCACCAGGGAAGCCCCATCCTACCTCTTAATAGATCTATTTTAAGGAGTGAGGCAAAAACGGCAAAATGTATCATGTTTCTATCTTTATTTTCTAGAAATACTACAGTCTTGGTGGATTTGTTGCCTCCTTCCTGCCTGTGTTTCTTTGTGAGTTGGCCACCACTGTGACTTTCTGGCAGGTGAGTCTCATGAAGGCATAGGAGATATTTCTTTCTTTAAATTCCTTCTAATTCTTCCTTCTCAGGCTCCTTGGGGATGTGTATTCTACAAGGTTCTGTCCTGTCCCGCTTGCTCTTAATTTTCTCATGATCTCATTCAGTCCCATGATTTCAGCCCTGTGCATGATTTCCAAATCTGCATCCTTCAAACAGACATCTGTCTGAGCTCCAGGGTTGCATTTCCAATTGCCTGTCAAACTCAATCAAACTTCCTAGTGATATTTTACACCCTGAGAGCAGCTCAGCCTACCAACTTCGATGTGAAAACTCGTGGAACTTTTGATTCCTTTCTCTCCTTCACCCGCCCCTTCCGAGCTTTAGCAAATTGTCATTATTCCTTTAAAATGTTTTTTTTAATCTTTCTGTGCCCATTCCCACATCACTTGTTTCTGCAGCATTTAATACACATATGTTAACTTTTCTATTTCTTTTCTAATATTTTTTACTTTTAATTAGTTTTAAGGCTTTCTTGAGATATAGTGTACATGCAAAAATATTCACCCAAGGTAAGTATACTGTTCAATTATTTTTGCAAATGGGGAGAGTCATGCAACCATCCAGTTTTAAGACGTTTCCATCAACTCAGAAAGTTCCCTTGTGTCCCTTTACAGTTACTTCTCATTCTAACCTCAGGCTAAGGCAACCAGTGATCTGCTTTTTAGTTCTGTAGATTTGCCTTTCCTAGAAATTTCATATAAATGGAACTATGCAATATGTTGTCTTTTGTGTCTGGCTTCTTTCATTTAGCATAGTGACTTTGAAGTTTATCCATGTTGTAGTATTAGTAGATTGTTCCTTTTCAGTACTAAATAGCATTCCATTGTATAGGTGTACCACATTTCGTTTATCTGTATACCAGTTGATTGACATTTGGGTTATTTCCAGTTTTTTCTTATTATGAATAATGCTACTTTGTATGTTCACGTATAAGTCTTTTTGTAGACATATGCCTTCATTCCTTTTCAGTAGGTACTTAGGAGTAGAATTGCTATATCATTTGTGGAGTATATGTTCAACTTTTTAAGAAACTTTCCAACAATTTTCCTAAATGTTACACCATTTTAGAATCTTGCCAACACTTGGTATTGTCAGTTTTTTAACTGTAGCCCTTATAGTGGGTGGACAGTGAGTTGTATCTTATTGTGATTTCATTTGCATTTCCCTAATGAGTAACGATGTTGAGCCATTCATATTTTTTCTCGGGTGATATGTCTACTAAAGTTGTTTGCATATTTTTTAATTGCCTTCTAATTAGCGAGCTGTAAGAATTCTTTGCTTGATCAGGATACAAATCCTTTATCAAATACATGATTTGCAAATAATCTCTCCATGTGTATGGTTTATCTTTTTGTTTTCTTAATGGTATCTTTTGAAGAGCAAAAGTTCTAAATTTTGTTGAAGTGCAATTTATCAATATTTTCTTTTATGGATCTTGCTTTTCGTGTCAAATCTAAGAGCTCTATGCCTAACCCAAGGCCACAAAGATTTTCTCCTGTGCTTTTTTAGACATTTTATGGTTTTAGATCTATACTGAAGTCTATGCTCCATTTAAGTTAATATCTGTGTACAGTGTGAGGTAAGGACTAAATTTTTTTATTTGCATATTCATATTCAATTGTATTAGCACTATGTGTTGAAAAAACTATCTTTTCTACAGCAGATTGTCTTGGCATCTTTGTTGAAAATAGAAATAAATTGTCCATTAATGTAGGGGTATATTTCTGTACTCTCTATTCTGTTCCATTGATTAATATATCTGTCTTTATACCAATACCACACTTTCTTGATTACTGTATTTTATAGTAAATTTTGATATGAGGTAATGTGAATCCTTTAATTTTGCTTTTCTTATTCAAACTTATATTGGCTAGTTCAGGTCTTTTGCATTTTCATATACAGTTTAACATCAACTTGCTAGTTTCTATAAAGACAATCCTGCTGGATTTTGATAGGGATTGCATTTGAATCTACAGATCAATTTGGGCAGAACTGCCGTCTTCACAATATTGAGTTTTCCAACCTGTAAACATGATATGTCTCTCCATTTCTTTAAATCTTTTAAAGTTCTCAGTGTATGGCTCTTACACTTATTTTGTTAGTATTTCTCTAAGTGTTTTATTCTTTTTATGACTACTGCAACTGGAATTTTTACTTAATTTCATTTGTAGATTGTTTGTTGCTTGTATTTTGCAATGTTGATAAACTTATTACTTTTAGTAGGTTTATTGTACATTCCATCAGATTTTTAATATTCATATTTTGTGAATAAGGACAATTTTACTCCTTCCTTTCCCAATCTGGTTGCCTTCTTATTTATTTTTTTATTTGGTTGTGCCGGCTCCTTAGTTGCAGCTCGTGGGCTCCTTAGTTGCTGCTCATGGGCTCCTTAGTTGCAGCATGCAGGCTCCTTAGTTGTGGCATGCAAACTCTTAGTTGTGGCATGCATGTGGGATCTAGTTCCCTGGCCAAGGATCAAAGCCGGGCCCCCTACATTGGGAGCTCAGAGTCTTAACCACTGAGCCACCAGGGAAGTCCCCTGGTTGTTTTTTATTTCTTGCTCTAGCCTATTCCTGGGTAAAGGCTTCAGTAACTTTTTCAATAGAAGTGATAAGAACAGACATCCTTGTCTTGTTCCTGATCTTAGGAAGGAAGCTTTCAGTCTTTCACCTGTAAGTATAACACAGCTGTAGGATTTTTTGAAGCTCTTTAACAGGTTGAGGAAGTTCTAGTTTTTGTCTAGAACTTTGTGGAGAGTGTTTTTGTTTGCTTGTTTTTTAATCATGAATAGGTATTGAATTTTTGTCAAATGCCATTCCTGTAGCTGCTGAGATGATCGTGTGATTTTTTTTGTCCATTCTATTAATATGATATATAATATTAATTTATTTTTAGATGTTAAATCAACCTTACTTTCCTGAAGTAATTCCCACTTGGTCATCATGTGTAATGAAAATATATGTATTTATATATTTAGTTTGCTAATATTATTTTCATAAATTTTGTATCAGTTTTCATGAGGGATGTTAGTCTTTAGTTTTCTCTACTTCTGATATATCTGTCTTTGATATCTGGGTGATAATCCTGGCCTCATAGAATGAGTTGCAAAGTATTTGTTCCTTATCCATTGTTATAGGTTGAATGGTGTCCCTTCCTCAAATTCATGTGTTAAAGTACTAACCACTAATACCTCAGATTGTGACCTAATTTGGAGATAGGGTCTTCACAGAGGTAATCAACTTAAAATGAGATCATTAGGATGGGCCCTAATCTAATATGACTGGTGTCCTTATAAGAAGGAGAAACTTGCACAGAGACACAGACAGAGGGAAGACAAGGTGAAGACATAGGGAGAAAACAGGCCATCTACAAGCCAAGGAGAGAGGCCTGAACATACCCTTCCCTCACAGCCTCAAAAGGAACCAGCCCTGCTGACACCTTGATCTCAGACATCTAGTCTCCAGACTGTGAGATAATACATCTCTGTTGTTTAAGCCATTCAGTTTGGGATAATTTGTTATGGCAGCCCTAGCAAACTAATACATATATTTTCTGAAAGAGTTTGTGTAGGATTGGTATATCTTCTTCCTTAAAGATGTGAGAAAATTTACCAGTAAAGTCATCTGGGCCTGGGCTTTTCTTTGTGGGAAAATTTTTAATTACTAATTCAATTTTTAATTTGTTATTGATCTTTCCATTTCATCTACATTGTGTAATTAGCTGGCCTAAAGTAGTTCATAATACTCTCATAATTCTTTCAATTTCTGTCAGATCAGTAATTATATCCCCTTTTCATTCCTCATTTTAGTAATTTATATTTTATCTCTTTTTTCTTTGTCAGTCTAGTGAAAGTTTTATCAATTTTATTATTTTCAAAGAATTGACTTGATTTTGTTGATTTCTTTCTCTATTTTTATTTTATTGATTTCCACTCTGATCTTTATTGTTTCCTTCCATGTAATTACTTTAGGTTTGATATGCTCTTCTTTTTCTACCTTGGATTATTGATTATAGATCTTCTAATTTTCTCATTTAAGTATTCAATGCTGTAAGTTTTCTTCTGAGCATTGCATCACCTGCACTAATACATTTTAGTATGTTCGGGTTTTTAAAAAATATTTTCTAATTAACCTTGTGATTTCTTCTTTGACTCATGTGTTACTTAGAAGTATATTTTTCAAAATTTTGAAGGTTGCCCAAATTTTTCTGTATCTGATTTCCAATTTAGTTCTATCATGGTTGAAGAATATATTTTGTATGGTTTTAATCCTTTTAAGTTTACTGAGATTAGTTTTATACTTTAACATATGATCTACCTGGAAAATATTCCATGTGGATTGAAACCATTGTGTAATCTTCTACATATGTTATCAATAATTGGGTACAGTTGGTTGGTTGTTGTTTATGTCTTCTATATCATTGTTAATTTTATTTCTAGTTTAACTGCTGAGAAAAGGAACTTGAAATCTCCAATTATAATTACTAAATTGTTTATTTCCATTTTGTCAGTGTTTGCTTCATATATTCAGTACTCTGTTATTAGTTCCTTATATATTTATAATTCTTATAGATTCCTGATGTTTTAGTCCTTTTATCATTACTTGATGTCCCTCTTTAGTAATATGGTTTTGTCTTAAATTCTATTTTTTTCTGATATTAATGTAGGTATTTATAATAACTGTTTGCATGGCATATGTCTTTCTCCCATTATTTTTCTTTCCATCTGTTTGTGTTTTTGAATCTAAAGTATTTTTCTTAAAGGCAGCATATAGTTGGAACTTGCTTTTCTAAACCAGGCTGATAATGATTGCCTTTTGATTAAAGAGTTTAATTCATTCACACTTAATATAATAATTGATATGGTCAGACTTACATCTGCCATTTTGCTGTTTGCTTTCTGTTTGTCTCATGTCTTTTTTGTCCCTCTGTTCCTCTTTTGCTGGCTTCTTTTGTGTTAAATATTTTTAGCATGCCATTTAAATTCCTATGTTGTTTTATTAACTATTCTTTAAAATTAATTTTCTAGTGGGGTTACAATATATATGTAAACTTACTACAACCTGCTTCAGTTTAATAATGACCATTCTGGTAAAATATAGCAACTTGGTTCCAGTATAGCTCTAATTCTTCCTCTCTCTTTTGTACTATTATTATTTTTTTATTTTTTTTATTTTTTTTGCTGTACGTGGGCCCCTCACTGTTGTGGCCTCTCCCACTGCAGAGCACAGGCTCCGGACGCGTAGGCTCAGCGGCCATGGCTCACAGGCCCAGCCGCTCCGCGGCATGTGGGATCCTCCTGGACCGGGGCACAAACCCGTGTCCCCTGCATGGGCAGGTGGACTCTCAACCACTGAGCCACCAGGGAAGCCCTGCACTATTATTGCCATATATATTGTATCTATATACAACACAAATCCAACAGTACAGAATTATAGTTATTGCTTTATGCAATCACTTTTTAAAAGAAATTCAGGGAGAAAAGAGAACAATACCTGTTTATACAGTCTTTTATGTTTACCCAATATTTATAATTTCCAATGCTCTTCATTTCTTTCTGTGAATTCAAGTTATCTGATATCATCTTCTTTTAGCCTGAAAGTCTTCCTTTAGTATTTCTTAGGAGGCAGTTCTGATGGCTACAAATTCCCTATTTTTGTTTACCTTTGAATGACTTTATTTTGCCTTCATTTTTGATAGATAGTTTTGCTATATATATTAGTTAAGACTCTTTCTTTCATTCTACTGCCTTGCAGCCTCCATTTTTCCTGATGGAAAGTTAGCTGATGTACATGTTTTTGTTCTCCTGTACATGACAGTCGTTTTTCTCTTACTGAACTCAAGATTTTCTCATTGTCTCTGGCTTTCAGCAATTCGACTATGATGTGTGAATCTCTGTGTTTATCTTACTTAGGTTTGTTGGATTCCTTGAACCTGCCACTAAATGTTTTTCAGCACCTTTAGGAAGTTTTCAAGAATTATTACTTTAAATTTTTTTCTACCTCTTTTTCTCTTTCCTCTCTTTCAGGACTCCTAATTCATGTGTGTTGGAATTCTTTCTGTTATCCCAAGGGTCTCTGTGGGTCTGCTCATTTTCCTTCAATCTTTCTTCTCTGTGTTCTTCTGAAAGGATAATTTTGATTACTCTATCTTCAAATTTATGAGTTTTTTCCTTCTGTTATCTCACATCTACTCTCAAGCTCATTTTTCATTTTGTTTGTTATACTTTTCAACTCTAATTTTCATTTGGTTCCTTTTATAGTTGATATTTCTCTATTAAGATTCACTATTGCCAATTGTTGTTATAATATTTTCCTTTAATTCTTTTAACAAAGTTTCCTTTAATTCTTTATGCATAGTTATAGTAACTGCTTTGATGTCTTTGTCTGCTACTTTTAACACCTGAGCACAGTTAGAATGGATTTGTATTGACTGCTTTTATGCCTGAACATGATCACGCTTTTCTGTTACTTTGTATGTTTCATAATTTTTGTTGAAAACTGACTTTTTAGGTAATATATTGATTTTTACCCCTGAGGTTTCTGACTGTCACCCATGAGGTTCTCTTTTGTTTCCTTTACTTTTGTACCTTTCCTGTAAATGGTAGAGTCTGTTGCCTTTGTGGTATGTGGCCACTGATGTCTTTGCTCAGTTTTTTAAAATTCATTTTTATTTTTTGGCCTGACTTCCTAGGGGTCACCTCTATGTCTGCATAGCTTAGTGATCAACCAATGATTTAGGAAGAAGTTGTGCTCACGTATCTTGAGTCTATAAAAGTTCTACCCTCTGCTAATCAATCTGTTTGTGGATTGAGGAGTGCATTCAAAGTTAAGCCAGTTCTCAAGTCTGCCTTGACTTTCACTTTATATTAAGCTCTCTCAAGTCTCCTCTGCACATGTGTAGTTCCCCAGTCAGCCAAAGATGTGTGGAGAGTGTATCTAGCCCTTCTAAAGCTTTCTCATTTCTAGGATCTTCCTATAAACTGATTGGTCTGCCACAGCCAACCATAGCCTCAGGCTAGCAGACCTACAGGTTTTCCCCATTCTATTTTTTTTTTTCTAGTTTTGCTACTTTAACTAACAACACTACCAGTGAGAGTTTTTGCTCTCTGCCCCAAATGAAGTCTGCACCCAGGCAGCAAGGCTGTAGATATTCTCACCCAGCACTGCCCTAGTAGTAAAACCTACTGTCATTGCCAGCTGAGCTAGGTGGGGGATCAGAGCTCCTCAGGCAAGAAGCCTCAGATTCCTGCTGTTATTATCTATAATTTGAGTAGGTTTTCATGAATAAACACTTTTCAGTTACTTGTTTCTTGGGGAGAGGTTCTTCCAACCTTTTCCGGTCCCCATAGCTAGATGTATCATCTGTAGTATGTTTATAGTTTTTTTTTGTTTTTTTGGGTTTTTTTTTTTTTGCTTAAATCTTTAATCCTCCTGGAACTTTAATTTTGTTTATAGTTTGAGATAAGCGTCTAAGTTCACTTTTTTCCCAAATGAGTAGACAAATTTCCAAACAACTTTTGGCTGATTAAACCCAAACCCTGGCTCAGTTGGTTTGTATATAATTTTTGAACGAGACTAATGTTGTTTGAGTATGTGTATGTGTATGTTGGTGCAGTTGTAGAAGAAAATGGCATGTAGGTCCTCAAAATAAACTGAATCAACTCAATACGTCAAGATAAGATATAAGAATCTGTATGTGATAGATGAAATTAACCTGCAGAAAACTTCCCAGAAATTACTAATGTTTAGACTGTATTTAGAGCTGTGTCATGTCCGAGTTTGGTCCATTTATGACTCTAATGACTTGGCTTTTACATCCTGTCTACATCTTTTCCTGTATATAACCTCAGCCAACATTTTGGTTTTAGCTTTTCTACTATCTGGGTATATAGTTTTGACAACAATGCAGGGCCCTTATCATGAGTGAATCCAGCAGCTCCTTCTCAGCTAATTAGCTATGAGTTATTGGCTCAAGAAGAGGAATGAGATGGAACCTATTCTTTTTTAAAAATTTACTGAAGTAGGGCTTCCCTGGTGGTGCAGTGGTTGAGAGTCCGCCTGCCGATGCAGGGGACACAGGTTCGTGCCCCGATCCGGGAACATCCCACATGCCGCGGAACGGCTGGGCCCGTGAGCCATGGCCGCTGAGCCTGCGCGTCCGGAGCCTGTGCTCCGCAACGGGAGAGGCCACAACAGTGAGAGGCCCGCGTACCGCAAAAAAAAAAAAAAAAAAAATTTACTGAAGTATAGTTGATTTGAAATGTTGTGTTAATTTCTACTGTACAGCAAAGTGATTCAGTTATACACATATATACATTTTTTTCATGTTATTTTCCATCACGGTTTATCACAGGATATTGACTATAGTTCCCTGGGCTATACAGTAGGACCTTGTTGTTTCCATTCTATTGGGTTGGCCAAACAGTTCTATCAATATATGTAATAGTTTACATCTGCTAATCCCAAACTCCCAGTCCATCCCTCCCCCACTCCCCCATCCTCATTAGCAATCACAAGCCTGTTCTCTATGTCTGTGAGTCTGTTTATGTTTTGTAGATAAGTGCATTTGTTCATATTTTAGATCCTATATATAAGTGATATCATATGGTATTTGTCTTTTTTTTTCTGACTTACTTCACCTAATATGATAATCTCTGTGTCCATCTATGTTGCTGCAGATGGCATTATTTCATTCTTTTTTATGGCTGAGTAGTATTCCATTGTGTATATATACCACATCTTTATACATTCGTCTGTCGATGGACATTTAAGTTGTTTCCATGTCTTGGATATTGTAAATAGTGTTGCAATGAACATTGGGGTGCATGTATCTTTTTTTAATTTTTATTTATTTATTTTTATTTTTTTAAAGGTGTAATACTCTTTTTTAAATTTATTTATTTATTTTTGGCTGTGTTGGGTCTTCGTTTCTGTGTGAGGGCTTTCTCTAGTTTTGGCAAGCGGGGGCCACTCTTCACCGTGGTGCGCAGGCCTCTCACTTCCGTGGCCTCTCCCGTTTGTGGAGCACAGGCTCCAGACGCCCAGGCTCAGTAGTTGTGGCTCACGGGCTTAGTTGCTCCGTGGCATGTGGGATCTTCCCAGACCAGGGCTCGAACCCGTGTCCCCTGCATTGGCAGGCAGATTCCCAACCACTGCGCCACCAGGGAAGCCCACATGTATCTTTTTGAATTATAGTTTTCTCTGGATATATGCCCAGGAGTGGGATTGCAGGATCATATGGTATTTCTTTATTTTTAAAATTTATTTATTTATTTATTTTTGGCTGCACTGGGTCTTTGTTGCTGCATGCAGGCTTTCTCTATTTGTAGCGAGCAGGGGCTACTCTTTGTTGCAGTGTGAGGGCTTCTCATTGCCATGGCTTGTCTTTGTTGCGGAGCACGGGCTCTAGGCACACGGGCTTCAGTAGTTGTGGCTCGCGGCCTCTAGAGTGTAGCATATGTAGTTGTGGGACACGGGCTTAGTTGCTCCGAGGCATGTGGGATCTTCCAGGACCAGGCTCAAACCCGTGTCCCCTGCATTGGCAGGCAGATTCTTAACCACTGCACCACCAGGGAAGTCCCTATATGGTACTTCTATTTTTAGTTTTTTGAGGAACCTCCAAACTGTTTTCCATAGTGGCTGCACCAATTCACAGTCCCACCAACAGTGTAGGAGGGTGATAGAACCTACTCTTGACATTTATACTGCATTGGACCTTCTCTTTGATCATCATGTTAAATGTCTCCATGTATATAGGAAATGTCTACATGGACCCAGAGCCAGTACTTGGAAATATTTTTTTCTCTGGAGGGGATAGGAGGATGGACTTACACTGGAGACCTCACTCTTCTTTATTTAGCCATCTTTTAGGACCAGTGGCTTCTACTTGATATGTCCTAGTTCAGTCCTATGGTCGTGATCTTACGTAACAGAGCCATCAGAAGAGACCAAAGGCTGCAAAAGAGTGGGTGGCTTTTGAGGCACTTCCCAAATAAGTTCGTGTTTCTAATGTTTTTTTTTTTTTTTTGCGGTATGCGGGCCTCTCACTGCCGTGGCCCCTCCGGTCGCGGAGCACAGGCTTCGGACGCGCAGGCCCAGCGGCCACGGCCCACGGGCCCAGCCGCTCCGCGGCACGTGAGATCCTCCCGGACCGGGGCACGAACCCGCGTCCCCTGCATTGGCAGGCGGCCTCTCAACCACTGCGCCACCAGGGAAGCCCTCTAATTTTTTGAATGAGGTTGGTCTTGCTTGCTGTTGTGAATAAAAATGAGATGTTGGTGCCACTGTGTAGTAAGATGGGATCTATCTCCCTTGGCCTAACACACTGCTTCATTCCAAAAATACGAGGACAAAAAAATTGTCAAAATCAAGTAGCAATAGAAGAGAGTGCCTTACTGCTTAAGTCTTCCGAGGAGTAACATGTGTTACGATGAGATTTGTAAAAATGTTATTACGTGATGACATAGACAAATTTCTCAAAATCTTATCACATTGTTGCCTTAGGCATCATAGCATACCTTTTTGTCATAACTGTTAAGGAGCACAAAAAAATAGACTTAGTCAATATTTGAGCACTGATTATCATATTAGCAGTTCTGATTTTAGACTAAGCCCGTCAAATACTTATAACTTATGTAAGGAAAATCGACTTTTGGCAGTGATCCTTCATTAGAGGATATTGAGTAGATCACTGCAGAATGAGGTAAGACCCTCACCTCCTTCTGTGACAATTCTTTGTTCATATTCTTTAGGATACCCTTAAGCACCACGATTCAACATAAGGATGCGTCCTGAGTGGAAAATGGGGTTTGTTTCTTAGGCATATAGGTCTATGTCTATAATAACTAGAGATAATGGACATAAAGCATATCATATATAACATATACTCAAATGATAGTTATCAATATTATTATCATCATAATTATGAAATGATAGGCTCAGGTTTTTGACTTTGACAAGCTAAGCTTCAGGCAGACCCTAATGCAAGGTCGCTTCATGTGGCACCGCTACACTCCTGAGTGCTTGGCCCTACCTGGCAGCCCCAGATGACTTGACTAGTTGCACTGTTATTGGAGTCAAGTACCTAATGCTTGGGGGGTGTTCCGTGGGATACAGTAGGTCTTTCACGGGGAGATTTGGATCCATCACCATGATTTCCTAGCTTTGTAAACTTAGCAATTTGCTTCATCTCTCAGAGAACCAAGCCTCTCATCTGTAAAACAGGGATGATGATACCTTGCAGGACTTTTGTTCAAATTGGAGAAAATATATAGGAAGTACTCGGTTTACTGTAAGTGCTACATACTGGCATTATTTAAACACTTTAGTGTTTAGTTTAATGACCCCTATCTTGGAGGTTTTATGGGAGGATTTAAAGAAAAAAGTATATGTAAAGTACCCAGTACATATAAGGCCCTTAACAATCTGTAGACTCTTATGTAAATTTCAAGAACTACAATTATTTAATGGGCTCCTTTAAGTGTAACTCAATTTGGAGTTAAGGGACTTATTTTAGTCTTGGCTCTAGGGCTCATTAGCTGTGTGCTCTCGAGCAAAACACTCTGGGCCTCAGTTTCCTCACTCAAAAATTAGATATTTGGGTAAATGAGAAACTAAAATGTCCCTTTTTATACTAAAAAGGATACTTTCTAATGCCTTATAAGGAAGGAGTTTGGGGATACTAGGGAAAGTTCCAGAAGCCCAGATAACACTAACAAGTTAGGGTCATTAATTTTGCAAAATGAATGAACTTGTTACAAATGAAAGTGGAAGCAAAATGGTTTATGCTCAGCCAAGTTAATTCATTGAGATATATTTTCTGTGCTCCTGAGTCCTGGAAAAAAATCACACTGGGCTCTTCTGAGCTCCTCCAAAAGAGATTTTTGATGGAGTCTTACATGTTTTGCTTCCTTCTCACATCAAAACATTCAGAATACTTTACATTTAGAAGCAGCCCTTCCTCCTGGTGTTAAGAAAGCAGTGAACACATCACCTCAACCTTCTTTCTAACTGTGAGAGAGCAGTCTGCACCTGCCTGCTGTTTTCAGTTTTTTAAAAAATGTTTATGGAAAACACCGTTTGGCTGGTCAGAAGATCAGTTTTGCCTCGAAAGAACCTTTCCTCTTAATTATAAAGCTGATAATGACATGCTTTTCAAAGCATTTCTTTGAATTAAATATCAGTTGGGGTGGGGTGATGGGGAATGAGAAAGCTGTGCTTTGGGGATTTTGAAACAAATGGTATTAATGGATTACTTAGATGTCTTAGCTGACAGATACATTCTTTATAATTCACTTATTCGTTTTGGTATGCTCAGTGCCTGGCACATAGTACAGTAGCTGTTGAAATGTTTGATGGCCAAATAAATGAATAAAATAAATACCTTTTTATGGTCTCCAATGAGAATAGCATAAACTGTCCTGAGTGTGTTAATAATGGTAGATTGTGTTTTTTGACAGAAATTAACTAGGCAGGGCACCTGGGCTTTGGGAAATTGGATTTGGGAGTAGTTAGGGAGGGGAGAGACTGGCTTTACCTCTGCCCAGGCCTCTTCCTTCAGATGGAGGACAGGATAGTATAGTGTGGAGAAGAGCTTATCAACCCATTGCTATGTGCTTTAGCATTCAGTCTCCAGTCCAAGTAAGGCCTGTTGGCCTCCTCTTTCAGTGGTTTGGTACTAGATGGGTGTGCACGTGTTGTGGAAGCTGGGGGGAATGGCTGAGCCCTGCCTGAGCTATTAGAAAGAAGCAGAGGTTGCAAAAGAAAAAATCTGAGACTAAAAATGCTGCTAGATGTAGGATGGAGTAAGTGAATGATCCTTCACCTCTCATTCAGAATTTGATGCTGCTGTCTGTACTGGTGACTTTCCATATTACAGATGCCCCTTTGTTACTGAGTCCAAGCTCATACTGCTCACCACATGACAGACCAATAAATCGAGAGACAAGATGTTGGGGCAAGGAAGAGTGACTTTCTTCAGAAAGCCAGCAGACGTAGAAGGTGGTGGACTAGTGTCCCAAAGAACCATCTTACTCAAGTTAGAAGTCAGCCTTCTTTTATACTAAAAGGGGAGGGGGTGTGGCTCATTGTTGCAAACTTCTGAGTGCCGGAATCCTTTGTTCTTGCAGCTGTCCCTTTAGGTCAAGTCACAATGTTCCTATAAACCTCCATCGAGACAAATGTTAATCTCTGTTCTGCAACTTTTTAATCTCTTTATGAATGGAAAAGAGTTATACCTTTGAAGGTCAAAGCCTTGAGAATGGGCTATCGTGTATATTTCAGGCTCTAGGCAACATTCTTTTACAAAAGGTTCAGAGCCAGCATGACTAAGCACAGGCAACAGAGCACAAGGATTAGAGCTAAAGGAATAGATACAATATGGAGTCAGGTTTGTTCTCCTGTTACACCTTCCCTTCTAGAAGACCAAGAACTTCACTTTATCCTTAGTAGTGTGTAGTGCTCATGGCAGCACAGGGAACCAGGGTCCAGGTGGTATGAAGCAGAAGGAAGAGTATTAAACTAGAAGTCACGGCTCAGGTGGGGAACTGTGTGGCTTTGGGCAAATTGTTTAACCTCTCTGGGTCTCTGTGACAACATCTGTAAGGTGAGCAGTTTGAAGTAGGTGATCTTTTTTTTTTTTTTTGCGGTACGCGGGCCTCTCACTGTTGTGGCCTCTCCCGTTGCGGAGCACAGGCTCCGGACACACAGGCTCAGCGGCCCAGCCGCTCCGCATGTGGGATCCTCCCGGACCGGGGCACGAACCCGCGTCCCCTGCATCGGCAGGCGGACTCTCAACCACTGCGGCACCAGGGAAGCCCCTAGGTGATCTTTTTTATTCATCAACATACACCGTTCTGGGTGCCAGGCGCTAGACCAGCAGTGGGATCCCGAGTTGAGTCACACACATTCCTGGTTCTCATTCTTGCTGCTAAGGGCTGTAAGAAGAGTTAATAAAAAATGCCAAAAGATAAAGAGAAGGAAATGACTAATTCTGTTTGCTAAGGCTTGGGAGCTGACATTTGAAGAACAGAAATTCACAGGACACTTATTAATTCTGTCATCATTGATTCATTCCAGAAATACTGGCTGGGTGCCTACAGTGTTCAGGGAGCAGGGAAACAGCCAGGAAGAAAAGAGATAAGCTCGTTAACCTCATTCAGTTTAATGGAAGCTGGGGTCGCAGGGGAAGTCGGGAAGAGGACCAATTACATGTAACATTTAGTGAACATTTAGTATTGTCTCATTTCACTCTCCTGGTATGCCCACAGCACAGCTTATATCCCCACCATACAATGAGAAAACTGAGGCCCACAGGAATGAAACCATTTGCCAAGCTCACACTAAGAAGGACTGAAAGCCACCTCCATCTGTCTTCAGGGTTCCAGCATTTAACTGTGATGCAAGTTCTGAGGGAGGGGAGGCTTTGCAGACCACCGAGCGGTCGCTTGTGTTGCCTGCTCAGCATTACTTCTTTGAGTAAGAGCTTACCTCTTTTCCTTAGGAAGTATAACCTCGCTCACTCTCAGCTCACACGTTTACAGTGCAATCCGCATCCCTCCCCTCACACGTCCTGGGGACTTCCCTGCTGATCCAGTGGTTAAGACCTCACCTTCCAGTGCAGGGGGTGCAGTCGATCCCTGGTCGGGGAGCTAAGATCCCACATGCCTCCCGGCCAAAAACCCAAAACATAAAGCAGGAGCAATATTGTAACAAATTCAATAAAGACCTAAAAATGGTCCACATCAGAGCACGTGTCCTTCTGGGCACAGTGATTGGCTCAGGGACCGGCACATGACCAAGCTGTACCAATTGGAATCAACGCCCAGGTTCTTGCTGGAAATGTTTTTTTTAAAAAAAGAAGTCTTGCTCTTTTCCCTGGGATCCTGAGACTGCAGATTATAAGCCCAGAGCAGCTGATGGCCCTCTTCCCCACCAAGGGGAGAGGGTGCCTGGCTGAGAACGAAGCGGACAGACAGGGAAGCAGGGCAAAGCAACATTTCCAGACGACATCATTTGGACCTCATTTTGCTTGAAATGGGAACTATTCCCGTACTTTTCAGTTCTTTGAACTAGGAAGTTACTTTCCTCCTCTTCAGATCGTCTGGGTTACCATTACTTGCAACCAAAACTCTTAAGGAATACAGCCGCCCAGAGTGTGTGGAGAACATTTATTTCTTTCTCCCTTGTATGTTCTCTATCAAACTCACCTAAACTTTTGTTCCTGGGGATTAACAAGATGTGATCTTTTGAGTGTGTCCTTTACACTCTGCTATGTCTCAGAACTCTGTTCCCAGGATCATATATTTCTACACACTGAGTGACGCCAGGCTTCACACACCTGGGGATGGATTGGGCAGCCTCCCTGTTGAGTGTCACCCAACATCTCTCCCTCTGTCCGCTCGAGGGCCTCTACCACCCGGCTCTGGTTCTCTTTCTCACCATGCTGGGACCCTGGGTACAGCTCCTCCTGACTTTGGGGGTGTCACATTGAGGGTTTCTATTATCTTGGTGTTGGTAGCCGTGTGGATGGAGGTTGAAGAAGACCGGGAGGAATAGCTTCTTCCCTGGTCTTAGTTTCCAGGCTCTGAATCCTAGAAGCCCACCCCTAGATAGCCCGTGTAAAGCAGCCCTGGTCCTTAGAGCCTGAAGGTCAAAGAAGGAGTCCTTCCTACCTTCACCAGCACAGCTTGAACAGGAGTCTCAGCTATTAACGATAAATTAATATTATTAATTTATTAATATCCCAGGATCCCGATTATTATTAACTTCTCCACCTCTTTCTCCCTTGGTCCGCACCTCCCTTGCGGTATCTAGTGTGGTACTCCAGCCAGGGATGAAATCCTCTCTGTTTTTATGGGAGGATGCCCTGAGACCAGTCTCAGCTTTTGGTATGAAGGAGCTTCACAAAGCATCACTGGTAACCCCTCCAATGCCTGCCTGAGGACGTGGGTCTGAGCTCTCGGTGCGGGGGGATCCATGGTAGCATTTGGTCTGGACCAAGACCTCCAGTAAAGTCACTCTAGAAGCCTGACATCCCTTTCTAGGAAAAAATATATATATATATAAATTATTCTGACACTTGTTAAGATGGTAATATTCAAGATGACTGCAATGGAGTTCAACTCTATTGCAATGGAAGAGAAAGATTGAGCTCAACTCCAGACACAACAAGGACAAGTGGGGTTTATAGTCAACAAGCAGAATGAGAGTGTCAGTGGATGGAAAATTACTAAGAGGAGACATCAAAGGTAGGGGGATTCTTACTAAACTGACCTAACAGGATTCTTGCTGAAGACAGGCCAAGGATTTAGACATCAAAGGTAGATGATGAGGAACTTGATCAAATATTAAGGGTGATCCGATACCAAGGATGGAGGGATGATTTAGCAAGATTCTTTGCCAAGACTGGCTTAGGTGGGCCAAGGACAGGACCCAATAATGAGCCTTTTTGGAGAAGAGGGCTTAGAGAAGCATAACTGAAATTCGGTCAGAGAGAGTGTTTGTCACAGCCATGCCCTTAGATGGTTTGGTATCCTTCTTGCCATCGGAAGGGCTCTCCCTCTTGCAGGAGAATCAGGGTTGAAGACTGTAGCAAGTGCTTCATAATGGGGCGCTCAGAATGATGTGCTGGAGGCTCCTGTGTCTAGAGCTTTCTGTAACAGAGTCACCAGGTTCATTATTTAAGCAGAGACTTTGACCTCTACCTCTGGAAAGTGTTGGACATCTGAATTACACAGCCCTGTGATTCTCAACACTCAACAAACGCCTCTGGAGACTTCAGGCATTCACTCCCCATCAACAAAGCACCATTTAACTTGAGGCTGTAAGCGAGCCCACACACTGAACCTCTAGAACACTCTGTCCACCAGCCACCTCTTTCTCCCTTGGTCCCCACCTCCCTTGCGGTATCTAGTGTGGTACTCCAGCCAGGGATGAAATCCTCTCTGTTTTTATGGGAGGATGCCCTGAGACCAGTCTCAGCTTTTGGTATGAAGGAGCTTCACAAAGCATCACTGGTAACCCCTCCAATGCCTGCCTGAGGACGTGGGTCTGAGCTCTCGGTGCGGGGGGATCCATGGTAGCATTTGGTCTGGACCAAGACCTCCAGTAAAGTCACTCTAGAAGCCTGACATCGCTTTCTAGGAATGAAGCCATCCTTTTCCGAAATGTTCTGTAGATGCCAGCTTGTAAGTCCGCACCTCCCTTGCGGTATCTAGTGTGGTACTCCAGCCAGGGATGAAATCCTCTCTGTTTTTATGGGAGGATGCCCTGAGACCAGTCTCAGCTTTTGGTATGAAGGAGCTTCACAAAGCATCATTGGTAACCCCTCCAATGCCTGCCTGAGGACGTGGGTCTGAGCTCTGGGGGGGATCCATGGTAGCCTTTGGGCTGGACCAAGACCTCCAGTAAAGTCACTCTAGAAGCCTGACATCGCTTTCTAGGAATGAAGCCATCCTTTTCCGAAATGTTCTGTAGATGCCAGCTTGTAGCAACATCCATTGATGTCTAAGAGAAAGGGCTGATGGAAGCTCAGATTTAGGGAGGGTGAGTGGGTCCTGGGAGGAAGGAACATAGCATGGCAAACCCTGTTCCAAGGATAGCACCCTGATAGCCACCCTGAAACTAGCTATGGGGGGAGGGCTGCATGTGCCATGACCATCCCATCATGTTGAACCCCAGACCCCCACAATGTTTAGGGTCCTCTGCACCCTTCCTAAGTGATTTAGAAAAGGTACAGTCACTAGAATGGGGTTTCCTTCCCAACAGGCCCTGTTGAACTCTTCTAGTGACACGGATCTGCACCCTCAGAGGGGCCAGAGGTCAAGGACAGTGTGGGTGGCAGTGGCCCTGTGGGGACTACAGAGTATGGATTCCTCAGGGACACAGGCTCATGGTGACCAGACTTGCTCGTGGCACGTGTAAGACACACCCTGGGGATTTCTAGGAATGTGTTAAAGCAGGGGACAAAAACTCTGCAAGAATTGAAATTCTTGACTGTGCAACTTTGGCTTAAAGCTTAGGGAGACTCAGCGCTAGTTAGTGTTAATTTGATCACATCCGGCTCACCCTGGGGAAGCTGCTGAGCCTCGGTCACACTGCGGGTAGGGAGGGTGTCCTGAGGAATTTGTTCATTCTCGGCACGGTGAGTCTAAGATGCAGACTCTTTCCCTCTCTGCCCTTCTCCTTTGCACGTTCTCTGTGCCCCAGATCTCTGAAGGGATGGTACAGGGGTTGCAAGAGGACGGGGCTGAGCTGTGGAACTCTTGGGAGGGGTGGGTGGGGTCAGGATGCGGAGCTGCATCAGGACCTTTAGGAGGGAGGGATTCAGTGCGCCAGGTGTGCCTGCAGGGGGCGCCACACAAAATGGTGGCGGAAAGTGCTCGGAGCCACAGGTGACAAATGTCTTCTCCTGGCAACGTTTGGGAGCAGAACACTAACGGGACCAGTAAGGAAGAGGACCCTGTAGTAAATGTCAGGGGTGTCCTGATGTATCTTCCTCACTGGCCTCTCAGGAAACCCCGATTATTATTAACTTCTCCACTGAGGCCTAAAAGACCTCTATTAAAATGCAAATGAGATTTGCTGAGAACTTCCCAATGAGCCCTTACCAACAATTAACACCTTGGCCCACTCCTTCTGTCTGAGGAGGGATTAGCCCTTGCAAAAGGAGAACAGAAGGCAGCTAAATTTTGATGGGAGTGGGTGAGAAAATGGTCTCTGTCTGGGCGAACCTGGGCCTGTAGATACATTAGGGAAGCCAAAAGGAAAGGGCATGACTTTTCAGGGACACAGAAGAGAGATGAAGAGAGAACTCAGATCAATTTCACCCGTTTTCAGTTTCACCTGGGGCTGAAACTCTCCATATTACTTAGCACCAGCCTCTCTTAAGGCATGTCTGATGCACTCTGGAGTCCGTTTCCCTTCAGAGATACACATTTTCCAGAGCCTCAGGAGTCCAAGTTACACCGTCCCTGCCATTGAAACAGCTGTCCTCTTGGCCCTTTCCGATGAACAAACTTTGTTCAGATGCGTCCAGAGGTGTTCCTGGCCGACCCAGCCAACCTCCCTAACTGCATGATTGTGGCTTTGAACGGAAGGTCTTCTGAAGGCCCCTCAAGTGGAAACTTTGGCTTCCTAGCCAACTGCAGCAGGCCATGTGTTGTAGATAAACCTTCCTTTATAAACAATATGCAAAGTGTTGGTATTTCCACCTGCAATTATTTTCAGACTCAAATTACATTCATAAATGCAGACTTCCTTTTGAGTTTTCTGAGCCCCATTGTTTTCCATGAAGGTGCCTGTCAGCTAGTGGTGAGAGCGGTAGAACCACAGGATGTGTTTTTCAAAGCGCTGCTGAGTCATTGGTGTGATTTTGCGTCTCTGCTGCTGGACAGTTTATTGAAGAAAAGTAAGGTATGTTTCAGACATTCCAAATTGACATTTTTTTTCTCATTTGAGGACATCTAAATTGATCCCCCAACTGATTCTTAATTCTGCAAAGACAAATCAAATGCTTAAAGCTAGCATATTAATTTTATATCAAATTTACAAAAGAGTTGTTATACTCTATATAACATTTTATAGAACACTGGGGCCCTTTGGATAGTCAATATATTAGGTTCATTTGTGATAGGTTTATAAGGACAGAAGCTTAATTAAGATCTTTTAATATTGTAGACATTTATGGTTATTTCATTGTGTATTGCTGGTCATACTCAAAATTTACTTGACATCAATTTCTTGGCCAGCATGCTGCCCTCCAACTCCCTCTCCTGCACGTCAGACTCTCCTGCATCTGGCTGAATTCTGCTTTCCAGTGTTAGAGTGAAATCAGGGACTTCCTAGATATTCAGTACAAATTGGGATCCCTTGAGATAATGTGAGTAATAGTGCATTTTGAACAAGGGAAACCAAGAAGCTAATGTTTTTGAGACATTCTTAATACTGTAGCACGTGAGCAAATTCTTAAAATCCAACTCAGCCCTCAGCCTTTGAAATTCATCCCCTCTGCCCAGAGTCTCAGGCAGGGAGAAAGCAGTGGCTAATCCGGAGTGCCACCCCTGGGCGTCTGCTGCCTTGCTGGCCCTAGGCTTCTTCGGATTTTTTTTGTTTGTTTTTCGTTTTTTTTTTTCCTTGGCTTCATCTATTCTTTTTCAGAATAGCTGGTTGGTGTGTGCTTTCAAGAAGGAACAAACAAGCAGGCTTGCCCAAAACCTCTAAACTGAAATGAACCCAGCCCTGCATGTGGGCCGTTTTCTGTGTAGTCACCTCTGAGCTCTGCTTCCGTTTTATTTTCTCATCCTATTACCTCGACAGGGATCCATTTCCATAAGATGAGGGCAGTTAGAATCCTTTGTTGATCCCAGAGTCAGGATGGGCCTCAAAGATCCCTGGAAACATGGATGTCATCACTTCACATGTTAGTCCTGGGGTCTCATGGCAGCTGATGACAGATCTGAAATGGTGGAGCCCTCTGGAGGCCAAATTAGGGGTTGATATTTACCAGTGCAGAAAATTGCCAAAACAGGTTCTTTTTTTTCCCCTTGAAGATTGGTTTGATGTGGGGAGATTTTTATGGGACCAGAAACCACACGCTAGGCTGTAATTGAGCATAATTATTGCCCTGTGTGCTGCAAAGTGCTGGACTTGAGGCATCCTGCAGAATCCCATTAATTTCTTGATTGAGCTCTAAAAAACAGTGCCCCCAACAGGGCCAGAAAGAGCTGTGTTTAATCTGACTGGTCTTTAAATGAAGAAGTCACTGGCCGTCCAGTTGGTTGATGTTGTTTCCTTGTAACTCTGGGGCCTTGGCCTGTGATCCAAGGCTCCATTGCCAACACACTTTATTAGAATTCTGTGGTGGTATCTACTGTGCCCTAGAATAGCTCCACACAAGGAAACTGAAGTGGACAATGAAAGAATTCATAAGAACGAGTCAAACAAACACCCAAATGCCCCCAGAATACAAAACAAGCCTTTTGTAATTATCTGGTTATTTCAGGTGAGAGATTTGGAAAAGCCTAAATTATTTGGGCAATTACTTTTACCTTCTTATTCAACATGTGGAATGGCCCAAACTTCAGAAACAACACCCAGAGGGCTCTCATGCATTCAGGACTCTGCTTCTCTCCTGGCATCATGTGGGAGACTGTGTGGGGACATGACCATTCACTCCTAAGTATCACCCTCAAAAGTTAGGTGTATTTTCCAAAGATAACTTAAACACGTTACATTGTTCCAATTGTTAGTGTTAAAAAAGCTTTCCAAAATGTTTGTGTCTGATGTCCTACTTGCATAAATACAAACCGTGGAGCAGAAGTTAGTTTTTGCTGATTAAATTTGTCCAGACTTCCAGGGCCATTGCCTTGATCATTAAATCTCACAATTCAGGCTGTCATTGTGAATAAGAGTGAAAACTGGGATGAATGCATACTGTCCCCAGGACTTTTCTTGGAATAGGTGCGTTTTAGACAATCAAGCTCAGATATTAGATTTTATTTTGTATTAGATCTATCTCTTTTTCCTCTTAATGGAAACAATGCCAAATCTCAGGCTGACTGAGGGTCCCTGTCAGGTGCATTCCAGTGAATTTAAATGTTGCTGAATTTCAGGTGGTCAAATGGCTGTGTAGCTCCAACGTCTCCTCCTGTTACCGAACCAAACTTGGGTCTGCTGGCTCACGCGGGTAGTAAAGCCAGTCTACTGACACCGCGTTGTGGTGAAGGAACGTGCACAGCTTATTGCAGGGTGCCAAGCAAGGAGTCCAGGCAGCTAATCCTCAAAAGACCCAACCTCCTTGCTTCGTCTTGCAATGAACGCTACATGTGTCAGTAGATTGGCTTTACTGAGCGTGAGCGAGCAGACCCAGATTTGGTCCTGTGACGCTTCTACTGCAGGGAATTATTTCTGTCACTTCAGCACCTCACTTCTTACCACCTCTGGTAGAAGTTGGGGAGGCTTTCCTTCTTGTCCACTTGCAGATGGAGTGTCTGCTATGCTATAGATTCAGTAGGACATCTAATGACTATTTTTATGGGAAAATACATTTGAAGTCCCAGCTCTGAACTTGAGATACTGGGAGTCCATCTCTGACCCAGCTTCTCAGTCAGGATGGCAAGAAAAGATTCCAGTGTATTCTACCTCATCCATGCCCCCACCCTGCCCTTCATCTTGCCTACTGCAGGGCAGTACGTATACAGGTTTGTCACGTCGTGATGAAGACTGTGGGTCTGTCTACTCAGAAGCCAAGTCCATACCCTCTGTGATTAAATATGTGTGCTGGAAATATTCGCTTCTAGCATGGTGTTGCTTAATACTCTTCATGATGACTTTTATAATGTAGCGGTTTAAAATATTATGAAATCTTTTCAAAATTCTCCTTTATAGATTTTGGGTTCCATGTTTTCTTTAGGAGAGATTACTTCAGACTAAGATAATTAAAAGACTAGAAGGGGATACAAATAATTTGTTTCTGTATGGATTCGTTTTCTTTTGATGTGTAACAAATTACCATCAACATAGCAGATTTAAAGAACATAGATTTATAGATACAGCGAACAACAAGTGGTTACCAGTCGGGAGAGCATAGTGGGGAGGGGCAGGATGCAGGAAGGGAATTAAGAGGTACAAACTACTGTATATAAAATAAAGAAGCTACAGCACAGGGAATATAGCCAACATTTTATTATAACTGTACACGGAGTATAACGTTTAAAAATTGAATCACTATGTTGTACACCTGAAACTTATATAATATTGTACATCAACTATACCTCAATAAAAAATAATAAAGAAAATAGATTTATTATTCAGTTTCCCTAGATCAGGAGTCCAAGCGTGGCTTAGCTGGGCCCTCGGATCAGGGTATCACAGGATTGCAGTCCAGGTGTCAGCTGGGACTGGGGTCTCATTTGAGGTTCTGCATCCTCTTCCTTGCTCCCGTGGCAGAATTCACTGTCTTGCAGCTGTGGAGCTCGTGGTGGCGTGCTTCTTCAAAGACAGTAGGATAATCTCTGAGGCTTCAAGTCTCTGACCTCTAGGTTCTCTTCTTGAGGCATACCTGATTAGGTCAGGCCTCTCGAGGATCAATTCCATTTTGATTAACTCAGAGTCACTGATTAGTGTCCTTACCGATATCTGCAAAATCTCTTTACCTTTGCCACTTCATATAACCTCATCATAGGAGTGGCATTCATCATATTCACAGATCCCACCCACACTCAAAGGGAGGACATTATACAGGGTTTGTACACCTGCAGCAAGAATCTTTTTTTTTTAATCTACATAATTTTATTAGTCAATTAACCTCCATAAAGCTGGGGAAAAATTTTTTTTAACTTTTTAAAGTATCTAACACATCAAGAGTCTTCATTAAACACTTTAGAAATAAATGAATGATACACACATATAAATTCTCACCTTGCAAAAGAAACACTCCTCCCCAGAAGTAGGTGATGGGCCATATCCATTGTAAGAACTAACAGATAAGCATTTCCTTTTCTTAGCAATAAGACACTTATTCTTTCAAACTTCTCTCACGGGAATCTAACTTGCCTTGCATTTGGAAACAATTTCAAACGACTAGCATTTTTTTTCTTTATCCATGTAAATCAAACTGCAGTAGCAAATCCAGGTATGCCCTAAAATATATTATTCATTTCATCACAGCATAGCTCTTTTGCAAAAGAACAGAAAGAGTAGTTTGTTAACTGTCTGCCTTCCCTCAACAGCTGCTATTTAAATTGCAAGGTATCATTCTGTTGTAAACTATATCTTACCTAAGGAAATTACACAAGCTTTGCAAACACCAAGCAAATCTAGACAAATTAAATACAAAATTACTAATACTATGAGCTGGCACACACAAACCACCTAAGGAAAATGAGAAAGATTCCTTCAAAGACTAAAGAGTACTTAGGGGTGGTGGGGGAGGACTAAAGGACAGAGGTAAGACACTGAAGTAGCAGCTTTGGGCAAGGCCAGGAACAAGGTATGTGACCACCACATCGTCTCTTCTAGAGCTACAGTGACTCGTGTTGACGCCTCCACTAAGTCCAAGCAAAGTCTGAACTACAGAAAGTCATAGCAATATGGAGGTCACCAGAATCAAACATGATTGCATTGGAATAATAAAGATGAAATTAAAAGCAACTCTCAAAAGATCTGTGGTTGCCAACGAGGGGGGTGAGGGAGGGATGGATTGGGAGTTTGGGGCTAGCAGACGCAAACTAGTATATATAGAATGGATAAACAACAAGGTCCTACTATATTCAGTATCCACAGGGAACTATATTCAATATTCTGTGATAACCCATAATGGAAAAGGATATAAAAAAGGATGTATATATATATATATATATATAACTGAATCACCCTGCCATACAGCAGAAACCGACACATTGTGAATCAACCAGGCTTCAATTAAAATATATACTTTTAAAATTTTCAACTAATATATATACATATATACATTATACGTATATATACACACACACATATATATATATATACACGTATATGTATATGTATAAAAAATCCAACTCTTAGCATTTCAAGGAAAAGGGGAAGGAAAGAAGGGAAATTTAACTGTATCTTACCATCTGTATCTCTGATTCCTTATAATATAGGGAATGGGATGGCGGTTAGGAAGAAAACAACCCTTAGTGATCCTACCTTGAGTCAGTGCCTGTGCTAGTTCCTTTACACAAATTATTTTTCAAGGAAGCCCAGGATGTCTGTATCACCATCACTTTACAGTGTGTACATTGAGACAGAGTTGGTTTAAGTAACCCCTCAAAGTCACATTCCCAGTAAGTGGCAGAGGCAGGGTCTAAATCTCAATGAGTCAGACTCCGTTACACCCAGTGCAGGAAAAAAGAAGCTCCCAGTAAGCCAACAAAGAACTGAATGTCAACACTGTGGTTCCAGGAGAGAAGTAAGCCCTAATGCCTAAGGAATTCACTGTAGATAACAAATCAGCTTCTCTCCTACCATGTAATAGAATGGACTGGTTACGTGCCGTCCTTTGGAGAACTGAGAAGAGTCCCTGAAATTATTGTCCATGCTCTGTGGTAAATGCGGAATCCTGGCGAGAAGGGCCAGAATGGAGCATCTGCTGTTTCCCAGCAATGCCACTCCTAGGGAAATACCTTTGCA
>NW_020185327.1:6572691-6579001 GCF_003031525.2 Neophocaena asiaeorientalis asiaeorientalis
CCCATGGTCCTTTTCTGAGAAGAATGTTTTATTACCTACATTCATAACTGAAGGCAATAAACTAATAAAAAATAGTGAAACTCATAAAAAAAAGGCGAGTGAAAATAAGGAGGTAATTTTTTTCCATCCAAGTTCATGGACCCAGACAACGAGACATGTATATTTAATTTAGGGATACATACATACATCATAAATGATAAAACTAAAGAAAGGGATAGGTTAACACAAAAGCCAGGACAGTAGTTATCTTTGTAGGGAAAGAAAGGGCAGGAGATGAATTAGGGGCACACAGTGTGCTTCCAAAGTACTTGCAGGTTCTAGTTTTAAGCTGGCCGATCAGCACTCATGTTGCTCTTGTTTCAACAGTACTATTTTGGGGGAGTTTCTTTTCCACTTCCATCTCTTCTTTCTGGTGATGGGAACTTGAGCAGTCAAACTATGGCATTTCTCATCCCTTTGCTTCCCCCATCTAGGGAAATGAAGGGGCTTACCTGATTACCTGAATGCTGCCTATGACTGGGTAAAGACTTCTACTTGAAGAATCTTAAGGGTTATCTTAGAATTCTGTCTACTACCCTGTATTTTTTTAGCTTTTGAAGGAATGTTTAGAGTTTAAATCATTTGTATAGGGTAGCAGGTAGGAACAAGAATTTCTGTCACAGCACAAAATTTTCCTAAAAGCCCTCATATTCTGCAAAATCATATGCTAAAACTAACATGGAAAAAAATAAAGTCAAGGGGAGATCACCCAACCCTATGCTACTTTTTAACCAGAGCACTAAAAAGGCAATCCGAATCCCGGCAAAGCTACTAACCTAGTTTAAAAGGCAGTTTAAATGCCCAGTAAATAGTGATATATTACAGCAAATATAAATCTAGCTAACAAAGAGAACAATGAGCATAGCCTAATAGAGGAGGAAGAGACGATGGAGGCGGCTAAGTACAGCAGTCACAGAAAGTGTGCAGAGATTGCGGGAACCTCACAGTAGACATGTTACCAAACTAAGCCAAGAGGAAAATGTGGACTGAACTCTGTGTATAGAATTGTCTTCCTTTGCACTGAGGTGTTTTAGCCTGTGTTGAGGTCAGCTGCCATTCCTGGGTTGCAAAAACTTGAACTTGCTGGGAAACAGTGACAGTAAAAATGTCTTCCACATTATACTAACATGATTTCTTTATTGACCAATAGTGTTTGAGCTAATTGGTGTCGTAGAAATCTTTGCTGTAGCAGAAGAGCCTGTAAATAATTGAAATTTCTCCTTCATTGTCAGGACACTATTTACTGAATAGTCTCTCATTTCTCCTCTAGTAATTTTTTAAATTTTGGTTTTTATTTTATCAAAGCATATGTGCACATCATCAAATAGTTCTTCAAGTCTTATTGCAAAAAAATAGCCATCCCTTGTGTATCTGCCACCATTGCCTGCTACTTGAGACAACCATTTCAACTATTTTTGTTGATTCTTTTGGTATCTACTGGTATATCTGTAAATAACATGCTTGTATTGCTGTTTCTTCATTTTTTTTTTCCAGTTTTAGCCATTATCGACTTCCTATTAGGGAAGATAAAGATTTAGCTTATGTTCACTCTTCTGCCTTGTCCCAGTCACACGAAACCCACACCACCCACTCTTTCATCCTCCCAATATAATTCTATTGTCATTTTTGTTTGATATACATACAGGACTTTTATTGGTACAACTATGTAAATGTTCATCATAACCAGTCCATGTAGTGGCTGGTGATTATTTTTCCTCTTTGCCTAATGTCTTGCATTGCCTAGAATTAATAGCTGACTTTAAAAATGGGTATAATTCTTATGTACAATCCTAAACTTTCCCCCAGAGAAAGAGATTTGTAAATCTCTTTCAGAACATTCAAATGGGGCTTCCCTGGTGGCGCAGTGGTTGAGAGTCCGCCTGCCGATGCAGGGGACACGGGTTCGTGCCCCGGTCCGGGAAGATCCCACATGCCGCGGAACGGCTGAGCCCATGAGCCATGGCCACTGAGCCTGTGTGTCCGGAGCCTGTGCTCCGCAACGGGAGAGGCCACAACGGTGAGAGGCCCGCGTACCGCAAAAAAAAAAAACAACATTCAAATGCATCAGACAGTCTGTTAAGTTAATCTTTAAGAATCTGCTTTGGATCCCTCTGACCTGCTTTATTTTGAATTGGCGACTTTTCTAGCTTTGGCCGCTGTCTCTCCACCTGTCCTGCAGAAACTTCCCTTCATCATCATCTTTGCTGTGTACATCTGAAAATGTCTTATTTTACCCACTTGATTGAGAATTTGACTGTTTATAGAAAGTTAAGTTGGAAATAGTTTTTTCTTTGAATTGTGAAAGCTTTGACCCATTATCTTCTTGCTTTCTGCAATGCTGTTGAGAAACCCAATGCCATTCTGAATCTTGTATCCAAATCATTTATATGAAACTAGTTTTCACAGTTTTCTTTCTGAAAGCTTACAGGATCTTCTCTTTGTCCCTGGTGTTCCAGAATTTTGTGATGCTGGTGCCTTTCCGTGGTTCCATTTTCAATCTTTATGCTTGGCATTTGGTAAGTTCCTTTGATACAGAAATACATGTCTTTCAGTTCTTAGAAATCTTCTGGAATTATTTCTTAGATAATTTCCTTCTCTACATTTTCCTTGTTCTTTCATTCTGGGAACTCCTGTTATTCAAATGTTGGACCTGCTAGACTGGTCTTTTCATTGGTCTCTTTGCTCTCTTTTGGGATACTACTTTTCCCTTTGAGCTTCTGTGTATTTCTCTGTAACTGGTAATGTAGTATATATATTGGGCTTTTCTCTTCAAAACTCATTTCCCCTTCCCTCATAGGTGTAGTAGCACAGATTGACTCCTGTGGTAGTTATTGGTGCAGTTTCCAAATGTTTCTGGTTCTTTTTTCTGGGCACACAGTCTCCTTGTGGTTGAGCAGGCAGTATGGTCAATCCTGGGGAATATGCTGTGAATGGAAATGGTGTGTCCAGGCTGGAGAGTTGAATTGCCACTGCTTGCACTCTCTTCGTCTACTACAGTGATCAGCAGTGCTCCAGAGAGTGGATGCTCCGTCAACTCAGGTCCCACAGTATGAGCGATGTTGAACAGAGCCCCTGTGGACCATAATGGACAAGAGCAAAGCATGGATATGTCAGGACTGTTTCTTACCAGAGCAAACCTAACACATCTTGAAACCACCGCGGTTCCAAGGGAGAGGCCTGGAATTTCCATCCCCCTTGCCGGTGACTTGTTCAGGAACGTACGTGAGCCTAAGACAATCATCTGTTTTTCTAAATTGGCTCCTTTAGACTAAAGGAACAGAATTTGTCTGATGGGTGGGGAAGAAGGACTCCTATCTCTCTGTCTCTTCCTCTCTCTACTCCATCTATTGAGAACACAGATTCTATGATGAGGGGAATCACCCTTAAAATTAAAAATTCAGCCTATATTTTAGAAGACAGAGCTAAGAATCCTTGGGATCCTTGAGGAGTCTGTAGAGCACCTGGATCTACCACCCCAGGGGTCTGCCTGGTGTTTCACCTTCCAGTTGTGAAGGGAGCTGTGTCTTTTTTTTTTTTTTAAGTTTTTTTTTAAATTAATTAATCTATTTATTTTTGGCTGCATTGGGTCTTCGTTGCTGCACCTGGGCTTTCTCTAGTTGCAGCGAGCGGGGGCTACTCTTCGTTGCGGTGTGCGAGCTTCTCATTGCAGTGGCTTCTCTTGTTATGGAGCGTGGGCTCTAGGTGCGCAGGCTTCAGTAGTTGCAGCACGGGGGCTCAGTAGTTGTGGCTCACGGGCTTAGTTGCTCTGCGGCATGTGGAATCTTCCCAGACCAGGGCTCGGACCTGTGTCCCCTGCATTGGCAGGCGGATTTGTAACCACTGTGCCACCAGGGAAGTCCGGGAGATGTGTCTTTATTGCTTGAGTCACTTTGAGGTTGGTCTTCTGTTACTTACAGTCCAAAACATTCTAATGGATAAATCGAATAATAATACCACCCTCAAAAGTTGGAGGGAGAGCTAATTAAGACAAGATTCACATAGTAAGCATTCAGTGAGTTATTTCTTTATCCTCTGCTTTGTGTGTTTAAAATTAGCCTTGTCCATTAAAGGAGAGAAGTTATAGATTAAAGTTAACAAATGATGTCACCCTTTTCACAGCTAATCCCTGTGAATGGTTAGGTGTTATTTTGTACTGTTCTTTTATGTTTATTTAATTACACTCACCCTGTTCCAAAAAGAATCTGAGGTAGCTTGCTCTTTGATTCTCACAGCCTTAGAGTTTGGAAGGATTCATCTAAAGTAAAACCAAAGAGAAGTCACTAGAACAGTGACTAGAGTAAATATGAAAATTCCCAGCGTGCTGGGAAGTTGACTTAAGGCCACCCTTCCACTTCCCAGTTTCCCTTCTTGTGTTTGCTTTTAAACCCATTTCAAAGACGCATCTGCAACAGAGAGAGGAGAAATTCTTGCCCAAGGTCACAAGTTAGATGCAAGTGCGGTGCAATGATTAAAAGCAAGGATCAGCAAACTCTAGCTCATGGGCCAAATGCAGTTGCTCACCTGGTTTGGTACTGCCAAAGAACTAAGAGTGGTTTCCACATTTTTAAAGAATTGCAAAGGTAAAAAAACAAACAAATGAAAAATAAAGGCACAGGTTATATGTGACCACAAAGCCAAAAATAGTTACTTTTTGGCCATTTATAAAAAAAAATGTTTGCCAGAAAAGTTGAAAACTCTGATTTGAAAAGATACATGCACCCCAGTGTTTACAGCAGCAGTATGTGCAATAGCTAAGACATGGAAGCAACCAAAATGTCCCTCAACAGATGAATGGATAGAGAAGATGTGGCACATATGTACAATGGAATATTACTCAGCCATAAAAAAGAATGAAATAATGCCATTTGCAGCAACATGGATGGACCTAGAGATTGTCATACTGAGTGAAGTAAGTCAGACAGAGAAGAACAAATATCATATGATATCGCTTACTTATATGTGGACTCTAAAATATAATGCAAATGAACTTATTTACAAAACAGAAACAGACTCACAGACATAAAAAACAAACTTATGGTTACTGAAGGGGCAAGACAGGGAGGGATAAATTAGGAGTTTGGGCTTAACAGATAACACACTACTATGTATAAAACAGATAAACAAGAAGGATTTACTGTATAGCACAGGGAACTATATTCAGTATCTTGTAATAACCTATAAGGGAAAAGAATCTGAAAAACAATATATGTATAAAACTGAATCACTTTGCTGTACACCAGAAACTAATACAATATTATAAATCAACTATAATTTTTTAAAAAAAGATGCAGAGGGGCTTCCCTGGTGGCGCAGTGGTTGAGAGTCCGCCTGCCGATGCAGGGGACGCGGGTTCGTGCCCCGGTCCGGGAGGATCCCACGTGCCGCGGAGCGGCTGGGCCCGTGAGACATGGCCGCTGAGCCTGCGCGTCTGGAGCCTGTGCCCCGCGACGGGAGAGGCCACAGCAGTGAGAGGCCCGCGTACTTCAAAAAAATAAAAAAATAAAAAGAAAGATGCAGTGAATACCACCATATACAAAAACAAAGTTTGCCAACTATTAGTTAAGAGCCAAAGCTCTGGAACCAGACAGAGTTTGAATCCTAGTGAGACCCCTGTCAAGTTACTTAACATCTCTGAGCCGCAGTTTCCTCATCTGTGAAATGAAGGTAGTGCTTCCAACTTTTCAGGCTTGATGTGAGAATCGAATGAAACTGGGTTTGCAGAGCCCTTCTCACCCAGCCAATATAAAAGCTTACTTATTTCTGTGATCTTTATTTGAGCAAAGCCTCCTGGCACCTCCCAGAGCAGGCTGCTCCCATCCAAGCTGGAGTTTTACAGGCATCATTATCCCCTGTGTGTTGATGGCCCCATGGCCTGTCTCCCTACTCTGCTCTCAGCCATAATCAGGCAATCACTTTTGCCCTCGCACCTGATCAAACAATTTTGCCATTTCACATTCCGACACTCAATACTTCTCAGACTGTTCTGTGAAACCCATATATTTTCATTAAGAGTTGATAATAAACTCTCTCGTTGAAAGTTTTTTCCCAGTTCATGATTGATGATAGTGCGGTAGGGAGCTGAGTGGCTCTGGTTGCCAGCTGGGGCGAGAATCTGCTTGGGGCAATCGCGGGGCCTCTCTCAGCAGCACCTTCCAACACCCATCAACTTCACCGCCAGCCCAGAGCCATCTGGAGATCACCCCTCCTCCAGCGACAGCTGCAGAGGAAACAGCCTGGGTTTTGGGGATCGCTCTCTCCCTCTCCCCCTCCC
>NW_020185327.1:6579255-6683225 GCF_003031525.2 Neophocaena asiaeorientalis asiaeorientalis
TCCCCTCCCCTCCTCCTCCCCCTCTCTCCCTCCCTCCCTCTCTCTCTCTCTCCCCGCCTCTCTCTCCCCTTTCAGTGCCACTCTGGAGGCAGAAGATCCAGGCAAAAGGCAAGTTGTGATCATAATGCACAGGGTCTAGAAATTTGGTCCCCTTATTTTTGTACAGTTCAGTGGTAGCACAGGATGAAAAAATCTATGGGTTCCATTTTCCTTTCTTTTTTCTTTGCTCCTTTTTAAAAATTTGGTTCACACTCTGGAGTCTGAATATCTTGCATCCTTGAACACAGGGCAGAGAGTGCCCCTCTGGAGGTCTGGTCCAGGAGCTGAGATGTGGTGGGAGCTGGGAGAAGCTGGAGGGGCCAGGATCCCACCTCTGGGCAAGAAAGTCTTGTGGGGCTGGGAACCTGTTGCCCTGTCACAGTGGCACCGCAGCCTAGTGGAAGTAGGATATGGCGTTGCCTGTGAACTCCAGCTCCAGCCCACCTCTCTGTAAGAAGTCAACGCCTTACATTAGATCCTGCACCGTTCCGGGGAATGCAGAGGTAGGAAAGACCTGGAAACTCTTTGGGGAACTCTTCCCATTCCCTAGTGGGAGACAATCATTTTAACAGGAAGTGGGTGGCACAGAGAACGTCACGGCCACACACATGTGATCCAGCATCAGGAACGGTGAAGGTGGCAATTGCCAATTTCTGCTCATATGTGCGCAGTAAAGGCTCAGAGAAGCTTTGAGAGGTGAAGAGCTTGGTGACCTCGAGCAGAGGAGACCGTAGTCTGTGAGTGTGGGTGCTTTCCAGATTTAGGAGGGGATTGTTTTACTGGGGGAGGAGTGCTTGTTCCCGTGACGCCCCGTTGGTGGGGCTCGTGTCATGGAGCTCCACCCCTGTACCATGAATGGGGTTCCTTGCATCACCCTTACCTCCATCTGAAGGTGAAAAGGACCCTTGAGGGGCCCAGCCTGTTCAGCCCAGCCGAGGGAATGTATGTCTGGCATTGACCTTTGCTAATTGATGACAGCTCTGTGCACAGGCAGCCCAAGGGCATTTAGATGTGGCATGGAGTGATGGAAAGAGGCTGGAATTTGGGGTCAGTCAGATGCGTCCTCTGTTATCCTTAAACTGAGGTTATTTTTCAAAGAGGCATTTCAGACGCACTGGTTTCCTGTTTCCTGTTAGTTTTCCATTCTTTTGTATGCCAAGTCACGTGGCTGTAGGTGGCTACCAAACAGCCATCTACCCTTGCCTTTGCTTACCACGTGTTCAAAGAGCGCGGGGAGGATTTACTTTCCGGTCTCCATAGCAAAGTGCCTGGCGCTGCTCCCGGGAAGGGCGGCAGTGAACAGAATGAGAACGGGAGCAGCTTACTGTTCTACCCAGAAAGAGCATCGAGGACAACAGATCCAGGGGATGGTCCAGAGAGCAGGCAGCAAAGCCCAAACCCAGAGCTGTCCGTCAGAGAGAGCTGCCATTTTGCTGCGGGGAACCCTGATAGGGTTTCCTTCCCTCAGAGGTTCTAAGACCCTAAGGTAGACGCCACCTTTGTTTTCCTTGCCCATTAGGCTCCCCTGGGTCACCCTTCCGACGTCCCCTCTACGGCGGGATGGAAGGTTGATGCCAGACAGAAGGGAAGGAGTTAAAAAAGTGAATTTCCTCAACTTCACAATCAAACAATCCCTTCCAGTTCTCACGTCCTTTCCTTTCCTCTCCCATCCACATTCGTTTCTTCCACAGCCCCCTAGAAACATAGCATTCTTTTTCTTGTTCATGTACTCACTGAGATTTTTAAGTGTTTCTACCATCAGGGAGAAGGGATGTCTAATGTCCCCTAAAATGTAACTGAATGATAGTCCTGCTTTTGAAGCCTTGAACGGAGAGACAGATGTTTGGAACTGTACTCCTAGGGTGTCGATACTCCTGGAGCTGCTCCTGTTGTGTGCGGTAGCAATATTGGAATTAATTGCGAGAGTTGCAAAGGGGAATATTTGCTGGACTCCCTTGCTCCCAGCCAGCCTTCTCAGTTCCTCCTGTGAAATGTAATAAGCTTTGACTTTTTTTTTTTTTTTTTTTTTTTCGGATTTTTTTTTTTTTTTGCGGTCCGCGGGCCTCTCACTGCTGTGGCCCCTCCCGCTGCGGAGCACAGGCTCCGGACGCGCAGGCTCAGCGGCCATGGCTCACGGAGCCAGCCGTTCCGCGGCATGTGGGATCTTCCCGGACCTGGGCACGAACCCGCGTCCCCTGCATCGGCAGGCGGACTCTCAACCACTGCGCCACCAGGGAAGCCCACGTTTGACTTTCTGATGCAGAATTAGATTATGCTAAAACATAGAGCGTCACAAACCACAGATGCTTTTATAGAAGGAATGGTGTGGATCACAGTTCTTAACACTCTTTTCTTACGGTTCTCAAATGCATTAAAATGGACCTCAAATCATCCTCAGGGCTAGTTAAAAGAAAGATTGCCTGGGCTTGAGGATTTGCATTTCTAGCAAATTCCCAGGTCTTGCTGATTCCGGGATTCATGGACCACACTTTGAGAAGCAGAGCATTACAAAGATTGTAAATTTATCTCAATTTCTTTCCTCAACAAAACCCATCGAGTGTTTTGTTCTCTTAAGGGCTTCTGAAAATATTCCCTGAGGGTATATCTTTTCCTTTCATTAACGTAAGAAATAATATTAATACCAAATTAAACATCTGCATGGCCAATTTCACAGCTGCTGGCCAACATGTGGCTGCCCTGAGCCTGCCTGGTTTGGGGACATGGCTGGCAAATAGACCCCACTAGCAGGATGACTTCTAGAAGCCTAAGGAAGAGGTGGAGGGCTTGTTCCCTTCTCAGCCATTGCTAGGATGTCCTGAGAATCCTGACATTTTCTCCTTACTACGCCCAAAGCATCTTCTTAGTCTGGCACGAGTTCTAGGGAAGGTGCGGTCAGTACAAGGGGAATGAAGATTCAGTTTCTGCCCCAAAGGTGCTGGTGTGGAATTTTCTTATTACAACCAGTTGTTTTCAGGCTACGTTCTGTAAAGCTCAGACTGCCTTAACCAATAAAGGAAAATGCGTCAGCTCGGGTAACTGGAAAGACCAGAGGGAGACTCCCAACCTCTTTTCAGATGAAATCTCTATCCATCTCGACTCTGAGAGCACCCACACCTGGAGTGCCCACTGTGAGCAAAGAACTGTTGTGGGCCCTGGGAAAGGGATCCCATTGCCATTCCACAAGAAACCAGAGAGAAAAGGGAAAGATAATGCTTTGCCTCGTTTATGTTTATCCCTTCACTGAAAATGTTTTTCCCTCCTAACTCCTAACGAAGCCTGTACGTCATTCATTGCCCATAGCCCATGAAGACTTCCTGGACTCCCCTGGCAAGAAGTAAGGACTTTTTCTCGGAATGCCACACCAGCACTTTTCTACAGGAGGCAGTGTAGTTATGTTAAATACCTGGGCTCTGCTGGGCACTGCCTGGGCCCTCTGTCACCCTTGAGCAAGTTACTTCAGCGATCTGTACCTTAGTTTTCTCATCATGAAATGCACATAATGTGTCCACCTCCTGCAGTTGTGAGAGGAATAAAACTAAGAATATTAAAAGTGCTAGGATGGTGTCTGGCACAGAGGAAGCCCTCAGCAGACGTTTCCTTTAGGAATTTACTTTCCTTCTGCATCACTGCCCATCTTCTACTTTGTATTACTATTTCTGGTAGGAGAACCACCGTGTTCTTCTTTTTACAGGCTGGGCCCCCTTGGCTACAGAAAACGTCCTGACCCACAAATTGTAGATTTTGTTGATGTCATGGTGTCTGATGACTCAGACTTGGTTAGAGAAGCATTGACGGGCACTGCCAATTTGTATCTCCTCCAGTCTCCTCCAACCCCTCAATCTCCTTCCGTAACAAACACCAGCTCACGATGAGCGGCTAGACTTTTAAAAAAAGAGACAGGTTGGCCTTTTCAGGGTTCATCTTTCCATCCCAAGACTGCTCGATATGTCACTCTATTTACTGCCAACAATTAAGATTTTAAAATCCTCAAGGAGTCCAAGCATTCTAGTCTTCTTGGTACCTTTTTTTAGGTGCTTCCAACTTCCTATATCCATATGTCAAAAATGTGAATTTTTCCCTTACATCTCACATTTGATTAAAGGAAAGGCCAATGCCTCCTGAAGAATTCATACGCAATGTGGAGAGACTGGAACCATTGTGCACTCTTGGTGGAAGTTTTGATGGTACGGATGCTATGGAAAACAGTATGGCAATTCCTTGGAAAAATTAAACCTAGATTTGCCACATGGCGCTGCAACTTCACTTCTGGATATATACCCCAAAGAATTGAAAGCAGGATCTCCAAAAGGTATTGGTACACTCATGTTCACAGCAGCATTATTCCCAGTAGTCAAAAGGTGGAAGCGACCCAAGTGTCCATCAACAAATGAATGGATAAAAAATGGGGTATAGACATACAATGAGATATTATTCAGCCTTAGAAAGGAAAGAAACTCTAACACATGCTACAACATGGATGAACCTTGAGGGCCTTATGTCACAAAAGGACAAATACAGTATGCTATCACTCGTATAAGATACCTAGAGTAGTTGCCAGGGGCTGGGAGGAGGGAGCAACTGACGGTTGTTTAACGAGTGTAGAGTTTCAGCTTTGCGAGATGAAACAGTGCTGGAAATTAGTTGCACGACAATGCATATACTGAACACTACTGAAGTATATACACTTAATAATGGTTAAGATGGTCACCTTTAAGTGTGTATATTTTACTACAATTAAAATTTAAAAAGTCATCCTTTCATCCTGGTTTGAGAAACACTGTCTTAAAAATGAGCCTCTTACTCTATGGAAAGCCTTCACTTACTGAATATTGCCGTGAAAGGGAAGTCGCTCACTATAACTGGCAAAGGAAAAATTTTAAAGATTATCATTGAAATGAGAACACAGAATAGTTCTCTACCAAGAGGGTTCTCTACACACTGTCACTAAGAGAAAATGCAGATTGCGGTGGAGAGAATTCCAAAGCATTTACTGGGGAAAGCAAGGCAGGCAATTGTGGTATGAAAGGGGTAGCTGCCGGCTGTTAGCATTGGAGATGATAACGGGCTCAACCTGAAAGTCCTTTTTTGGGACTCAGAAAAAAGCAAAGGGGCAGAATCAGGAACCTTCTTCCACGAGCACCATTCACTCCAAGCTTGGGTGGTACTGGATTTCCATATGGTGGATTTTAAGCCTCTGTGACATGAGCACGTTACTAAGCTTGTACTGCCCGCTGCACGACAGGTCGATAATCGAGAGACGACTTGTTGGGGCCAGGGATAACAGCTTTATTCAGAAAGCTAGCTCACCAAGAAGATGATGGGCTTGTGCCCCAAAGAACCATCTTGCCTGAGTTAGAATTCAGGCTCCTTTTACACTGAAAGGGGAGGAGGTGAAGTCAAACACTTCCTGCTTCCCATCAGCCTCCGGAGGGGTTGTGTTAATTTCTTCCTGCCTGCATTCACAGGTGGGCCTGGTCTGGATGTTTCCTGTGAGTTAACAAAGGTATTATTATTTTTTAAATAATAAATGACATTTATTGAGCTCTTAGTTTACACCAGAGACTGTTGTAGACATTTCACATGGATTAATTCATTTACTCTTCACAACAATTCTATGAGTTAGGTCCTCTTACTCTCATGAGCCTTTTAAAATTAACAACGAGGGTATGGAAGTAGAACAAGATTAAGCAATCTGGGCTTCCCTGGTGGTGCAGTGGTTGAGAGTCTGTCTGCTGATGCAGGGGACACGGGTTCGTGCCCCGGTCCGGGAAGATCCCACATGCCGCGGAGCGGCTGGGCCCGTGAGCCATGGCCGCTGAGCCTGCGCGTCCGGAGCCTGTGCTCCTCAACGGGAGAGGTCACAACAGTGAGAGGCCCACGTACCGCAAAAAAAAAAAAAAAAAGATTAAGCAATCTTCCACAGTTTGTGGGCCTGTTCTGTAGTCTGACTGTAGATCCATCCCATTTTGTTGGTCTGACATAGAACACAGTTAGGTACACATTATCAAATGACTTTCAATTCAGTTCCACAATTAATAATCAGCAATTCCTATTATCTATGGCCAGAATAGTAACCAATGGAATATGACACACAATGAGAGTAACATATGTAGAATTTCCCGCTAGCATTCTGTAATAAAGACAGTGCTTTCTGTAGACATGATTTACTGCAGATTCCCCTATGGAAATGCCTTTAAAATATAGTGTGCAAGTATGTTAAATTGGTACTGTATTATGGTATTAGTGTTTCTTATCTGTGTATTTAATTATATAAATAGATTTCCTGAAAGTGCAGATTTGATTTTTAAACACAATGGTAAATTAAAGCATTCTACAAATTTTCTTGAGTTTCAGAAGACTTTTGTTTTCTTTTGCTAAAATGAGATTTCAGGACATTAAACAAAGCATTAAACATTTTAGCTTAATGCTTATTACCTGGGAAGCAGGGTTCCCAGAGATGGGCCATTATGTATAATTTAAACTTCTAAGCACTATCCCTTTAGTGATTAACTTGTAATAGAATCCAAAATATTCCTCCCTATTACAAACACGCATTATTTTCGTACATTTCCTATTTTCCCAACTAGACAATATTCTTGATGGCTGGATCCACATCTGATTTAAAACAAACAGGGCTCTTCCTTTTATTCTGTTTAGGGGATAAATTGTGATTTTAAAGCTATGTCAGCACTACATATTGTCAAAGATTCTTTTCAGAATCTATGTATCGGATAGAACCTCGGGAGCAAAGATAGATGGAAAAGGGAGATGTGTGTGAAGGACTTGGCAAAGGGAGTGGCATTAGTGCTGGAGGCTGCTTTGAGGAACCATGTCTAGGAACAAGGAAGAATGTATTTATTTGGCGACGTAAGTAGTATAAACATGCTTTTCCAGAGGCAGTCCAGAGTATTTTTCACCCTAAATTTGTGAAAAGACTAGACTTTCCTTAAAACTCAGGCAACAAAGAGGATTGCCAACATGGAATCTGTCATGTCCTCTCTTTCATCTTGGCCAGCAGGACTCAGTGTTTGTCAGGCACCCAGGTGTGTCATGAACCTGGGGGCCCATAATGTAGTTTGGCTTCTGTACCTGTTCTGAGGTGCCTCCGACACCGCTGTCATCAGTGTCCCAGTAAACTTCTAGTAACAAAATCCTATGGACATCTTAATACCTTAGCCCAGGGGTTGGCAAACTTCTTCCATAACGGGCCAGAGAGTAAATAGTCTAGGCTTGTGTGCCGTGTGGTTTCTGCTGCATGTATGCAATTCTGCCATCATAGTGTGAAAGCCCCCATAGGTGATGCGTAACCAAATGAGCGTGGCTGTGTTCCAATAAAACTTGATTTATGGACACTGACTTTCATATAATTTTCACATGTTAAAAAATATTCTTCCTCTTTTCATTTTTTCAAAGCATTTAAAAATATGAAAGCCTTTCTTAGCTTGTGGGCCATATAGAAACAGGTGGTGGGCTGGATTTGGCCTGCAGGCCACAGTTTTAAAGCTCCCCAGCTCATTCTGTGTGCAGCCAAGGTTGAGAACCCTTAGCCTACACTTTGAGTTTCTTGAACCGTCGACCTCATTCATCACTGTATCCCCATACGGTACCCAGGTGCTTGATGAAGGTTGAATGAGTTTGTCTTTGTGGGTCTCCTGTATCTCCTTGCTGATGGGTATTTACTGAAATGGTTAATGAACTAAGATATCTAGGGAGCAGGCCAGGTTATGACTGATTAAAGATGAGGGTAAGGGCCACAACAGGTCCTGCTGGGATTCAGGGCACGCAGGGGACCTGCGGGGGCTGTGATGGCCATGGAGGTGCGCCTGCCATTCCAACCTCTGTTCAAGAGAACCTTCTGCGGGGAGGGTAGCTGGTAGATAGTCTTCAGCTGCTGTACTTTCAGATTCACGCTGAGGCCATGTTTGCCCCAGGCTACTCCTATCGACTGAAAAAAAAAATGCACAACCTAAAAGTTGAGAGTTATGTTTTCTTTGGAAGAAAAACTGAGGACTTAAACCCAGGACAACCATCTTGGAGAACAGTGAGTGACCACTCCAAAGAGGCAAGGGGGGAGCCAGGATATGTATAGGAGTTTTTGCAACAAAACATCGGGTAGTTGGAACATCAAAAGATTACTGTTAATCAAAGAAAACCAGACATCTCAAGTTAATGAACTGAGCGCTTTTCTGTGTATGGGAAGATGCAAGAGTCTGGGCTCACTGAAATCATCCCTTTGATGGGCACCTCAGCTCTTGGGGACCAGTATCCTGTGCTTCTCATCCTGAGTCTCCCCAGGGTGCACCGTCGGGGGTGGCTGCAGCAGCTGACCGCTAGATGGCGGGCATCCTGTTTCCATCCTGAGTTTCCTCAGGGCTCAGCGTTGGGGTGGCTGTAATGTGGTGGCTTGATGGCTGCAGCATCCTTTGTTTACTGATATGGCAGGTGGCATTTTAGTCCTCACTTCCAGCCACGGCACTTGAGCATGACAGGTGCCCCAGAGCTGGGCCGCTCCTGCCCAGTACAGGACCCTTCTGGTGGCAGTCTTTGCCCCAGGGCTCTGCACCAGCCTGGCTGGGGTTTTCTCAGAACTGCACCGAAGTGCGATGATCCTTCCACCCTGTCCTACCTTCCCTCTTGCTGTTTACAGGTGTCAGACCTGCATCATGGTCTGAAGCCATCTCCAACTATACCTGCCCCCTCTCTCCTTTATCCTTCATAAGCTTTTCCTTCAATAAATCTCTTCCCAGAGGACCCGGACTGATGTCAGGGAGGAGACTGTGAGAAGTAGATATGTCTCATTTTATTTCAAGTTTGGGATTTCTTTTTCTTTCTTTCTTTCTTTCTTTCTTTTCTTCCTTCCTTCCTTCCTTCCTTCCTTTCTTCCTTCCTTCCTTCCTTCCTTCCTTCCTTCCTTCCTTCCTTTCTTTCTTTCTTCCTTCCTTCCTTCCTTCCTTCCTTCCTTTCTTTCTTTCTCTTTCTTTCTTTCTTCTTTTTCTATCCTCTCCTTATTTCTCTGAGGATAGAATCAACAGGGTTGACAAATGGCTCTGATGATTTTAATGGAATTGATGAGAGAATTGCAGTCACGTGTGACATTTCTTCCTGAGCTGGCGGGTATTCTTGGCTAGAGGCTGGTAATTCCTTATGTTGTTGAACTCCTTATGAGTTCCTTATGTTGAACTCATAGCTTCAAATCAGAATTAATCCTTGTTCCATTCATTTGTGCTGAAAGGCCATATCCTTGAGACAGATGGGAAATCTTAGGGTGGGAGGCCTGGGAGCTGTGCGAGTGTGGCCATCTCAAGTACCGTAGCCAGGATTGGGACCAGGGAACGAGAAGCAGGATGGGCCGGGCAGAGTGAGACGGCCCCAGCTTTTGTCTGTCTTCCTTATCATTCTGTAGAACCTACTGGAGAATAGATACTAGATTTAAAGTTCATCTCTGGGGAAAAATGATGGACAGCAACCAGACAAAAGCATCGGAACTCTGCCAAGCTACCTGAGGTCTGGTGCTAGACTTCCATCCCCAGAGAGCACTAGTGGGGGCACACTGGGATGGAGGGAATTCAGTAGAAGGGCCAGTGGGAACAAGTAGCCTCGTACAGGATGGAGATGAGAGAGGCCACAGCCCCAGTGGGGTGCGGGCTCCTAGGATGGCTCTTAGGAGCCCTCAGTTAAGGTTCTGGGCTGGTGGAGCTTGCAGACGCCATTGTGTGTGTGTGTGTGTGTGTGTGTGTGTGTGTGTGTGTGTTTAACAATTTTTTAAAAATTTGAAGTATAGTTGATTTACAATGTCTGTGTGAATTTCTGCTGTATAGCAAAGTGATTCAGTTATACTACGTATGTATACATTCTTCTTTTATAATCTTTTCCATTGTGGTTTATCATAGGATACTGAATATAGTTCCCTGTGTTATACAGTAGGACCTTGTTGTTTATCCATTCCATATGTATTAGCTTACATCTGCTAATCCCAACCTCTCACTCCACCCCTCCCCCAACCCCCTCCCCCTTGCCAATCATAAGTCTGTTCTCTATGTCAGTGAGTCTGTTTCTGTCTCGTAGAGGAGTCCATTTGCGTGCGTCCACCACTGTTAAGCATTGTGGTGAGTCGGTCCAGGGTGAAAGGAGCTGGCTGTGTCTGGCACGTGACCATTGGATTGGCAGAGCTGAATGGGCCAGGGGCCATCCGCAGCTCCTGGCTTATGTGACGTGCACCCCCTAGGAACCCCAGGAGACGAGAGCCTCTTCTCTGACAGTTTCAGTCCAAGGTCGAGGAAGGGTGAATCCTGTGCTCACAACTGTGTCAGAGAGACCCTGGGTGGAAGGGACTCTTTAGCAAGGAAGTGGGAGTAAGGTTTCCAGAAGGGAGAGAGGAAACAAAGCTACCACTCTGCTCTCCAGGTAAAAGGCAGCAGGTCAAAGGCCGAGCCTTCAGATGAGATCAGAGCACACACAGATTTGGGAGGTAGGTGTCCAAAGTTCAGGTAAACAGTCAGGAATGAAAAAGCCTGTGGGAAGAGGGCACGAGAGTAGTTCACATCGAAGTCACACGTACTGAGTGCTGTGTCAGGCGGGACCCTTTCACTTACAAATAACAAGAAAAATCTTACTCAACAAGTTTAAACAATAGAAAGGCTGAAGGTAGACAGGCCAGGCTGCTTCAGCCGGCAGCTTGCTGGAGTCTTCCAGGACCAGGGTCTGTCCGCCTACCACTTTGCTATCTGGGCCTTTCACTGTGCCCGGGCTGGGCCCCTCCTGGTTGCAGAGTGGCTGCAGTGGCTGTGTCACTACTGGCTTCCCCTTGAGTCCCTCCTCTTTTGAAAGTGGTGGTAAAATGCACATAACGTAGAACTTACCATCTGAACTTTTTTTTTCTTTTTTGTTGTTTTTTGTTTGTTTTTAGATTTTTTAAATTTGAAGTATGGTTGATTTACAATGTCATGTTAGTTTCAGATGGGCAGCACAGTGATTCAGTGTATGTATGTGTGTGTGTGTGTGTATATATATATATATATCTATTCTTTTTCAGATTCTTTTCCCTTATAGGTTATTACAAAAATTGAGTAGAGTTCCCTGTGCTGTACAGTAGGTCCTTGTTGGTTATCTATTTTATACATAGTAGCGTGTATGGCTACCATTTTTAAGCGCACAGTTCAGTGGTATGAAGTACATTCACAGTGCTGTACCACGGTCACCACCATCCATCTCCAGAACTCTTTTCATCTTGTAAATCTGAAAATCTGTTCCCCATTAAACAATAATGCTCAATCCCCTCCCTCCCCCAGTCCCTGGCACCCACCATTCTACTTTCCGTCTCAGTGATTTTAACTGCTCTTGGTGCTCGTATCAAGTGGAATAATACGGTGTTTGTCTTTTTGTTCTATTGTGTTTTTTTTAATTTATTTATTTTATTTCTTTATTTTTGGCTGCACTGGGTCTTCGTTGCTGCACACGGGCTTTCTCTAGCTGTGGCGAGCGGGGGCTACTCTTTGTTGCGGTGCGCGGGCTTCTTATTGCAGTGGCTTCTCTTGTTGCAGAGCACAGGCTCCAGGCGAACGGACTTCAGTAGTTGTGGCACATGGGCTTCAGTAGTTGTGGCTCACGGGCTCTGGAGCGCAGGCTCAGTAGTCGTGGCGCACAGGTGTAGTTGCTCCGCGGCATGTGGGATCTTCCCGGACCAGGGCTCAAACCAGTGTCCCCTGCATTGACAGGCGGATTCTCAACCACTGCGCCACCAGCGAAGCCCTGTTCTATCTGTTTTTGTATGACCCATGAGTTAAAAATGCTTTTTACATTTGTAAATGGTTGCATTTTAAATGGTTATATAAGTACCTACACAATATCCTCAATTTTGCCTTTTGGCTTGGAAAGCCTAAAATATTTACTATCTACTCTTTACAGGCCAATCCCTGGGCTAGTTCCATGGTTTGCCAACTATTTTCTGGTGCCAGCCTATCTCTGGTAGAGATGGAAGGGGGAAGGGAGGGTGGTGAGGGCCCAGAGGGGTTCATCTGCTTTGCATAATGGGGTCCACATCAGCTTCACTGGGAGACAGTGGTCCCAGCCAGAACCTTGGAAAACCTCTGAGCTAGATGTTTATAAAGTTTCTCACAGATCTAACCTCCCAAAGTCCTCCCTTTCCAGAAAATTCAACTCTGACAATAAGAGTCAAAGTTCATTTGAAGACTCTTTAGTAATATGATGTTAAAAGAAATTGAAGTAATATTCAAAATGGAGCCAATATTAATTCTGTAAAAAGAGGAAGAAAAATCTTTTTAAGGTGAAAAGGATTGGAACATGCCACCCCCAAAGTATTTCTCAAAAGAATTATTTTGAGCTGAAGGCGTTTGAGTTCCTAAAATCCCTTATCTGCCTAAAAGCAGAACTTCCCAAAAGAACTCAATTGTCATAAATTCCCCCCCAGGAAGCAAGTCTAATCTCTTCTTAGAACTGGCCACCACACTGGGACAAATACTGTCACAACGCTATCAAATCTCCCACCTGTTCTCCTAAGGGCCCATTTATCTTTCAAAAAAACCCCACAGAAACAGCCATTTGTGTTTCCATAAGTGCCCTTTCTCCTTACCCCTTCTTAGAAGTCATTTATTCTCCCAGAAGTACCCCTCTGTCCCTCCCATTTCCTTTTTAGATGACTTTGTAGGGGAGGAAAATATCTTTTTCCTCTACCCTCCTAAATTCTCAGCCGGAGCCCCTGTAACAAAAACAGATTGACAAGGGAGAAGCCTCCAAAGTTATTTAATATAAGTTTTACATGACGTGGGACACTTCATAAGGAAATGGGACTGGAGGGAGTGGTTAAACTCGAGCATTTCTGGATTTGTTGAAGAGTAGAAAGTTGTGGAAAATGTGATAGGACCATAAAGGGTATGAGCTAAGTGTAGTAAACTGGGGGAAATGGCAGACCATGTTGGTTCAGATTCCTCTCCTGGGTCTTAGAGATGAGGATGTACATTGTCTCTGTATGGGGAGGACACCTCTCACCTTACAGCTTTTATGACCTGCTTTAGGGGAAGGTCAGAAAGTCTTCCCACACATACCTTTTCTCAAAGTCCTTCAGCTTAAAATATTCAATATGCCAAGGTGCCATATTTTGGGGTAGCATGCCTGAACCCCATCAGTATATAAACTCAAATCTCATTGCTCATTTGGGTATTCACTTCCTTCTGTGATGCCCTTGTGTATGTAAAATTCAAAATTAATAAATTCATATGCCTTTTCTGGTGTCTGGTGTTCTGGTGTCTGAATTTCTTTGTCTGGTGTCAGTTTAATTCACAGGCCCCTAGGAACAGAACTTAAGAGGGTAGGGGGAAATTTTTCTGTTCCTTACAAAAGCCAAGTGTATGCTAAAATATCCTCCTTGGATATTTTACCTTCAAAATACACCTTAGAGGTATTTTGAAAATTTTCTGTATGGCAAAAATCATGTTTTGAGGAAAATCTTGAAAATTGCAAAGTATCTTTAGAGAGAATTGGACTATAGGGTAAAGTTGTGGTGTAGACCCTCATGCAACGCCCCACCACGGTGGCTGGGCTCTGCATCTCTGGGCTCTGGGAAGGGCTGGCAGAGTCCAGGAAATGGGGATAAGTTTCGGAGTGATTAACCTCCTCCCTGCTAAGAGGTGAAAAAATTTCACTTTTAAAAAGAAAATGGGACTTCCCTGGTGGCGCAGTGGTTGAGAGTCCGCCTGCCGATGCAGGGGACATGGGTTCGTGCCCCGGTCTGGGAAGATCCCACGTGCCGTGGAGCGGCTAGGCCCGTGAGCCATGGCCGCTGAGCCTGCACGTCCGCTGCAATGGGAGAGGCCACAACAGTGAGAGGCCCGCATAGCACCAAAAAAAAAAAAAAGAAAGAAAGAAAATGGATTTTCAGGTCCCATGGATTTTTTTTCCCCTTAAGAGCAAAACTTTCCCCTTAGAATCTCTCTCATGTGATTTGTCCATTGACCTTCCCGAAATTCCTGACTCCTTTAGTAGGCTGCCAAGCCCACCACCATTCATATTCAACTTCTCTGCATAATGGTCTCACCTACAGTGGATGAACACACCCAGGGAGCTGTCTCGGGCTGTCCTCTTGACTTCTGTCTGCAGGGGAGCCCATTTGTGAGCCGCCAGGTAATGGAAGGGCTGGAGGGAGTCCTCCCGACTGTAAAAGCCAGGCTTTCAAACACTTGAATGGCAGCAGCTGGACTCTCTTATCAGAGCAGCGGCATTATCCCAGGAGCTCCTCGCAATAAACTTTTGTACCAAATTAATTAAAGAAAGGCTTGATAATTCCATTCCAAGGCAATTCCAAAGAAAGTAATTTCAGATACATAATGCACAGTGGACTTTTCCACTTAACTTCCAAATGAAACACTCAGGATATTTAGTGCCATTCACATGAATCAGCCAAACCATCAGATACTCAGGCAGAAGGGGCCAACTTTGCCAGGAGGGTGGGGTAGAAGGTCTGTGTGCAGCATGGTCATTAGACTATTCAAATCAGAGATGAGAAGCTACAGGGCCGCTCACCAACCTTCTGGAAAAAGGAGCACTTTTAGAAAAGAATATGGTGAAAGCTGCTGTAAAAAAAAAAATTATTCACTGGACACTTACTAAAATGGTGAAAAAGACTTTATTCATTACGTCAGCTCTGTTGCAATAGGGGGGAAAGATGGGGCTCAACTCTGAACACAGCAAAGAGAGCCAGGGATTTGTAGCCAGCGAGCAGAATCCTGAGAGCATCAGTGAATGGAAGATTACTAAGTGGGGACATCAAGGGTAGGGGACTTTCTTGCTAAATTGACTTAACGGGATTCTTGCTGAACAAGGCCAAGAACACAGGCATCAAGAGTGGAGATGAAGGGCTTCCCTGGTGGCGCAGTGGTTGAGAGTCCGCCTGCCGATGCAGGGGACACGGGTTCGTGCCCCGGTCCGGGAAGATCCCACATGCCGCGGAGCGGCTGGGCCCGTGAGCCATGGCCGCTGAGCCTGCGCATCCGGAGCCTGTGCTCCGCAACGGTAGAGGCCACAACAGTGACAGGCCCGCGTAATGCAAAAAAAAAAAAGAAAAAGAAAAAGAGTGGAGATGAAGAAGTTGATCAGACATCAAGTGTTGGGAGATGACTTAGCAAGATTCTTGCTAAAACTAGACTCTCCAAGGCAAGACACAGAGCCAGGGTGGAGGCCTAGCGGAGAAAAGGGCTCGGCAGAGCCTAAGTAAGTTTGTTCAAGAAGAGATTTGTCATGAGACAATATGGATGAATCTCACAAGCATGAGGCTAAGTGAATGACGTCACAGACAGAAGACTAAATACTGTAGGATTCTATTTATATTATATTCTAGAAGAGGCAAAACTACTGGGATAGAAAACAAAATCGGTGGTTGCCTGGGGATGGGGGTTAAGGGTGTGATTGACCCCAAAGGGGAATAAAGGAACTTTATGGAAAAAAAAAAAAAAAGGTGAGTCTTTGTCATTGCTCTTCAGCTACTTTGTGATGGGTAATAGAAAGTGGACTCATGAAGAAATTGGAAGTTAAACATTAGGTCGTGGGAAGAATTTTCAGTAAAGGTCATCGTGTGTGAGAAGAAGGGAAGTGGGAAGACCACAGAAGCTTCACCTCCTGGGCGGCCTATCAGACTTGAGAGCCTGCTCTGCCTGTGTGGGCTGGTGTGGCCTTGCCCACAGACGTCTAAGCTCTCACATCCCAACAGATCTGGGCTCAGGGCTTCCGGTCGCTTGTTATAAGTCATGGTCTGCAATAAGCCGTGCCTCCAGTTACTTTGTTCATCACAGGGGGCGGCTGGCTGAGCTGCCCTTGGTTGCCATGCAAGCCGGAAGCATCTAAAAGCTACAGGGAAAGCCTGGCCCCGGGTTTTCCTTACACTAGCTTTTCACAGCAGTGCTTCCCCTTGTCTGGCTCTGTCCTCTCTCTTTAATTTTGCAAACCTCTTCTGCCCTGTTTCTCTGCCATTTATCCAACTACCTAGTTCTTTCTTCCTGAGTCTAGCTTATTCAATTTATCTTGGCTGGTCCAGTATCAGACTGCCAATACTTTTGTAAATATGTGTCTGCAGCCCCATAAGCTCTAAAACTCGGATGTGTTCCCTCTCAGAAGCCCACGGATGCCCTCTGTCCTATTCTTACAATTCCCTCATCAGTAAGGCACAGAAAGGGCGTTAAGTGATGAATGGGCCCTGCTGAAATTCGATTCTGACCTGGAGAGATGCCACAGGGGCCAGGTCACATCAAGTTAAGTGGAGGGCAAGTGAGGTCGCCTCTTTAACCTGGCTCTGAGAACCTGGGACCCAGAGCTTTGGGGTCGGGACCTCTGCCGTCATGGGAGGCTGTTGTGATGTGTTATTAATGCGCTAAGGGTCGGACTACAAACCTACATGGGAAGTGGGCCTGATTTGCTTCTCACAGCCATTGGTGTAGCCTCCGGCAGCAGTGGTGGAGAAGTGAGAGCAACAGGTGTTCCAGCATCTCCAGAGCGGCTTTTGGCTCCCTAAATCCACCAGGGGAGACCCATGCACGGCTCTGGAGCAACACTTAACAGCCCTGCCCATTTTCCTTCCAGTATGTCCTGCCTTTGGCTCCCCTACCTAGGTCCGACCCCTGGCCTGATCCTGACCTCCCGGAAGATGTGCTCCAAACCACACAAGTGGTTTTAAGCTTCCGATTCCCGTGGGTCGCTGTTCGCTCCCTTGGTTTTCAGGTTCCTCTGTGCCCATCGTGTATCTCTGAAATCATTATTTCATGATTATTCATAGCTCTCTAAACCCCTGGCTTGGAATCTTCCTTACTAAAGATGAATTCCCCTTTCTGTTTAGGGATTTCATTATTCAACACTCTAGGCTTCTTCCTCGCTCCCCCTCTCACCCTGAACCTTTCAGAGAACGGAGGATGGTTGTTCCTGGGAGAAGATGGGGGAGCTGCCTCGGCCCAGGTCTGCAGGCGGCTCTAGCCCATTTGGCTGCCTCTGTTTGCTGCAGTTTTGACTTAATGCCACCGAGGGGGGAGAGTGGTGCTGAGAAGGCTGGAGGCAGAGTAGCCTTGTTGCTCTTCGTGGCCTGAGTAGCTGCTCGTTGTACAGACTTTCATGACCACCACATCAACTGACTCCACAAAAGGCTTTGATTCACCCCATCTTGCTCCCTTCTAAATTTCCCTGTTGGAAGGCTGGCTGAATGCTCCTGTCATTCATGGGATTGGCTTGCCACACAGCACCTCGCACGTGCTCTGGCCTGAGTACTTGGCCTTTGTGTTAACTCCACTTGCCACCTCCCTCACCTCCTTTTGTAAGACCAGCTTTCTTCACGACGGTCATCACAGGGGCATCTTTTACACTCTTCCTTCATCTTCCAACTTTTCCACCATGATTGGACAGTGGACTCCCTACTGGGTGGCACAGCCATATTTCCCATGTAATAATAATATTAAACTTTCCCCATTAGCCACTGAGTCACATCCAGTGTTGTGATATGAAGTATTCACAAAGATACGAAGTATCGTAATAAAGAATTGAACCTGGGTGGCTACACCGTAGAACCAGCTCTTGGTGTCCTCACACAGGGGTGTGTGGCAAGATGTACACAGGACACATCTGTGGTCACACTTCAGTCCAGAGTGAGACACAGATGAAGAAATGGGTGGAGGCTGGGGGTGCTTGGGGAAGGGGGTCCTCAGAAAATACTCTTACTTATCAGCAACTTCAGAGAGAAAAATGATGCAGAATTCAAGACTCTTAGACGCTAATTTCTTCTCAAACTCTGGAAAGAGTTCAAACACTCTTTGGTAGCTGGGAGCATCCCTATGAACGAACACTTGGGGCTGGCATCCTAGAGGTCAGCCTAAGTGGTATACCTGTTGCAAATTTAGAAATGTGTGGGTATGTTTGGAAAGTCCAGTGGGATTTAATTTACGCAAAAGATGGAAGGGCCTTATGGGAAAGATCTTTCCGAAGGGAGAGAGAGGACTAAGGATAATGGGTTAAGGAGGAAGGAAAGGTAGATTTTTATTTATTTTTTGGATAACAGCTTTATTGAGACATAATTTACCGTTCACTCATTTAAAGTTACAATTCAATGTGGGACTTCCCTGGTAACGCAGTGGTTAAGAATCCGCCTGCCGATGCAGGGGACATGGGTCTGAGCCCTGGTCTGGGAAGATCCCACATGCCACGGAGCAACTAAGCCTGCGTGCCACAAGTACTGAGACTGCGCTCCAGAGCCCGCGAGCTACGACTACTGAGCCCACGTGCCACAACTACTGAAGCCCGCGCGCCTAGAGCCCGCGCTCCGCAACGAAGAGAGGCCACCACTTGCTGCAACTGGAGAAAGCCCACGCGCGGCAGCACAGACCCAGCGCAGCCAGAAATAAATAAATTTTTTAAAAGAATGCTTTAAAGTTACAATTCAATGGTTTTTGTTTTATTCACAGAGTTGCATAACCATCACCACAATGAAATTTAGAAAGTTTTCATCACCCCCAAAAGAAAGCGTGTACCCTTTAGCCACCACCCTACAATCTGTCCTGTTCCCACAGCACTAGCAAACACAACCTACTTTCAGTCTCTATGAATTTACCTATTCTGGACATTTCATATAAATGCAATCAGGCACTATGTGACCTTTTGTGTCTAGTAGCTTTCACTTATCATAATGTTTTCAAGATTCATCCACGTTGTAGTATATATCCCCATCCATTGTTTGAATATACCACAGTTTATCCATTCATCCGTTGACTGGCTCATCACTTGGGTTCTTTCTACTTTTTTGGCTTTATGAATAAGCTGCTATAAACCTTAAGGTACAAATTTTTGTGTGGACGTATGTTTTTATTTCTCTTGGTATATACCTAGGAGAGGAACCGCGGGATCATATGATATCCGGGAGGAAGAATTTCGAGTAGAGCATGGTACATGCCTCTCAGATTGTTCTCTGACTTCCCTCTCTTAGATTCCTGCTGAATCCTAGAAAGCGGAAGTCAAATAAAAGGGAACAGAAAGTCGTAGCACTGTAGTCTCTGCAAGCTGTGGTAAGCACAGGTGCCGTGAGCTGTGGACTTGTGTCTTGGGTGGAGGTCACTGACTAGAGGTGACTGGGACATGAAGAAGTGGCCAGGGACCTCCAGCACCAGCAGGCAATGTGAGCAGAAGGCACCCAGCAGTTGCTTATGTACTGTGTCAGGCCAGTTTATCCCAGAGAGGCAGCTGGGAAGTATGGAGCCCTAGGAGGCCAGCGGCGGGTGAGGAGGAAATGGAGATGCCAGGAGTGGCTCCAAGGACAGTGCAGACCCATATGTGAGACACCCCCATGGGGTTTCTCAAAGATGGGGGAGGAATATGAGTGGACAGAAGTTCTCCAAGGAGAAGGAGAGAGTCTGTAGGTGCCATGACAGTCATTCTACAGCAGAACCCTGTGTGTGTATGTGCGAGATTATCCCTTTTTTTTGGAATTCAAATGTTATGACCAAATAAGAACATGAAAAATGCTCACCATCAGGGAAATGCATATCAAAACCACAGTGAGCTACCATTTTCCACTCCCTAGGATGACTGTAATAAAAAAGACATATGATAACAAATGGAGATGTGGAGAAATTGGAACCGTCACACACTATTAGTGGGATGTAACATGTTGCAGCTCCCTTGGAAAAGTTTGGTGGTTCCTCAAAAAGTTAAACATAGAGATACCGTATGGCTCAGCAGTTGTTTTCGTTTTTTGGGGTTTTTTTTTTTTTTTAGCAGTTTTACTCCTAAGGAGCTCCTAAGAGAAATGGAAACATATGGTCACATGAAAATTTATATGTTAAATGTTTATAGCAGCACTGTTCATAGTAGTTAAAAAGTAGAAGAAACCTAAAGGTCCATCGACAGATGAATTGATAAACCAAATGTGGTATATCCACACTGGAATATTATTCATCCACAAAAATGAATGAAGTACTGATGCATGCTACACCATGATGAACCTGAAACCATTATGCTAAATGCAGGAAACCAGACCCAAAAGACCACATCTTTTTTGATGCCATTTATATGAAATGTCCAGAATTGGCAAATCCGTAGAGATAGTGGATTTGTGGGTGACAGGAGCTGAGGGGAGGGGAGAATAGGGACTGACTCCTAATGAGTTCTCTTTAGGGTGACGGAATTGTTCTGGAGCTGGATAGTTGTGATAATCGCACAACCTTGTGAATGTACTAAAACCCGCTGAATTGTACACCAGTTAGAAATTTTAGAAACAGTGTTATGGCTAGCAGGGACCTCCCCACCCTTCTGGTCAGGATATGTGATGGACAAAGCAATTGTCCCGTTTTGTCTGGGACTGTGGAGGTTCCTGGGATGTGGGACTGTCACTGCTACAACTGAGAAAGCCCCAGTCAAACCGGATGACTTGATCATCCTAGCGTGTGCTGAGGCAGTGCTCAGTTATGACAGCGAAGAGAGGCCAAGTTTACATTTAACCGAGCAGTTTCTTATTCACAATGTGTTTGGCCTAAACTACCACCCTGTGAAGTAGCTAGGGCAGGTTGTACTTATCTCCTATTTAGAGACAAGGAACCAAGGCTCTGATGGGCTTAGAGGTTTGCCTGAGGTTGTATGGAAAAATGAGTGACAGGACTGGAAGTCAAGCCTGATCCTTAGTTTCCAAGTCCAAGCTCTTTCTTCCAGGTGGGTAACAGTTCATACATATTGGTGGTACTGGTCAACAAAGGCCTCACTCACCTTATAAATGCTGGCCTTCTGGCTTCAGAATCCAAGGGGGCCTCCCTCCTCTCTTGTTCTCCTCACTCCTAGAGGCTACATCCTATGGAATCACTCCTAAACAGTGATGCATTCAGCATCCTCTCCAAGTCCATCTTCCCTGTTCCTCTGAAACCTCTAGAGGCAGGGACTGTGTCTTGTCACCTCTCTACTTAGCTCTTATTGCCTTGCCTGGTACCATCTCTTTAGGCTGAATTGTTCTCCCTTTAGGTCTTTCTTAGGCCTCGTTTTCTGAAGCGCTTGCTGGTGGAGCTGGCACGATGTGTCTGCTGCTTTTCAGAATGTGTTGTAAGCACGCTCCAGAGGTCAAACCAAGCCAGGATTTCTGCGGTGATTTTGCACGGCATGGCCTTGTGTGCAGAAGGCCACCTGGGACAAAATGCAGCTGTGGCCAAAGCGAGTGGTTAAGAAAGAGACAGCTTTCTTGGCTTTTAGGAATTCCGTGGATATTATGACAAAGGGCTTCATGTATACGGGGCCTGGGGCTCCAGCAAGGTCTCACAGGGAGGTTAGTAAAGCAGGAGGCAGCAGTACTCTATCCTGGTCTGTCTTCTGGGAGGTTATGTAAAGTTCCTGGGCCTCAGAGAGTTTCCTTACCTTTCAGATGGGACAATTACAATTTCTCAGCTTACTTCATAGGCTTTTCTGAATTTCAGATGAGATAATGATTAGATGGTTTTTCAACTGAATTTCATAGAGGCTGAAGATTCTATAAAGATTCCTCAGGAAGAGGGATGCTACTTCCATCCGTTTATTTACTTTCTATACTGAGGTGTGCTATTATTTTTCAAAAATAGTTGCTGCTCTTTCCTGGAGAAGATTATATTTCTGGGCTTTGAGGATGCTGGACTTGGTCATGAGATTTCTTTTGACCAATGAAATAAGAGTAGCAAAGACATGTTATTTCTGGGTAGAAGCTTTAAGAGCCAGGGTATGGGTTTTATATTCTCATCTCTTTTTCCTTTGCTATAAGACAAGCAGAGTTCCAGATAGAGGCTGATACATTACCCTGGGTCCTGAAATGAAGAGGATGTGAAGCAGAGCCTTAGCTGATCCATGATGGGCATGAAGCATGAATGAGAAACAAACCTTTGTTGTTATAAGCCACTGGAATGTCAGGCTCATTTGTTACTGCGGCATAACCAGGACTATCCTGACTGATACAGATGCCAAGTAAGATTATTATTTGATTTTGTTGCTGAAAAAATGTTAGAAAATCACCGTAATGAATGCTGGCTGACTGTAAACTTCTTAATGAGAAAGACTGTGTCTTAATGTCCCATTGTTCTTTGTTTACTCCATGCCTAGTCTGGTGCCTGATAGAGCATCTGGATTTTAGTAGGCATTTGGAATTTGTAGAATGAATTAAATGAAAATGGTTTTGAAAAAAATCAAGAGTATCTTCAGGAGAGATGCCATCATTATCATTGTCAGCTTCTATGGCACCTCTTCTTTCCTTTGTGAGTCTTGCAAAATGTGTTAGTCAAAAATCAATATAATATTCTCTAAAGTGTCATGATAATAATTATTATTTCCTCTGTTTAACAGGAAGTTTTTAATTCTATATCAAACATTCCAGTGTTAAAGTGCAACTGATAAATAGGAGGAGGCAAGCAGATCTAACTTAGCCTATGAAATGTTCTTCACGGTATCAGTTCCCCACGGTACTATCTTGAATCAGAACCACTTATGGGCTGGTTAACTGCATTGGGCCGTAACAGCCAGGAAGTGGCAGACACAGAACATGAACTAATCATTAAGGTTGGAGGGAACCAGGAAGAGAAACTCAGCTGCAAGGGCTAGTGTAAGGCTGGGACGCAAAACGGTCCTGCAGACAGGCAGTAACAATGATGCATTTCATGTAATAAGGACTTGGAGCTATGTAGAGGCTGTGCCACAAGACAAGCAGGCATCCCACCAGGCAGTAGGCGACTGCTTCAGGATGCCAAGGGAGGTCAGAGAAGTCTGTCATCAGTCTTGTTCATAGAATGGATTCCAGTTCGGTGATTGGTGGGTAGGGTGAGGGGGCTGCTTCCAAAAGTGAGACAGGGTTCCAGATCCAGAGAGACAGAGCGCTGGGAAGGTTACGGGGCAGGACTCAAGATTTCAAGGCAGAGATAAGGGTTGAGGGTTAGATTAGCAACAAGGGTGACTTGACGTCAAGCCCTAGAGTATGGAATTAGAAGACTGAGAGTACAGGTGGGGCTCAGATGGCCCAGCGATCCTAACTATGGAGGCAGATAGGTAGAAGGAGTGAACCGGGAAGAACCTGGCATAGATTATCCATTCCAGTACAGGAAATGGAGCTATTAGTCTTTGCAAAGCAATGATGTAGCTAATGCCGTGCAGTGGATCTACCTTCCCCAAAGGAGCGTTGTAAGTGTGGCTTTGATAAACGTGCTATAAGCGCAGGAACACGTGTACATACACACACAGAGGAATCCAGAAGATTTGCCTGAAATTTGTTTTACTTGCACCCACTGACTGATACCAGACACCAAATGCAAGTTTCCTCTGATAGCCCTCCCAGGGTTTATTAAGTGGTGACTGTCTCGAAATGAGTCGTTCTTTTCTCTTCTTCTTTAAAAACACATTTCGGAGAGTACAAAAAGCGGTAAGTTGTTATTAAATCCCAACACGTACCCAGGAAGGGAGAAAGTTTACGAGGGAAAATGAAAGGCTCTTGCTGCCTGGACTGTCCTTCTCGTTGATGGTTACCCATGTTTTATCCTCTCTATCAAAGTCCTTGTTCACAAAGTCCTTCGATGCCTTTGGCGCCAACCTGTGGCTGGAACGTTACCTTTGACCTTGATGCTAACGAGCACTCCTCATTAGTGCCATTGTCCTCTGGTACCGTCGTGACTTAACACAAATTACTTCCACCACAAAATTCTGTTTTGCCTAATCAGATCATGTCGCAGAAATGACACATGCATTTTTCCTCCTAATTTAAAAACTGTACGTGAAAAACAAGCATTTAGCCTTGGGCTCTAGGACTCCTCAGAACCTGGGAAATCTTGGGGCTGGTACTTCTATTTCTTGAAGGTAGAAAGGCTTACACCCATTAGGGCAGAGATGGCAAACAGCCTATAGGCTGTTTCCAAGCTGTGGAACTGTCTTGTTGGCAGAGCATGAAAAACTAGGAATTCCAGCTCCTTCTGGCAAAAATATTGGCCACAGTCAGCTGAACCTGAGTGCCGGCTCCCCCTTTTTGACTGATATGGGTTTTCTGTAGTCTTCCCCTCTCCCTAGCACCCCTTGCCAGCCACATCATTTGGAGCTGCTCATCTGCCTGGGCCCTGGGGGGCATCTCAGGTTGTGAGTTGATGAAATAAGCACTGAGCTGAAACTGCTTGATGGATGGGGGACAAATCAGTTAAGTCATTTTAAAAAAAGCCCCATTTGAAAAATCAAAACAAGGATGACCGTAACTCTCCTCTCCTTGCCCTTTTCAACTCTCTTCTGCTTCTTCTGTGTTTTCTGGATCCTTCTCCCCATGACTGATAAATCCCCGCCTTTACACGTTTGACCCCTGCTCTTCTCTGTGGGTCCTCTCCCTGAGTTAGCCCATGTGCTCCTGTGGTCCACCAGTTGACTCTAGTTTTAAAATTGAAATATAATTGCTTTACAGTGTTGTGTTAGTTTCAGGTGTACAGCATAGCGACTCAGTCATCTGTATACACACACACACACGCTTTTCCAGATTCTTTTCCATTATCGGTTACTACAAGATATTGAATATAGTTCCCTGCACCAGCTGATTCTCATCTCATGACTTTCTAATCTCTCTGTAGCCTCTCTTCCCTCCAGGTTCTATTCCAGTATTAAATGGAGGCTTTACTGGGAGGCAGCTCTGAATCAAATCCTGGGTCAGCGGGGTGACCTTGGACAAACACTGAACTTCACGGAGCTGCCACACCTACAAATGGGTACCACGTAACTTCTTAGGGAGGTTGAGAGTATTGAAGATAATTTGTATAAATGCTTGGCTGTTGTTTCCTAAGTCCAAGGCCATTGGGTGTCGGTGCCCGATTCTCTCCATGCTGTCATGCTGCCTCAACCTCAGAAGCCCTTGTCTTCAGAAGTGACTTCTGACATTTAGTTGTCAGCCAGGGGGGAGGCCCACGATGTTTAGTGAATATCCATCAACTCATCTAGATACAGAACAAAAGAAAAAATACCATGTTTTCCTTGTGATAAGGACTCTTAGGATTACTCTGTTTACAACTTTCATACGTGACACACAGACGTGCTAATTATATTCATCGTGTTGTACATTACATCCCTAGCACTTATTCGTCTTATAACAGGAGTTTGTACCTTCTGACCACATTCCTCCAGTTCCCCCTCCCACCACCCCCTGCCTCTGGTAACCACAAATGTGATCTCTTCTTCTATGAGTTTGTTTATTTGTTTGGGGTTTTTTTGGAAGTATAATTGACCTGCAACACTATGTTAGTGCCTGGAGCACAGCCTAGTGATTTGATATTTCTACACGTTACAAAATGATCACCACTGGACTAATTTCCTTTTTGATAAAAAGATACATAATAGGAAACTGCTCTTTTTCTTCTGCTTATTGCATAGTGTCATGGCTGTGTTGAGCATCTAGAACACAGACAGCCTGGTATGGTTGTTATAGGAGCTAAGCCAGCACCCAGAGATGGCAGCGTAGAAAGATGAAAGAATCCAGGTTCCAAAGATGAAAATGAGGAGGGACATTGACCAATCTTGGAAGTGAGATGCTTCCAGATTTATTTTTGTTTGCGATATTACATTTTCCTTATTTCTAAAGACAATGCAGTCAGGGTTTTATGTTCTGCCAAGGAAGGCATCCCAAGGAGACTCTTTGAACCGCTGACATAACATCTGTTCGAGGAAAATAACAGTGGAGTGTTGGAGCCAGCTAACCCCAGCCAACTGTTAGCATCTCTTCCTAACTCTGTGTTCCATGACATCACAGTGGTAGTTTATGTGACATCGTGTTGTGGTTTGAAACAAGTCATGCTGTGAATATTTACACCATAGAAACTGGCCAATTGTATGAATCGGGGCTTTTTTTTTTTTTTTTTTAACAGCATACCGCTGGTAACAACAATAAGAAACAACGTTAGGTACCAACAAAAAAAAAGGTTACAATGTAAATGCCTATGACTTCCCAGCACAGACCAGTATGGGATGGGTCTTGGGACTGCATTCCAAAGGTCTGAAACACAATTAGTTCAGTTCTTTGATGGCTTAGCCTTTTGTTATCCAGAACATTCTACTTCGACTGTGGATGAACACTGAGAAGCTATGGTGTTAGATTTAGGCTCAGGGTGTGGTGAGCAAGCCGGCCAGAGTGCACGCCTGAAAGAGAGGCTGGGTGTCATAATGTTACGATGTCACTGGTGTCATAAGGCTGGACAAGAGTCATGGCTCTGTCTCTCTAATAAGAGGGTGGCTGTTTTCTGCAATGGGATAGGTAGGTGTCTTATTTTGGCTTTCCTAGAAAACTCACTGAAATGGAGATTTGTGTGAGGAACAAGACCTGTGGAGAGGGAAGGAAGCCAAATTGGGTAGGGGAGCAGCTGAACTATGATGCAGTGCCATCAGAGGACTCAGCTGGTCCCACAGAGAGCTCTGAAGCTGGGAGAGTCCTTTAGAGTTGTTCCCAAATAAGACAAGGACCAATCATTGGATGGGACGGGTCCCTGGGGCGGAGGCCTTGCCATGGGTGTGGAAGCTCCCTTAGGCTGAGGTGAATCCCAAAGAAGAGGTAGCTGTGGTCAGTCCATCAGCACTCAACATTCTTGGTAGCTGGGAAAACGAATGTCTTGGCTCTGAGGGGAATCTTGGTAGCATATCACAGCATCCACTACAGTAGGATTGGGGTAAACTTTCCAGAAGATTTCTTGGCTTCATCTCTTCTGCATCTCGAACTAAGCCTCGCTAATCAGCTAGTCCATCGTTTTCATTTAGTGGACCTAAAATTTAAAAGAATGAACCCCAGCTAAAATCTCATCTCTCTTTAATATCTTCTGTAATAACCAATCCAGACTTTATCTTCCTTGTAACAGTTATCAGCCAGAGATCTTGGTTGTAAGCAACAGAAGCTAACTCTGAATAATTAAGGCATAATGGGAGGAATTTATGGAAAGGGAGGCTAGCAGCTTGTAGAATCAACAGAAAGCTAGAAAGCCAAGGGGAGAAGGCAGCAGCAGAAGTAATCCTGATGGGAAACTGTGCAGTTGTACACCCTGATGATCTTCAACCCACCCGCCCGCTGGACACCCACTGAACACGGCCCCCTCCGTAACCTCCCCTGTAGCACTCAATTCAGCTAACACTCATGCTATATACGGCGGCCCCTGCACATCTAATGCAATGGTATCTTTTAATGTATCTGTCACTTGAGATTCAGAAGACTTCTGTGAGCTCTCCGTTGTCTGAGCTGAAGCCATGTGCCCACACCTTCAATGCCAGGGAGTAGGAAGAAAGTTGATCTTTCTGTCATAACTGGCTATGCCCTGTCCACCACCCCAAGAGTCACAGCGTATGGCAGGGTGTCCAAGAACTGGGAAGGAGGCTCACATGCTGAGTCAGAAAAAAACCTGGTAAACGTCCACTGCCCAATGCCTCTGTACCAGGTGAGTCATATTCTTGTTTTCTTGGTGTGTGTTTTTTTCTATGGGTGATGTTCTAGGAGGTTCCACGTCTTTTCGCTCATGGACCTCTGCAGATAGTGGCTGCTCAGTCTGAAATGCACACCCATTTCTCTCAAAGAGAATAGCAAACTCCATTCCCCGACATTAAGATCTATTACAGAATATATGCGAAAGTTTCCTTGGTTCCAAGAAACAGATTCATTCAAACCAAGTGAGGGAAAGAGCTTATTGCTAGGAAACGCTTGGGCTGTTCATTATTACTCTTCTGTCGGGCAGAGAACTTCGTGGATCTTTGGCCAGACTAACTTATGAGTTTTGTGCCAACAGTTTGTTCAGTGACCATGCCCCCTGCCCCGCCATGCACAAAGAATAACCTAGAGCTGCTTTCCTGAACACCTCAGCTGGTGTGTGTGATTGGGTGTGTGGCGGACCCCATGTCCGGCATATCTGAGGGTCCTCTAAGTGTGGCTCCCTTCCCAGTTCTTAGGAAGTCATCATCACTTTTTAGAAAATAAAGGAACTATGAGTTAACATGTGTTATCCTTTTGTGCCTGCTATTATGTATTATATACCTTATCTCACTGAATCCTTACATCATTTCTCTGAGTCAGGTATCATTCCTATATCTGATGAAACTGTGGATCACAATGGTTATGAACCCAAGATAAGATGGTAGAGCTGGATTTCCAAGGTATTCCCCAGGATACCTCTGTTGACACATTCATGATAAGGCCAAGACATTCCTGTCCTAGTTATCAATGGTTCTTTGAAGAAAGCTTGCAATTTCTAGTAGGAACAGTTCAAAAGTAGAGTAGGATAAGGTACGGGGAAGATAAAGGACCAGAGGCAGAGGTGTCACATGCTGAGCTCAGGCTGCTGTTAGAAAATCAGTCTTCTTCTACAGCTGGCCCTTGAGATGGCCAGAAAATAGCCTCATCATCAAGCAGTGGGGGGTTGCTCCTGAATAATGAAGAGACACTAACCAGCCCAAGGTGAGCACTCCCCATGAGTTCCTTGCCTCCTTTGTTGAAAACCATTTCACAGTCAATTATAGCTATTGGGAGCCTCCTAACAAAACGTCCCAGCATCTGTAAGATAAAAAGTAATCCCTTTAGAGGCAGAACTTTAAGCACTTGGCTGTAATGGCCTCACAGAAAGGAAAATTGGACCTGCCAGGAAAATGCAGTTAATTCGTGTCGAGCTCTTCTTCATCCATCCATGTGTTCTGGAGGGGGGATAATATTATAGAGCCTAGAAGGCTGTTGGAAAGGGAACTGGGAATATATACTTGTACACAAGCACGTAGCATCCCGTATAACGTTAATTCCTTTCCAGCTGTTTCTTCTTCAGCCTTCAATGCCCATCATAACTTTTAGTGTCTCCAGGAAGTCTTCCTTGATTAAACAAGCCTGAAAAGATGATTCCTCTTCCCTTCCTTCCCCAACTCCATCTTTTAAAAACATTGTGCCTTGTGGGCAGACCTCACAGGAAAAGGATGGGCTGGATGAAAAAATTTTAATAAAGGTAAATGTATTGCTGTTACATACATGTTGAAACCCTACTTGGTTATTCTAACATCCCCAGTGTTGAGACGATTCTATGCATTTTTCTTAACTAGAACTCGTGTTTGTTGACCGCCACGGTCCAGGCACAGCATCAGGCACTTTCACAAATATAAAACAAGGTACAGCCGGTCAATTGGGGAATGTAGTATCTAAACCCTGTTTCCTGGGAATTCACCATTCAAGTTCACAATCCTTCTGTTGCATCTTCCCCAACATGAAGCTCCCCCCATCTCTAGAATTTAAGTGCCGTATTGCTAAGGATATATTTTTCTTTTGCTCTTTACTATTTTATTCAACAGTGAAATTTATTGAATTATATTAATCCTCCATTCTCATTTATCTTGTAACGTATTCTTTCTTTTTTAAAAAATTAATTTATTTTTGGCTGTGTTGGGTCTTCGTTGCTGCACGCGGGCTTTCTCTAGTTGCGGTGAGCAGGGGCTTCTCTTCGTTGTGGTGCATGGGCTTCTCATTGCAGTGGCTTCTCTTGTTGCAGAGCACGGGCTCTAGACACGCAGGCTTCAGTAGTTGTGGCATGCGGGCTCAGTGGTTGTGGCTCGTGGGCTCTAGAGCACAGGCTTGGTAGTTGTGGTGCATGGGCTTAGTTGCTCCACGGCATGTGGGATCTTCCCGGACGAGGGCTCGAACCCTTGTCCCCTGCACTGGCAGGCGGATTCTTAACCACTGCACCACCAGGGGAGTCCTTGTAGCATATTCTTGAATTTATATTTATTTTTACCAGAAAACTTTCTCTAAGAGTCCTTTTAAAGATCATAGTTTTATGATAAATCTATCGAGGCCTAAACTCTTTACTGTGTCCTCAATATACATGATGTTTTAACTAGATATAAAATTCTAGATCCAGTCTGAAAATGGTCAAAAGACATGAAGAGACATTATACCACAGAATATATATGGATGGCAAATAAGCACATGAAAAAATAAATAAAAATAAACCATGCATGAGGTTTATTAAGGGGGTGTTTTGGGGTCAATACCTGATGGGAAATGAAGAAGGAAGAATTGGGCAAAGGGAGAAGTTGAGCTGTGATGCAGTCACACCAAATGACTCAGCTGATCTCATTGAGAGTAGGGATGGCCTTAGAGAATTGTCCTCAATTAAGGCAAGGGGGTTGGGCTTGTGTGCCACCATATCTACCAATCATTGGATCTAGGTTGCCCTCAGAAGGAAGTATGACCTTGGATGAAGCAGCCCTCTTCATCTGGGGATACTTCATGCAGAGAGAGTCAGCTGAGAGCTGTCAGTCACCAGTCCTCCTGTTGGGGCACTATTGAGGAAATATGCACTTCATTACTTAAGTGGAGGAGTTTGGGTCAGGAGTTGGCAAACTACAGCCCATGGGCCAAATCCAGTCCAATGTCTGTTTTTGCAAATAAAGTTTACAAGGGGTTCTCCCTGTGCATCTGTCTCTCTTCACATAATCTTCCCTCTGTTCATGTTTGCCTCTGTGTCTCTTCTTCTCTCCTTTCTTTTCCTTCCTTTCCTTTCCTTTCCTTTCCTTTCCTTTCTTCCTTCCTTCCTTCTCTTTCTTTCTTCCTTTCTTTCTATTAGAGTAAAATTGCTTTACAGTGTTGTGTTAGTTTCTGCTGTACAATGAAGTGAATCAGCTATATGTATACCTATATCCCCTCCCTCCTGGACCTCCCTCCCCACCTCCCCCTCCCATCTAGGTCATCACAGGGCACCGAGCTGAGCTCCCTGCGCTATATAGCAGGTTCCCACTAGCTATCTATTTTACCCACGGTAGTGTATTTATGTCAAACCTAATCTCCCTATTCATCCTACCTTCCCCTTCCCCGCCATGTCCACATGTCCGTTCTCTACGTCTATGTCTCTATTCCTGCCCTACAAATAGGTTCATCTGTACCATTTTTCTAGATTCCACATATATGCGTTAATATACGATATTTGTTTTTTTCTTTCTGGCTTACTTCACTCTGTATGACAGACTCTAGGTCCATCCACATCTCTACAAATGACCCAATTGCATTCCTTTTTATGGCTGAGTAATATTCCATTGTATATATGTGCCACATCTTCTTTATCCATTCATCTATTGTTGGACATTTAGGTTGTTTCCATGTCCTGGCAATTGTAAATAGTGCAGCAATGAACATTGGGGTACATGTGTCTTTTTTTTTTTTTAGTTTTCTGAATTTTTTAAACGTTGAATACTTTTTGAATATTCACATAGTTCAAAATCAAAATAATACAAAAAAGTATATGGTGAAAATTATTGCTTCCTTTCCAGCCCACACTCATCTTCACCCTTCACCTCTCCTCCATTTTACTGGTTTCTTGTGTTATCTTTCCTAGCACTTATTTTTTTGGTCTGGAAATCTGCATTATTTATTTATTTATTTTTAACATCTTTATTGGAGTATAATTGCTTTACAATGTTTTGTTAGTTTCTGCTGTATAACAAAGTGCATCAGCTATATGTACACATATATCCCCATATCCCCTCCCTCTTGTGTCTCCCTCCCACCCTCCCTATCCCACTCCTCTAGGTGGTCACAAAGCACCAAGCTGATCTCCCTGTGCTACTGGCCATTCTGACCCATGTGAGGTGATACCTCACTGTAGTCTTGATTTGCATTTCTCTAATAATTAGTGATGTTGAGCATCCTTTGATGTAGGGCCCATCCTAATGATTTCAGTGTAACTTGATTATACCTGCAAAGGCCCTATTTTCAAATAAGGTCACGTTCACAGGTACAAGGGGTTAGGACTTCAACATACCTTTTGGGGAGGGGGCACAATTCCACCCACAAACAACCAGAAAACATTGTCAGTTGCTATCTAATGAAACTTCTGCAGGATAAAACCTCATGTCCATGGTGTAGGTGCAGTGGGCAAGCGGCTGTTTCCCGTTGGCAGGTGTGAGAGCTGAGCAGGTAAGAATTGCACGGGTGATTCTCTTGTCTATTACCTTAATGATCAAAGGCCTGAGACAGCAAATAGGTTTCTCCCCAGTGCTTGACTACTGAAGTCCCTAGAGTTGCTTGAGCTTATCTAATAGCCACCTTGGCAGGCTTGTAAAAGTTGCGTGACACCCTTATTTTTTTAAGAAAAAAGAAAAAAATCCAGCAGCCAGCAAGCTGTCCATGGTAGAGCCAACTCCCTACGTATCTTAGGAAGTCCTTATCATCTTTCTACCAACACTTCCAATTATTCCCTGATTGAGATCTATTCCCAGAGGATCTGCTTTTTGATGTAAGATCATCCACCCCAAAAGTTAACCCCTGACAGGTACCAACCGAGTCCAGTGGTGTGCCAGTCAGTGTTTAAAAACCAGCTCTCTGTGAAGAAAAGCGGGAGGAGAGTCCTGATTTGTAGCTTTTGCCAGTTTCTCTGGTGTAAAAACTCCCACCATGATCAATTTCAAGCCACTTATGTGAAGCCACTGAAAACAGAATTGGGAAGAGATGTGTACAGTCAGTTCTTATGAGCTGGTATGAAGGCACTCTAGCACATCACTGAGCATCTCAATATAGGCAGAAAGGAGTATGATTTGGGACATCCAGAGAAGATGATCTGGGGGAGGTAGGATTTGAATGAGCCTTAAAGGGTGTTATCTCCATCACTCTACATCCACACCAGTTGAGCAATTTCTACCTGTCTCTCTCTGGGACTAGATTATGAACTTCCTGAGGGCAGAAAATGTGGCTTATTTTTTGTAATATTCCTACAATATGCATTTCACAAGTGTTTATTGAATGAATGAATATATGAATGAATGAATGGAAAACAAGTGGAGAGGTACAGGCATTTCAGGCAGGGGGAACATTCGTGGTTTTGGCAGGACACAGGAGGAAGGGATGAATGCACAGGAGGTTTTTCAGTGGGCAGTCCATTCTTGCTGGAGTACAGTGTTGGGTCGTGGGGTTTTACAGTTACTATGGCTACATAACAAACCACCCCAAAACTTAATGCTTAAAACGTCGACATTTTTATTTCAATCAAAAATCTGGGGTGGGGAGGGATAAATTGTGAGATTGGGGTTGACCTCTACCTACTACTATATATAAAATACATAACTAATAAGAACCTACTGTGTAGCACAGGGAACGCTGCTCAGTACTCTGTAATGACCTATATGGGAAAAGAACCCCCAAAAAAGAGTGGATATATGTATAACTGATTCACTTTGCTGTATAGCAGAAACTAACATATCATTGTAAATCAACTCTACTCCAATAAAAATTAATTTAAAAAGTATCCAAAACTCTAGAATTCGAACAAGTCTCAGTAGGGTCAGCTCATCTCTGATGCACTTGGCATCAACTGGGGTGGCTTGAAGGATGGGGGCTGTAATCATTTGAAGGATCACTCATGTCTCTGGTGGCTGGGCTGACACTATACTTCTTCTTGGTAGCTCGGGGCTCCCAAGATGTATATCCTAAAGAGAATGGGCCAAGAGGAAGCTGTAAACTTTTGGTGACCCAGCCCTGGAAGTCACATAGCATAGCTATACCACACATTGTTGGTCGAAACAATCACAGCCCACACTCAGATTCAAGGAGAAGGAACCTGGACCCATCTCTCAGTGGGAAGAGTGTCAGTCACATTGCGATAAGAGTGTGTGGGATGGGATCTATCTATATCTATCTATCATCTATCTGCCACCTTTGGAAAATAAAGTCTGCTACACAGGGTTAATGTAAGGTTGGAAAGTTAGATGAGGGCAGGTCTTAAACGTCATTAAAAGAACTTGTTCTTTTTCCCTCTGGGAGCAATTCACATACTGGACCCTGATTATCCTCCAGGGTTTCCCATGTGTACTGATCACCCACAGCAAGCCTGTGAGACCGAACAGGCAGCTGTAATTGTGTCTTATGTATCCTTCTAAAAAGATCTTCCTAAATGATCAGGGCTTTGCATTCAGGGCTTTGCATTTGATGGTCCTTTCTGTACTTATACCCACGTGCCTGTCTGCTCAAGTGAGCAATGATGGCAAATCAGACCAGACCAGACATGCTTCTTGCCTGTCCCCCAGCTGGCATGCACCTACCTGTTCTAGCACACCTGAGCTCGTCATGAGGTGGGGGCCCCTGAGGGACATCCTGGTGACAACACTGAGTATCAGAGTTGCCAGAGCACATCTAGATTGTCTCTGGGCTTACTGCCCAAGAGCTCAAAGAAGAGGCCAGACCTATGATGTCAATTCTTGCAGAACATGTAACACCTCATGCTAATTCCATCTGCCAAGGAGTCCTGGATCCTGGCCGAGCACAATTTTCATAGTTATGGACCCCAAGCCACTAGCTGTTTCCTTGGTCTCTCTCTGAAGGGTATCCATCCAGCCTGTTTGAAGGGCAAGAGATGAGGACATGATTGGCTTTGATTGTTCTCTCCGAGGAAGAGACGGGGAGGATCTGCCACTTGTGTTTTGGATGGATGCCATCCGTCCCCGCCCTCCATTCTCTTTTGACTTCTCTCTCTGCAACAGTGGGAAACGTGTTTATTGCTGTAACACAGCCACCGAAAGGAATCACGAGAGAGTTTGTTCTTTCTCCTATTTGTCAAGTCACAGAAATTCCCCTAATGGAGAAAAGATGGTTGTAAGAACAGGGGAAGACATTATTAACAATACAGGGTCCTTCTTTTGTTCCCAACTTGAAATGCACGTGGTCAAAAGTTTGGAACCGAGAACAAACATCATCTCATAGACTAACAGTGCTGGCTGGATCCACAAATGCACATTTCACCCATAACGTAAGCTGAGGGAGGACGGGAAACATCTCCCAGCTGACGTGTTAGTCCAGCTTAAATGCTTGAAGCAGCTATCTTAAGCTGGCCCTGCCTTCCACAGCTTTTTTTTTTTTTTTCCTTTCTGTACTTTTGAACCCAACTAGCAGATTGCTTATATGCTGCCAACTCTAAAAGCAAAGGCAAGGAGGGTCTGACCTCTGGGTGGCCAGCACTAAGTACACTCATTGGTAGGACAGGGTTTGTCTGTAGTGGTTTTTTTTTTTTGTTGTTTTTTTTGCGGTACGCGGGCCTCTCACCAATGTGGCCTCTCCCGTTGCGGAGCACAGGCTCCGGACGCGCAGGCTCAGCGGCCATGGCTCACGGGCCCAGCCGCTCCGCGGCATGTGGGATCTTCCCGGACCGGGGCACGAACCCGTGTCCCCTGCATCGGCAGGCGGACTCTCAACCACTGCGCCACCAGGGAAGCCCTTGTCTGTAGTTTTAAAAAATAAGAAGCCGACTTTAGTTCGGGAAGTTGGTGTGTTTTCTGCTTGTTCGTTTGTTTTAGATGCACCAAAGGGTTTTCACAGGCAGCCTACCCTTAAACAGGGAGCAGGGCAGGGGTGCCGCTTGTTCTGAAGCCTGTCAAACAGGCCGATTAACCCACCAGCACATGAGGTGGCTAATGACACTGAGGTCACACTCGCCATCCTCTGACAGTGGCCATTTCATCGTGCCCTTCAAAAAAGCATCACATAGGCCACGGAATATGTCTCTATGCTGGCCCGTAGCCACTTGATTGCCACAGCTCCGTAAGCCACTCTGAGCTCATACTTAGTGAAGGTAAAGATAGAGAGTGTGGAGTCTCTGTTGTTCAGTAGATTCTCTGTGTTGTATGGTCTGTTTGAAAATAGTGAGTTCTGCTGGATGAAATATCTATCTGCTTATTATAAGCATTCCCTGTGTGTCATACATGCATCCCCAATTTTCAGAGACTAGGAATCTTGTCTCACCTGTGAAGACAGATGCCACTTTTATGTATCTGTAGCACTTATTGCTGCCACCATTCACTTGACAATTGCTGTCTTACGATATCTCACAGTTTACGTACTCTTGGCTTGACCTCCTTCAGAGATGTGACTGTCTCCCTGCTTTATATTCCCTACACTGCTATCCAGAAAGGATATGCTGAACCTGTATCTGTTGATTTAATTTGAGTGGAATTCAGCGAGATGTTCTTAGCAGTCAATCCTAGCTCATACCATAATGGTACCCAGAGTGTTTAGAATGTGCTTTAGGACCTTGCAGAGCCCCAGCTCCAACAGTATAAGCAGCAGGAGCTAATGGACCATGGACATGATGTTAATGACAGTTAACCCCAGGCTAGTACTTTCCAACCCCAGGCTAGTACTTTCCCTCTGCCTGGCGTTGTTCTAAGTGCTCTATTTATATTATGTTATTTGGTCCTGCAAACAACCCTTTAAGGTGGGTACTGTTATTTATCCTCAAGTTGACAGATGAGGAACCTGGGGCCCAGAGGAACAGTGCCCAAGGTTATACAACTGGGGAGCAGTAGATTCAAACCCAGGCAGTTTGGCTGCAGAGTCTGTGCTTGTACCCACTACACCACACTGTCTCTTTCACAAGAGCTAATACATATACGGGTACATATTGTATGCCAGACACCATTTATGCAAATTCATTAATAACGCTCACAACAAACCCAGGAGATAAGCACTATTGTCACCTGCATTTTACAGATGAGGAAACCAAGGTGCAAGGAAACTGAGTGGAAGGCACAGATGCAAATCCATGGGGTCTGAGTTCCGAGTTTATCGTCTTAATCATGACGCTATAGCATTCTCAGCAGAGTCAGTGGATGAATAGAATGTTAATCCTGAACTGGCATTCCATCAGATCCCCAGGAAGGACCGTCCGCGCACTGAGCCTTCACAAAGCATGCCGTTTTCCACGGGGCCTCCCCTAGCCTTGTTCTTGAGGTCCAGGGAGCTGGATCCTCAGGCTGTTTGCCACATGGCATTCCAGGGGCCAAGGAAAAAGGGAGGAAGTCTCCAGGTTACATGTTAATGGTTCCTCGGGGTCCAACTTGTCATTGATCCTACACTCATCTAGACAGTGAGCTCTGCAAGCAATGTGGACCATCAGGCTACAGTCTCCTGGTCATGGACCAAGTCCTGGGTAGACTGGAGAGGAGGCATTTGACGGGTGATTTACAGACATGTAAATAGTCATAATGACCCTCAACTTGCAGGGCTATTTTGAACATTGAACAAGCCTGGTGTCTGGGCACAATAGGTATTTAATTATGGGAGCCGTTACTACTGTTGTCGCCGTGAGAGTGACATGGCTGCAGCATTGTCATCCCACTGGTTGAAAAGCAGGACTGACTCTGCTAATCCAACTGGCTGTGTGGGTGTTCTCCCTCTCCAAAAAATTTTGTTTTACAATATTGGGATATATAAATGCACAAAGTCCTTAAGCCATAAATAACTGAATATGAAAAATCATAAAGCAAAGCATCATATAATTACTGTCATGTAACAACTACCCAGGTAAAGAAATAGAGTATTGTCAGCACCCAGAAGACCCCACCTCCATTCCATGGGTCCTTTCCAGGTCACATCCTTACCCACCCACAGGAGGTGACCCCCATCCTTTCTTTATAAATAAGTGAACAATTTTATTATATATGTCCCCGTATTTCACATATACATATCTCACTTTTATTACTCTTCACTTTATCGTGCTTCACAGATATTGTGCTTTTTTCACAAATTGAAGGTTTGTGGCAGCCGTGCATTGACCAAGTCTCTCAGCACCATTTTTCCAACAGCATTTGCTCACTTTGTGTCTCTGTGTCACATTTTGGTAATTCTCACGATATTTCAAGCTTTTCATTATTATATTTGTTATGGTGATCTGTGATCACTGATCTTTAATTTACTGTGGCAAAAACATTAGGACTTGCTGAAGCTCAGACGATGGTTAGCATTTTTTAGCAATAAAGTATTTTTGAATTAAGGTATGTACATTGTTTTTTAGACATAATGCTATTGCATACTTAATAGACCACAGTATAGTGTAAACATAACTTTTATATGTACTGGGAAACCAAAAACTTCGTGTGACTCACTTTATTGTGCTATTTGCTTTATGACAGTAGTCTGGAACGGAACCCACAATGTCTCCAAGGCTATGCCTGTATATATATATATATATCCCAAATATTATCGTTTTGTCTGTATTTAAATGTTATATAAATTGACTCATGTATTCTTTTGAGTCTTGTTTCTTTCATCTATCATTATGGTTGTAAGATCCGGCCACATTGTTTTTGTAGCTGTGGTGTATCTGTTTTCGTGGTTATATAGTAGCTCTTTATATGAATATGCTGTGTTTTGTTATCTATTTGTCCTATAGGTGGAAATTGGGTGTGGGGTAACTACTGACTGTCTTGCTGTACACATTCTTGTTTATGCATTGTGTTGACATGAGCTGTAAGGTATATACCTAGGAAGGAAATTTCTGGGTCACAAGATATGTTATATCTAACTTTAGATTCTTTTTTTAAAAAATAAATTTATTTATTTCTTTTTGGCTGCATTTGGGTCTTTGTTGCTGTGCGCACGCTTTCTCTAGTTGTGGCAAGCGGGGGCTACTCTTCATTGAGGTGCACGGGCTTCTCATTGTGGTTGCTTCTCTTGTTGCGGAGCACGGGCTCTAGGTGCTCAGGCTTCAGTAGTTGTGGCGCACGGGCTCAGTTGCTCTGCAGCATGTGAGATCTTCCCGGACCAGGGCTCAAACCTGTGTCACCTGCATTGGCAGGCAGATTCCTAACCACTGTGCCACCAGGGAAGTCCCTAACTTTAGTAGATTCTGCCAAACTCTTTGCCAAACTGGTTGTACCAACTTATTCTCTCATCTGCAATTTACAAGAGTCACCATTACTCCACAGTTCAAGGGACAGATGGTATTGGTTGTCTTTCAATGTTAGGCAATCTAGTAGGTGTGTAATTGTGTTTGTGTTTTTAGTTTGCATTTCCCCAACTACTGAAGAAGTTGCTTGTTTATTGTCCATCTGGATTTTTCTTTGGTTCATTTTTAAATTGGGTTGTTTATCTTCTTGCTTAATGAACGCTATCCAAATGGATACTTGGTTGTCCCAAGTAGCATTTACTGAGAAGAGTGATGTCCTGGAACTCGTCAGAGTTGATTGTTAAAATTTTGGAAGTTTTGTTAGCAGACTGTTTAAGTGTGGAAGTGTGGGTAGCTTGAAATCAGCCATGGTGGGAGAATTTATAACATGGATGTTGGCAAATGCTATAAATCAGGGCAGTCATCTACTGCACCAATGGAAAAGACCATCTCTTCCACACTGCCCACAGTGCCATCTCGGTCAAAAACCCTGTCCATACACATGTGGATTTATTTCTATACTATCTCTTCTGTATCATTCTTTTCTTTATCCCAATGTCAAAGCCATACTGCCTTATAAACTGTGGGTTTATAATAAGTCTTCATATCTGGTACAGCCAAGTCCTCTCACCTCCTCAGAGTATCTTCTCATTCTTGGCTCTGAACATTTAAAATTTTATAATCAACTTATCTAGTTTTTAAAGAAAAATCTGTTGAAATTTTAATTGAGGTCTCTAGATCAATTTTGGGAATAAATGCACATTTTTATCCACTTTGGATTCATTGTGGGAATTACTCATTACTGTGTGATATCAACTGCATATATTTTCCGTAGGTTTGTTATTTGTCATTTGACTTTGGCTACAGTGTTTCTTCCCTTTGGAGCTTTATTTTTATTAGATAGAGTTTATCAACTTTTTTCTTCATAGCTTCTAGCATTTATGTCATAAGATTAAAAATTTAATTTAAACTTTAAAATTCTCTGGTGTTTTATTCTATCCTTTAATGATTTTATTAATGATTAAAATCCGAAGATTTAAATCTTTGATCCACCTGTAATTTATATTATAATAAAGACTTAAAAATATATATATATATATTTAAAAGATGGCTAACCTGTTGTCCCAATATCAATTACTGAACGATCTATCCCTACTGATATGAAATGTTACTGTTTTCATAAATGAAATTCCTGTAAGTATTTGGGTTTTTTCTTGGACTTTCTCTTTTGTTTCATTATCTGTTTATAGTATCACTGTTCCATAGGAATATCATGTGAGCCACAAATGCAAGCCACATATGTAGCCACATCAAAAAAAGCAAAAAAAAACCCCTGAAATTTATTTATTTATTTTCGGTACGCGGGCCTCTCACTGTTGTGGCCTCTCCCGTTGCGGAGCACAGGCTCCGGACGCGCAGGCTCAGCGGCCATGGCTCATGGGCCCAGCTGCTCCGCGGCATGTGGGATCGTCCCGGACCGGGGCACGAACCCGTGTCCCCTGCATCGGCAGGCAGACTCTCAACCGCTGCGCCACCAGGGAAGCCCTGAAATTTATTTTTTAATTGAAGTATAGTTGCTGTATAATAATATATAAATTACAGGTGTACAGTATGTGATACACAATTTTAAAAGGTTATACTCCACTTATAGTTAGTATAAAATATTGGCTATATTCTCCGTGTTGTACAATATATCCTTGTAGCTTATTTTATACCTAATAGTTTGTACCTCTTAATCCCCTACCCCTATATTGCCCATGTACACTTCCTTCTCCCCACTGGTAACCACTAGTTTGTTCTCTATATCTGTGAGTCTGTCTCTTTTTTGTTATATTCACTAGTTGGTTTATTTTAGATTTCACATACAAGTGATATCATACAGTACTTGTCTTTTTCTGACTTACTTCACTTAGCATGATGCCCTCCAAGTCCACCCATGTTGCTGCAAATGGCAAAATTTCATTCTTTTTTATGGCTGAGTAGTATTCCATTATATATATGGACCACATCTTCTTTATCCCTTCATCTGCTGATGGACACTTAGGTTGCTTCCATAACTTGTCAATTGTAAATAATGCTGCTATGAACATTGGTATGCATGTATCTTTTTGGATTAGTGAAATTAGTTTTAATAATATATTTTATTTAACCCATTATAGCCATTGTATCATTTCACCATGAAATCAATATATAGAAACAATTACATTTACGTTCTTTTTTTTCATAAAAAGTCTTTGAAATGTAGTATATATTTTATACTTACAACACATCCCAGCTTGGACTAGCCATATTTCCAGCTAGTGACAACCCTGTTAGGTAGCTCAGGTCAATATCTTTGTTAAGGCAGGTCTAGAGTAGCCTTGGCTCTGTGGCTAGTTTAGTTCTATTACTAAGATCTGGCCCTTCCAGGGTTGGTTCAATGAGGTCTCTTCACTCATTGGTTGGAACTTCAGCATCTCCCAGCTCTTTGGGACCTTGGGAATTGTCTGGATTACAGTGCCAGCATTTGTTCTTCCCTTAGCAGTCATACTTTGCCAGCTCCTGGAGTCTCGCCTCCACATGTCCACTCAGTATTCTGCCAAAGACTCAAGAGAACCTCTGTATGGATTTCTGCCACTCTGTCTGTGTCCCACCGTCCTTTCAGTGTTCTGCTCTGTGAAGTCTAGTAGCCTCTGCTTCCTGTGCTCCAATCTGCCTCTTCAACTCAGCAAGATAACCATGTTCTGCTTGGAGTCCCTCCCCGCATCACTGTCTGGAAAGTTCCTCCAGGCAGCAAGTGTGGGTGATCACCTTGTTAGTCTCTCTTCTCTGAGGGGCTCACATCTGTGCTGTGGGAGTTGGGAGTTGCAGGCTCCCAGTCTGATTCTAGTCATTCTTGATGGCTAGTCCTACTTAAAAAAAAGTTTTGAGATTATTTATTAGCTCTATTTAGTTCTTTCATAATTCCTTTGATCTTTATTAATCCCTTCTTGTTTTCCTTAATTTTATTCTTTTTATAACTTCTCTTACTGTTATTCTTTCCTGTTTATTAGAATAAATATTTAGGGCTCTGAATTTTTCTTTGAGAACTCCTTTAGCTATTTCCTACAGGTTCTGATAGGCCGTCTTTTTGTGGTCATTATTCTCTAGATACTTTGCAGTTTTGGTCTTGGTTTTCTTTTGAGATGGTGGAGTTTTATGTTTCATTTTTCTGGTTCTGTTATGACTTGTTAGTTATATTGCATTTTAAGTAAAGTTATCTACACTGTTTATAAGTTTTGAAAGTTATTGAAGCTCTCTTTACAGCTTAGAGTATAGTCACTATGATTTTACCATGAACCTTTGTAAACAAGGCGTTATTCACTTTTAAGGGTATTGTTGATTTTAAATGAGTAAATGTGAATTTGAGCATAGAAAATAAATTTAAATTTACAAAAATACAATATGTATGTATATGTAAGTGTGTGTGTTTGTGTGTATATGTGGTTTTTTTTTTAACTTTGGGTGCCAATGTAAGATTTTATTATAAAAATTAGTGCTTAAAAAAAGTGTGAAAGCCACTAGCCTAGAAGACCCCAAAGGTCACCTGGAATGTGTAAAATGTGAATATAAATTTGTGTAGACACTAAAATGACCTTTGAGTAGAGCTGATATCAAAGAGTACCTAAAGTATTCCTTTCTCTCACTTTTCATTACTTTTCTTCCCCCCTTCCTCCCCGCATACAATATGCTAATAAAACATCTAGATGACACGAGCCAGGCGAGGTGTTATACCAGTCTTTTATCAACAAGTGAGAGCACGTTAAACACTTTTTAATTGGTCTTAGGAAAAGCAAAGGCGAAATGGAAATTCCACTCTCCTGGACCTTTGTTCAAAATGCATTTTTCTGTCTCTACTGTAAGGAGCGAATTTTAATGAGCTTGATTCTCACTATTTGGTCATGCATTTGTAATCCTTGTTCACACTTTGTGAAAGAAAAAAAATCTGATGAAAGAAATTGGGCAATAATGGAAATCTTGTCTGAGCAGAACAAATTGGAATTATCAAATACATTGCAGGATGACTGGCATGCCGCAGCTGAGGAGACGAGAAGCATCAGAACTGGTGACTTAAAAAAAATCTCTCTCCCCAGAGTGCTGCTATCAGCCTGACACAGTCTTGTCCTGCACAGAGAGATAGCTTTCCAGAGTGGAGAGGGCTTTGGAGCCAGGCAGACCTGGGTTTGAAGCCTGCCCCCAACCTTTAATTGTAGGTCACTTAATTTTCCTTATCCTCAGTTTCTTCATCTGTATAATGGGGTAATAACGTCTACCTTGCAGCCTTGTGAGGACTGAAAGAAATGAATTATGGGAAAGTGCCTGGCACGTAATAGGGGCTCAGAGAATGACCAAGAGGAGCATTTCCAAGGAAGAATCAGTGGCAGGGCTGAGGAAGACGTGTGAGGTTCCTGGCTTGTTTCCTCTTTAGATGAAAGAAGTGGGCAGGGCCAGGGATGTGTTTGTATGCTGGTGGCGGTGGTGGGGTCTTCCTAGCCCTTCTTCTCAGTCCCTCTGGGACAGCAAATAACCAGTCAGGGCCTTTTGCAGAGGAGTCCACTCAGGATTCTAATCTGTAGTTATGAAATCTCCAAGGGTCCATGTGAGCTTTGTGGGGTAGCTATAAGGCAATTGAGGTCATGTAGCTAAGCACAGTTCACCAATGAGGCAATGAGTTAAGAGTTTCTCCGCCAGCAAGTAGGTCAAATAACACAAACGGTGGGGGGAAGGGGGGTTGGCCAAACATACTATTCAGGGCTCTGTGGAGTAGTGTCAGAGAGGGAAAAGAGATTTCTCGGCCTTATAGCTTGTAATTTAACAGAGAAGGGAGAGAAAAAATAGCTATAGCCACCTAGGGTGCTAACTGTAAAGATCCAGTGGCCATACAACCTTTTTTTTTTTTCCCTCTGAGACAGTGTCAAAATCAAACATTCGCTGAGGGCCTCAAACCACATGCCCAGGGTTGGGTTCAGAAAATACCGTCCCCGCTTCTCTACGTGTATTGTTCTGGACCCAGCTCCGGAGCACCTTCTGCGTTCCCAGAATTCCTTCCCTGTTAGGATATACTCAGGGTTCGACGGATCTAGGTTTTCAAGTCCCTCACTCACTTTATTACGGCCTTGGGGAAGCACTTATCCTCTGGACACCTCAGTTTTTTCATCTTTAAAACGATCACATCACAGGGCAGTGGCTGTGATCATTTAAGAATGCTTTTCTGGACAGACCTGTGCTACGCCCTCAGGATGAACAGATGAAGAGGTTCCATTTTCTTCCTTCAAGGCAGTGGTTCTCCACCTGGGGCAGTTTTGCACCCTCAGAGGAGAGTTGGCAACGTCTGGAGACATTTTGGCTGTCACTATTCAGCGTGGGACATGAAGATGCTAAATATTCTACAATGCATAGGACAGCCCCCTGCCTCCCCCGGCAAAGTTCCTTCTGATTTTAGTATTAGAAGATGAAGATGGGCCCACTAGAGGTTTTCCTCTTCTGAGGAGAGTGAAAATGTCATGATCCTTATCGCCATGTTTACTCCCTCCTACTGCCCTTGATGTCCTGGTCGCAGCTCCCTGGGAGGACGCGCTTCCCACCAGGGGCATCCTGGCGGATGGTGCCACCCTCATCCATATACATGTCCCCAATTAAGGACTTCCCGCCGCTGCCGCTGCCGCTGCCGCCGGGAGAGGGGCCTGAGCTGTGGAGTGAAACTGAAAGGAGGGAGCCGCGCTCCTCGGGTCCTTCGGCAAGAAGGTGAGGCAGGCCCTGCGCAGAACGCCCGGGAAGCTTTGGGGAAATGCAGGGCTTCTCTGGGGACCTAGTAGCCTGCTTGGGGGCGACTTCCTGGAGCAGCGGCTCCAGCCAGCGCACAGCCTAACCGACCAGTGCCAACACCCCAGGGCCCGACGGCAGGACACCAAGGAGGCGAAAGCTTGCCGGCTGCGCCAGGGCGGCCCCGCCAACCGGCCAGCGACTGAGGCGGGCGCCCGGGTCCAGACGTCCCCCGTCCCCCAAACTGGCCGTGGTGGCCCAAACCTTCGAAGGGACCCCAGGGCAGGAGGGGGCGGTTTGGTCTTTCCGCGCCTAAGCCCGGGAGCGCACTGCAGCTGCCCCCCGGCTGTGCCTCCACGCGGTGGGATGCGCGTAGGACCGGACGGCGACGCTGACTCGGCGGGGGCCGCGTGGGCGGCGGGGAAGATGGGGCCACCCGTCGCCCCGTGCTCCGGGGCCAAGATCTGGTGTCGGGACCATGTCTGTGAGCTGAGCACGCCCCCGCTGGGCTGGGTCTGCGGCCGGGAGCACAGGCGGCGGCGGTTAATGATTAATCGCTGACCACCCCGCCTCCAGCCGTTCGGGAGAGGGTGCTCCAGGTGGGTGGGTTTGGCGCGCCAGGGCCAGGCAGCCGGGAGCGGAGCGCCGGGGACAGAGAAGGGAAGGGCCTGCGCGCTGGGGGCTGCGGGCTCACTGGCTGCAGCGAGATTGGAACCTCCTTCCTCCGCGCTCTCCCCGCCTCGCCCAGATACGCCCCCCCTCCCAAACCCCACCCTCGGACGCCTCCAGCCTCGGCTAGGTTGGGCTGCTCCGGGAAGTTTCCGTGAAAGCACCCGAAAGCCTGTTACCTTGTCCAGGTGAGCTCGAAAAAGCCCTGCACCCACGCTAGTGAGTTGCGGCCGAGAACTTCGGGCCGCGCGGGTAGGAAGAAAGGGAGTTCAGAAGGTCTTTGGACGCCGCGGCCTGGCTGGCTGCCTTCCTCATGGCTTCGCCCAGCCGTCCTGGCAGTGACTGCTCCCAGGTCATCGACCACAGCCACGTTCCCGGGTTCGAGGTGGCCTCCTGGATCAAAATCACCCTCATCCTGGTGTACCTGGCCATCTTCGTGGTGGGCGTCCTGGGGAATAGCGTCACCATTCGGGTCACCCAGGTGCTGCAGAAGAAGGGCTACCTGCAGAAGGAGGTGACGGATCACATGGTGAGCCTGGCTTGCTCCGACATCCTGGTCTTCCTCATCGGCATGCCCGTGGAGTTCTACAGCATCATCTGGAATCCCCTGACCACGCCCAGCTACACCGTGCCCTGCAAGCTTCACACGTTCCTCTTCGAGGCCTGCAGCTACGCCACGCTGCTGCACGTACTGACGCTCAGCTTCGAGCGCTACATCGCCATCTGCCACCCCTTCCGGTATAAGGCCATGTCGGGGCCCTGCCAGGTGAAGCTGCTGATCGGCTTCGTCTGGGTCACCTCCGCCCTGGTGGCGTTGCCTTTGCTTTTTGCCATGGGAGTCGAGTACCCCTTGGCGAACGTGCCCAGTCACCGCGGTCTCACGTGCAACCGCTCCCGTACCCGCCACCACGAGCGACCGGAGATTTCCAACATGTCCATCTGTACCAACCTCTCCAGCCGCTGGACCGTGTTCCAGGCCAGCATCTTCGGTGCCTTCGTCATCTACCTCGTGGTCCTGGCCTCCGTGGCCTTCATGTGCTGGAGCATGATGCAGGCGCTCACGAGGAGTAAGCGGGGCACGCTGGCCGCCCGGGGGCAGCAGCTCCAGGTGAGGAAGTCGGAGAGCGAGGAGAACAGGAGCGCCCGGAGGCAGACCATCCTCTTCCTGAGTGAGTCCTGGGTGGAGGGCCTTCTGGGAGCCTCCCTCACCCCCCGCCCCCCAAAATCCTCTAAAATCAAGTCTTGCCTTAAGAGCGTGAACCTCAGTTCGTTGAGGCTGAAGAGGCATGGTTCTGAGCCTCTGCGTGTTTCCTTTCTCTGCTTTGGGGATTTGGGTTATGGTCAAAAGAGCGTTAGCCCAGCAGTCAGAAGGGCTGGGTATGTTCCGCAGTGGCAGCTGTGCGATGGCTGGCCAAGTCACAAAATAGCTTGGGTAAAATGGAGATAACACTGAGAAATCTGAGGGTCCGGTTAGGTAATATGGGACAGGTGAAAGTCCTTTGAGAAGGACCCAGTTCTGTGAAGATGGAAGGCAGCACCCTTATCTAGCCCATCTTTATCCTGGAGAACCTTTCTCAGGCAATTAGATCGTGTTCCCATTTTTCTCCTCCTTTGTAGAAACGAGGCTGTCGGGAACACACACAGGCTGGGACTCTGTTCCCCCAAAGTGATTTCCTACCCAAGTCTTAAGAAACTGGAGCTCTCAGACACACACTCTCCAAGGTAGTGCTGGCGTGTTTGCCCTGGTGGATCTGTTTCTTAACACAGAAACATGGCTGGACCGGCTGGGTTGTTTGTCTGATTCAGAAAATCTGGCTTCACAGATTTCCCGAGACTTGATTGATCATCCCAAATACCAATTCCCTTGCAGAGAACTCGCTTCGTTTTCCAAACTTTTCTTGTGATGCAGATATTTAAAGTCAGATCCTCCTGTGTGCCAGGAAGGAAGGGGCCCATGATTAGTAGCCCCCCAAGGCCTCAGAAGAGCGGCCTGGTGGGCTTTCATGGAGACACACAAAATGGACTGGGGCAAAGAGTTTTTAAAAATGTCTTTTAGCGGACAAAAGAAAAAGATATCCTTGTGGGTGTGTGTGAGTCAAGGGGGAGCTGTTAGGACAATGTTTCCCCTTTTCCCCAGCTTCCTTTCCAGTGTGGCATCAGAGAAGGAATAAATCATGGTGCTGTTTGTTTTGGTGTGGGAGACCTGAGAAACAGGTTCTAGGGCAAGGAGTTAGGAAAGAAAATTGGAAGGCACTTGAAGAGAAGTGGAAAGAACTGGGTATTGTCCCAGCCATGCCCCTGGCTTCTGGTGTGTCCGTACAACTGACCTGACTTTACTCTGGGTCTGTGCGAAATGACAGGAGGGAGTTTGTGGTTTGGGGATGCCGACTCTGCATCAGGCGCTGTGCTCTTGTCTTATATTTCCATTTCATAGAGGAGCAGTTTCAGGCTTAGAGAAGACCTAGTTCAAATGCACTCAAGTGCAGCTCCCAGATTCTAACCTTGGTTCTCAGCGTGTTACCGAGTCCAAGTTCACACTGCTGGCCGCACAGCAGGACAGTAAATTGAGAGACGACATGTTGGGGCCAGGAATAATGACTTTATTCAGAAAGCCAGCAGAGCGAGAAGATGGTCAGCTAGTGTCCCAAAGAACCATCTTACCTGAGTTAGAGTTCAAACTTCTTTTATATTTAAGGGGGAGGGGGTGTGGCTGCTTGTTGCAAACTTCTTGGTGCCGGAATCCTTTGTTCTTGCAGCTGTACATGTAGGTCAGGTCAGGAGGTTCCTATAAACCTCCAACAAGACATGTTATTCTCTGTTCTGCAACTTTTTATCTCTATATGAATGGAAACATGTTATATCTTGAAAGGTCAGAGCCTTGAGAGTGGGCCATCCTGTATATTTCAGGCTGTAGGCAACATTCTTGTGGCAAAAACCAATAGAATACAAAGGTTAAAGTAAAAGAAACAGATCCAAGATGGAGTCAGATTTGTTCTTTGCCATTACAAGGGCAGGGAAATGAGTGGCTGCCTGTGGCTTTTTCACAGGCTCATGGGGAAAGGAAAATGAAATAAAGCAGAACTTTGATAAGGTGTTGCAGCCTTTCTGGAAATTGGAGTAAGGCGTTTGTAGCAGGTGACATTGTCTAGGGACTTAGGAAGGGCACCCAACCCAACTCAATCTCTCTCGCCCATTGGCTTCTGCCCAGAATATTCCAGGAAGAAACGGACATTGGGTTTGCTTGAACATCTATCGAAAGACTAGTTCTTCTTTCTGCCATATACCCTTAGGCATATTTTAAACTTTTGGCAGTAATTTAATACTTTAGTATGAATGAATTTACTTTTTTAATCTCCCACCTTAATTTAGGAATTAAGACTGCATTTGACCAAGGGAAAAAATAATTGATTCATCTTTGTTCTCTATTGTACCAATCTCTTTATTTAAAAAAAATTTAATTTCTCTGAATAGATGTCTGTTCTCCTAGTGGGTATTGTTCCAAGTTGAAGTCCTTGTCCATGTTGGAGTTATGTCTCCATTCAGACATAAAATCAGAATGTCACAGACTTTTGTGTAGAGACAAATAGGAACTTGGAGATCATCTCATCCAATTAGTAATCACCTGGAATGAGTCTATTCTCTCAGCTGCCCTCATTCTTTCCTTCTAGTTCTCTCCACTTCCTTGTAACAACTGTGTATTAATCACCCACTGTGTTCCCAGCATAGATTGTTGAATGGCAATCAGGTGCTCAATGTGTGATAATGTTTTGGGGGAATTTAGCATTATTTAGCCCATTTCCTCTGCAGTAGGTTTCCAAAGCAGTTCTTGCAACTGTTCCCACTCCCAGTGAATTTCAAAGAGCTTTTAAAAATAGGAGCCTCACTAATTAACTCAAGTTAGGAAATAAACTAATGGAGTTAAGAGCAAGAAATCATGCCCTGCATCCATCAGATTGATACAATGCAATTTACTTTGTGTTTCATAAAACTTATGCTTTGGGGCATTTTTAACCCAGAACAAATGAATATATAAATTGTTTACAAATCGCTGAATTTAACATAGTGATTTAGCTGTCTTTTTAGCACTTGCGTTAACAGATGTATCAAATTAAAACAAATATTTGCTCATTTCAAACATTTTGCATTTAATGTGAAATGTAAATGACAACACAGCACAAGATGTCTTTGGAGCTCTGGAGGCAATAAAAAAAAACAATTAAGGAATTTTCCCCCTCATTGTTAAAAATGCTAACTTCTGCATAACAGAAGGGAAATTCATAAATCTACCCAAGATGAGGAAGTCTATTTAGAACATATTAATTTTCCTTTCTGCATCTTTTGCTATTATGCCTCACAATAGCTGAGGGGCTGGGCTGGTGAATAATGAAAACAAATTGGGAACTCTGGGAGGGAAAGAGATGCGGGGACACCTCCTAGCTCTCAAGCAATCTGAAGGAGAAAACAATAATGTGAAAGTACACATTTCTGGACACATGAGTATCCCTTCTTGCCTCTTGTCAGCTCAGTGAGAAATCAGTACTAGACTTATTTCTTTTTGCACGGTCACGGCTAATATGACTTGTCCCATGCCAGAACAGAGATTGCCTGGTCTGGATTCCTGTCTCTTCTGGAGGCAAGGAACTGGTGCATTTGTCTCTTTATACCTTAGATGTTGAGAATACGCAAAATGAGCCTTCCTTTCAAGAGGGTTTCCCAGACCTTCCATCTTTTTTTTTTCTTTTCTTCCCAGGCCTTCCATCTTATATTTCTGAACTCTCACTTGGAGTTATTTTCAATGCGTGGGGCACCTAGGTCCACAGACACTCGTGCCTGTGTCTGTTGCACATGTGGCTTGCTGTCAGATGTCCCCCACTCAAAGTGGAACAAGTGTAGTTTAAACAAAGAGTTGTAATTTGTAACTTTCAGGAGTATAAAGTGATTGGGGCTAGGTTACAGCTACCTCCTAAGGACCTGTAGGGTAGTGATGGGCTTTCAACCATAGTTATGGAAAATTGTATTACAGATAATTGTGAAATTACGAAATTAAAGAAACATCATAGAGGCTTAGGACTCTATAATAGGTACTTTTTTTTTTTTGCATTCTGATTTGCTCTCCTGAGTCAGAGGGAAAGGGGAGGAGCCGCAGAGAGTGATGGGAATTGCACATCAACTTGGGTTGATCTTGGAGAATATCTTGAATATGGACTTAGTCCCAAGTGTATTTGGATGGAAAAAAGATTGAGAGCTGCTGCTGAACTGAACTGCTGACGCATATTTGGATATTTGCGGGGTGGGCCAGAGAGAAGCAAAGAGGAGATCAGAATCGTATCCTCTGGGTCTTAAGACCTCAGATGGGAGGTCAAAGTCACGTGTTCACGGGAGAGACAGAGAAAGGAAGCTGAGATGTTGACAGTGGCTCCTCTTTACAATCAGTACCTGAAACAAACTCTTCAAATTAATTTCTTAAAGTGGAGTCCAAAATTTCCCATGAAAAGAGGTTTTATTGGGATGTCATTGTGAAAAACAAAAGTGAAAATTATGAAAAGAAATTTGTCTTATATTTTATCAAACATAGTTTCTAATATGTGAATTCTTATAATAATTCTTTTCAGAATGAAGCAAGTGCTTCACTTGTAATTTTTCCGACAAAATAGTTGTGATAGCCATTGTGTTTGATTTTCTAGAACAGCAAGATTATAAAGAAAGCTTACTCCCAAGAGCTTCTCTTAATTCGTTGCTATTTAATTCATCCTCATTGAAGTACCTGTCCTAGCATCATCCTTGTCAGTTTCCCATTGTTTCAGGATTAACTGCTTTAATTCGGCCAGACCTTCCTCTGTCAGTGGCTTGTCATTTGATTCCTGTGTTTCTCTAGCTTCCCTTTCATTGACTTCAGGAAATTCTGCACCCCACATACAGGCCATATGCAGAAATATAATTAATTGAAAAGTCAATCTCTATACCCTTGTGTATATCAACTGATTACATGAAAATGAATGCCTTAAAATGCTCTGAAGTGCCCAAAGAATTTTTAAATAATTGTTTTCCTGACTAGTTTAAATCCTGGTGTTACTATCATGTTTGTGTCATTAATTTTCTTAATAAAGGCTATTTCTGTGGTGTAAAGGGCTAAGCCAACTCAGTCTCTAAAGGAAATATCACCAGAATTAAATTACTGACATTTTTAGAGTGAGAGATTATTTTGACTCACATGTTTGGCTATTTCAGGACAAAACTTTTGCCTCGAGTATTCGGCTTGCTGCCTCTGTTCTCCTCCTCCCTTTACTGGGGTGGATGTGGCTATACTAAATGGTGTTTCATGTTTATTTTTCTATTTGTGATATCTGTCATAAATTGCAAGTGTCCTGTGATCACCCTCGCAGACAAATATAATAATGCTGCTTTATTTGTATAATCGGGCTGCCTCAAAGATTTCACTTCTCTGTTGGAGAGATGCATCGTTCCCGTGGAAGGGAATATTGGAATGCCAGTTCCCATTCATTAACAAGCCTGTTCGTCTGTCTTAGTTGCATGCCTCATGGGGGCTGCCAAAGTAATAAGACAGCAGAAGCCTTCATCGAGCAATGCATTCAGCTTATTAATGGTAAAACCACTCAGAATAAAAGCCATTTGCGTGTAGAGACAGCACAGTGGAAGCATATTGAATTGGGTGTCAAGGAGCCCCGTCCTGCCCCACTAGACAAGGTCCTCTGACCCACCACTTGGATCACACTGTCACCTCTCTCCACCTTTTCCTTCTGCCCAGCTCCCCTGCTGGTCTGCAACCCTGCGACAACCCACCTGACTCTCCACCTCTACTCCTTGGCTGCGTGCTGAGCGCTGAAGAAAAGACTGGTTACCATTGCTGCTGTCAGTTCTTGTAAATAGACGTGTTCAGCCTTACCTGGGCCCTGCTCGCTGATAGCACCTTCCTTTGTAGGGACTGTCAAAAGAGCTTGAGCTCCTGGAGCCCCTTTTCTCCTTTGAGGGACCTTGATTGGACATGGCATCACTGGAGGAATGTCTGCATCTCCCCTCGCCTGGGCTCTTTGTGCTGCAGCTGCTGGGATCCCATTGATGCCCCCATTCTCAGGCCCATCCAGTTCAATTCTGTTAATGGCTTCCCATGGCTCTTAGGTCAAGGATCAAAATCCTTAACATAAGGACCTCGTGGTCGGCTGCCCCTCCAACTGCATCGGGTGCAGTTCTCCCATTGTGTTAGTCTGCCGGAGCTGCCATGACAAAATACCACAGATAGTGGGGCTTAAACAGCAGTCGTTTATTTTCTCACAGTTCTGGAAGCTAGAAATCTGAGATCCGGGAGATGCCAGGGATGGTTTCTGGTGAGGCTTCTTTGGTTTGCAAATAGCAGCCTTCTTAGTGAGTCCTCACGTGGCCCTTGCTCTGTGTGCACAGAGAGGGAGATCTCTTTTTTTTTAATAAATTTATTTATTTTTATTTTTGGCTGTGTTGGGTCTTTGTTGCTATATGCAGGCTTTCTCTAGTAGCGCTGAGCGGGGGCTACTCTTCGTTGTGGTGCGCGGGCTTCTCACAGCAGTGGCTTCTCTTGTTGCAGAGCACGGCCTCTAGGCGCACGGGCTTCATTAGTTGTGGCGCGTGGGCTCAGTAGTCGTGGCTCGCAGGCTCTAGAGCGCAGGCTCAGTAGCTGTGGCGCACGGGCTAAGTTGCTCCGCGGCATGTGGGATCCTCCCAGACCAGGGCTCGAACCCGTGTCTCCTGCGTTGGCAGGCGGATTCTTAACCACTGCGCCACCAGGGAGATCTCTTTATCTCTTCTTTTTGTTATAAGGAAGCCAGTCCAATGAGCTTAGAGCCCTGCCCTTCTGACCTCATTTAACCTCAGTCACCTCCCAAAAGGCCCTGTCTCCAGATACTGTCACATCGGGGGTTAGGGCTTCACCATATGAATTTGGGGAGCACAGTTCAATCTATAACATTCCTTAATTTCTCTGCCTTCAGTAGACCATGGCCAGGCTCTCTCTTACCACCTGGTCTCGGCATGCGTTGTTTTCTCTGCCTGAAATGCTTTGCTGCCTCACTCCATGCTCTACCTGACCCCACCAGCACCTTCACCAAGCGAGCACCTTCAGATCTCCCTTGGGAAGCATGGCCCATCCTCCCTGACTTAATTTAACCTCCCTTGAAACAAGACTCACAGTTATAATAATTTTACATTTAAGGGTGAAATCATTGGATTGATGTCCGCCTTCCTTCTGATTCCTCGAGGGCAGGAGCTATTCTTAATCTCACTCGCCACCGTTCTTCATCCTAGCATAGGGGCTGGCACACAGCAGATGCTCAGTGAAATTTTGTTGACTGAATAGATACCTGAACACGCCTGAGCTTGGGATTGGGGAATGATGCTCTGTTTTCCCTTGGGTGTGCATTCCTCTAGAAGTATCATTCCTCAGAATTTTTCTGATTAGTCCAAACCTAAAGATGCTCTCTTGAAAGGGATCTGATTCTTCCAGGCCTCTGAAAAGTCAAGCCATCGTGGAGGACATTTGAAAAGTCAAGCCATGGTGGAGGACATTTGAGATTTTTATCTCCCCTGAGCCAGGGAACAGTCTGTGTTCATCAGCCCCTGAATAGCAACTTTCACTGTATGTACCTGCCAGAAGTAACCCTGAAATGCAAGTGATTAAGGTGGTGTTGAACAGTGCTTGTTAAACTCTTGTTTAACTGGATGATAATGGAATGAGAACTCGAAAAATTATTTCTTAGCAGGTCCTTTCACCACTTGTTGACAAGGGTGTCCTCAGGGTGATGGAAAGAGGATGCAGTGGGGGCAGTGTTTTGAAAATATTCAACCAATATGTTTTCATTTCCCCCTTAAATTACACTCACTTGCAGCCCTCTCCCTCAAGTCTTAACCAGAAGACTTGTCACCCCACGGAAGCAAAAAGGAACGTACTGCCTTGTCTAAGGGTATTGTTTTCAGTTTTCTCTCTTTTTTTTTTTTTTTTTTTTTTTTTTTTTTTTTTTGCGGTACGCGGGCCTCTTACTGTTGTGGCCTCTCCCGTTGACGCGCAGGCTCAGAGGCCATGGCTCACGGGCCCAGCCACTCCGCGGCATGTGGGATCTTCCCGGAACGGGGCACGAACCCGTGTCCCCTGCACCACGCGCAGGCTCAGAGGCCATGGCTCACGGGCCCAGCAGCTCCGCGGCATGTGGGATCTTCCCGGACCGGGGCACGAACCCGTGTCCCCTGCACCGGCAGGCGGTCCCTCAACCACTGCGCCACCAGGGAAGCCCTTTTTTTTTTTTTTTTTTTTTTAAAGGAATTGCTTTATTTATTTTATTTTTGGCTGCGTCGGATCTTAGTTGCGGGCCCTTCGTTGCGGCACGCAGGCTCCTCTCTAGTTGTGGCGCGTGGGCTCTGTGTTTGAGGCATGGAGCTCAGTAGTTGTGGCACACGGGCTTAGTTGCCCCACCGCGTGTGGGATCCTAGTTCCCCGACCAGGGATCGAAACCCTGTCCCCTGCATTGGAAGGTGCATTCCCAACCACTGGACCACCAGGGAAGGCCCTCTCCCAGCTATTCCTGGGGCTTCCTGAGATCAGGCACCATGCACACTCATAGTTCTTCCAACTACCCTACGGGGCTGGGGATGCAGTGGCTGTGAACTGCTTACTAGGTGCTGGGATTGAAATTCCCTGACAGTGGTGCTGCGCTTGGGTAGGAAGGAGACCGCACAAACTGTGATCCTCAGGAAATCCCTTCACCTCTACCTGCCTTTCCTCCCCTTCCCTGTGGTAGGCAGAAATCTGAGATGGCTCCTGGACTTCTGGAGCCCTGGTGTACATACATCTGCTCCCACTTATTCAATCAAACACTAATCAAGGTCTTGCCCTGAAGGGATTTTGCAGAAGTAATTAAGTTCCCAAATCAGTTGACCTTAAAATAGGGAGGTTTTCTGCATGGGCTGAATCATGTCGCGAGACCTTTTAAATCTGGGTCTAGAAGTCAGAGACAGGGGACCTCAGAGATTCAAATCACAAGAGGGGTGGGAGGTAAAAGACATTCTCCATTGCTGGCTTTGGAGATCTGGAGGGGTCACTGGCCGGGAATGTAGGTGGTCCCTAGGAGCCGAGCGCTGGGAAAGAAATGGGGATCTGAATGAGCTGAGAGGTGGATTTCCCCCCAGAACCTTCAGAAAAGAATTCAGCCTGGCTGATACCATGAGACCCTGAGCAGAGATCTCAGCCATGCCGGGTCTGGAGTTCTGATCTACAGAAATGTGAGCTAATAGGTAGATGTTGTTATGTAACAGTAGAAAACGGATACATTCCCTGAACGCTGATAAGGGGCTCCAAGGTAGACACATGTCCTGCCTTAGTTATATCTTCCAAACCTAATCTCTAGAAGCTTCTCTGTGAAAACCCCCGCCTTCTAAGACCTGTACCCATGGCCCAGCCATTCCTGGATTCACCCACCATTTATTGAACACCTGCTAAGGCTCAGTGATTAGGAAATTTACCATGATCCAGGGCACCATGGGAGTTTCTCTGGACTTTTAGACTCTTATTTGGGGAATTCAAAATTTGCAGGTTTGAGTCCCATCAGCTGGAATTTTGAACCCATGGGTACCTTGGTTGTCAAAAGAGGAGGACTGTGGTAGATTCATCTTTTAATTATCATGCTTTGGGTAGCTCTTTTTCCTCAGAGCCTGGCACTTAGAAAGTGCTGAACGAAAGTTGGGTGAATCAGTGAATGTCTGGGCAGCTTTGCTGCTTTCCAGAGCCTTCGCACTGGAGCAGAGCGCTTACATTCTTCATCATTTAGCTTCAAGTGGAAAAAGCGGGGGTGGACAGTGGGAGCCAACCCCAGTGCTGAAAGCAAGTCTGAGTTCGAGAAATGTCTCAGGCTAACAAACGTTACCATTTCCCTATGTTTAGGGTTTCTGCCAACTGAGAAACTTGACAAAATTTCCTGTTTGCACTTAACTGTGTGTAAGAGCCATTCTGGCCAGCCAGGAGCCTGCCGGACATCTCATCAGGCTGCTTTACACATCTCAAGGGTGGCTGGGTAGCTGGACAGCAGTGGTGGTACCAGGATCTGACAGACGGGGGTCAGGAGGCTGCAGCATCATACTGGAAACCAAAGGCATGCATACGTGGGACTCAGGCCCAGTTGGGGGATAAGGTTCATTGAATTTGTAGAGAAAAGCCGTCTTCTTTCTCTAGTGAAGGGGAAAAAAATCCAGCTTACCTTAGAAATACAACACTACACACAGGATATTGGGGTAGAAGCAAACTCATTTGGTCTCTGGCTTTACATATTATTACTCTTTGGAAGACTTGATCTACTCAGCAGAAACAAAGCTTTCTGGGAAATTTATGGGTCGACTTTCTATGTGCCACAGTTCTGAAGGATGAACTATCACGTTGAACTGACAGCTACATATTTTGTATATTTAGAGGACAGCTGATGTGTTGTCACTGTTTTTCAAGTTTGTCTCGACAGGGGAGGCAAGGGAAGTTTGCTTTCCAGAGGGTGAAGAAAACTTGTGTAGAAGTAGCCTGTTCTCCTTCTTGGGCCTGGAGTTTTTCTCATTACTGAATCTCTTGAAGGCCCCTTCCTCCAGGAAGCCTTCCTGGACCGGCTTCACCCTGCTCTAAATTCTCCAGCAGATCTTCGCGTTTCACTTTAGCACTTCGTTCATAAGGTATTTACAAAATCCTAAAATGTGTATGGTGTCGTTTAGACTTTAGAGATCAGGATGCTCAATTCTCCCCTTCGAGATGCTTAATATTTCTCTAGTTCATCAAAGTATAGAGGTGGAGCCTTGTAGAAGGAAGCCTAAAAATACCCTTGATGAAGAGTGGCGGGTAATGGCTGCTTATAAAGTAAACTGGTTCTGGGCACCAGCATTTTTTTTTTTTTTTTTTTTTTTTGCAGTACGCGGGCCTCTCACTGTTGTGGCCTCTCCCGTTGCGGAGCACAGGCTCCGGACACGCAGGCTCAGCGGCCATGTCTCACGGGCCCAGCCGCTCCGCGGCATGTGGGATCCTCCCGGACCGGGGCACGAACCCGTGTCCCCTGCATTGGCAGGCGGACTCTCAACCACTGCGTCACCAGGGAAGGCCTGCTCTCTTTTTTTCTTCCAGTTTTATTGAGATACAATTGACATACAGTATTGTGTAAGTTTAAGGTGTACAGCATAATGATTTGACTTCCGTACATCATGAAATGTTAGGTAAGTTTAGAGAGCATCCATCGTCTTCTGTAGATACGACATTAAAGAAATAGAAAAAAATTTTTGTCTTTACAGTGAGAACTCTTAGGATTTATTCTCTTAGCAACTTTCATATATAAGGTACAGCTGTGTTCATTATATTTATCATGTTGTACATTACATCCCTATTAGTTATTTATCTTATAAATGGAGGTTTGTACCTTTTAACTACCTGCATCCAATTTCTCCCTACCCTTACCCCCTGCCACGAATCTGATGTCCTTTTCTATGAATTTGTTTATTTTGCCACAACAATGGATCGACAACACTGTGTTCGTTCCTGGTGCACAGCTTAGTGATTCACTATTTCTACACATTTCAAAAAGATAACCGTGAGTCCAGTTACCATCTGTCACTATACAAAGGTATTAAAAAAATAATTGATTATATTCCTCCAACTGTACATTTCCTACCCGTGACTCATTTATTTTGCGTTTGGAAGTTTGTACCTCTTAATCTCCCTCATATATTTCTCTCTACCCTCTCTGGCAACTCCCTGTTGGTTTTCTGTATGTATGACTCTGTTTCTGTTTTGTTATACTTGTTCGTTTTGTTTCTTAGAGTCCACATCCAAGTGAAGTCATAAGGTATTTGTCTTTCTCTGTCTGACTTATTTCACTTAGCATACTTCCCTCTATGTCTATCCATGTTGTCGTAAGTGGCAAGATTTCATTCTCTTTTATGACTGAGTAATATCCCATTATATATATATATGTGTGTGTGTATATATATCTTCTTTATCCATTCATCTATTGATGGGCTTTCATATCTTGGCTATTGTAAATAATGTTGAAATGAACATGGGGGTGTGTATAACTTTTTGAACAAGTGTTTTTGTTCTCTTTGGATACTAAGGAGTGGAATTGCTGGATGGTATGATAGTACTGTTTTTAATATTTTGAGGAATATTCGTACTATTTTCCATAATAACTTCACCAGCAATGCATGAGGGTTCACTTTTCACCACATCCTCATCACCCCACGTGACTTGTTGTCTTTTTGATAATAGCCATTTTGAAAGATGTCAGGTGATATCTCCTTGTTTTTTTTTTTTAATTAATTAATTTATTTTTCGTTTTGGCTGCGTTGGGATTTTTTGTTGCTGCACGCGGGCTTTTATCTAGTTGTGGCGAGTGGGGGCTACTCTTCGTCGTGGTACGCAGGCTTCTCATTGTGGTGGCTTCTCTTGTAGCAGAGCACGGTCTCTAGGCGTGCGGGCTCAGTAGCTGTGGCTCGTGGGCTCCAGAGCGCAAGCTCAGTAGTTGTGGTGCACAGGCTTAGAAGATCCGCGGCATGTGGGATCTTCCTGGACCAGGGCTCGAACCCGTGTCCCCTGGATTGGCAGGGGGGTTCTTTACCGCCGCACCACCCGGGGAGGCCCGTGGTGGGTTTTTTTTTTTTTTTTTTTTTTTTTTTTAACTAGTTGGAAGCTTTTAATTTTGCTTATTTTAAGCAACTTATAAGAAAAGTCTTGGGTACATGGATTTTTTTTCCCCACATCTTTATCGGAGTATAAATGTTTTATAATGTTGTGTTAGTTTCTGCTGTACAACAAAGTGAATCAGCTACATGTATACATATATCCCCATATCCCCTCCCTCTTGAGCCTCCCTCCCACCCTCCCTATCCCATCCCTTTAGGTCGTCACAAAGCACCAAGCTGATCTCCCTGTGCTATGCAGCAGCCTCCCACTAGCCATCCATTTTACATTTGGTAGTGTATATATATAGATGCTACTCTTACTTCATCCCAGCTTCCCCTTCCCCCGCCGTGCCCTCAAGTCCATTCTCCACATCTGCGTCTTTATTCTTGCCCTGCCACTAGGTTCATCAGTACTGCTTTTTAAAATTCCATATATATGTGTTAGCATACGGTATTTGTTTTTTTCTTTCTGTCTGACTTCACTCTGTATGACAGATTCTAGGTCCATCCACCTCACTACAAGTAACTCAATTTCATTCCCTTTTATGGCTGAGTAATATTCCATTGTATACATGTGCCACGTTTTCTTTATCCATTCATCTGTTGATGGACATTTAGGTTGCTTCCCCGTACTGGCTATTGTAAATAGTGCTGCCATGAACATTGTGGTACATGTATCTTTTTGAATTATGGTTTTCTCAGGGTATGTGCCCAGTAGTGGGACTGCTGGGTCATATGGTAGTTCTATTTTTTGTTTCTTTAAGGAACCTCCATACTGTTCTCCATAGTGGCTGTATCAATTTACATTCCCACCAACAGTGCAGAAGGGTTCCCTTTTCTCCACACCCTCTCCAGCATTTATTGTTTCTAGGTGTTTTGATGATGGCCATTCTGACCGGTGTGAGGTAGGGCTTTCTATCCTGTTCCATTGATCTATCTTTCTGTTTTTGTACCAGTACCATATTGTCTTGATTACTCTAGCTTTGTAGTATAGTCTGTAGTATAGTCTGTAGTATAGTCTGAAGTCAGGGAGCCTGATTCCTCCAGCTCCGTTTTTCTTTCTTAAGATTGCTTTGGTTATTCGGGGTCTTTTGTGTGTCCATACAAATTGTAAAATTTCTTGTGCTAATTCTGTGAGAAATGCCATTGGTAATTTGATAGGGATTGCATTGAACCTGTAGATTGCTTTGGGTACTATAGTCATTTTCACAATATTGATTCTTCCAATTCAGGAAGCATGGTATATCTCTCCATCTGTTTATGTTATCTTTAATTTCTTTCATCAGTGTTTTATATTTTTCTGAGTACAGCTCTTTTGCCTCCTTAGGTAGGTTTATTCCTAGGTATTTTATTCTTTTTGTTGTGATGGTAAATGGGGTTGTTTCCTTAATTTCTCTTTCTGATCTTTCATTATTAATGTATAGGAATGCAAGAGATTTCTGTGCATTAATTTTGTATCCTGCAAACTTACCAAACTCATTGATTAGTTCTACTAGTTTTCTGGTGGCATCTTTAGGATTTTCTATTTATAGTGTCATGTCATCTGCAAACAGTGACAGTTTTACTTCTTCCTTTCCAATTTGTATTCAATTAATTTCTTTTTCTTCTCCGATGGCCTTGGCTAGGACTTCCAAAACTATGTTGAATAATAGTGGCAAGAGTGGACATCCTTGTGTTGTTCCTGATCATAGAGGAAATGCTCTTTTTCACCATTGAGTATGATGTTTGCTGTGGGTTTGTCACATACGGCCTTTATTATGTTGAGCTAGGTTCCCTCTATGCCCACTTTCTGGAGAGTTTTTTTTAATCATAAATGGGTGTTGAATTTTGTCAGAAGATTTTTCTGCATCTCTTGAGATGATCATATGGTTTTGATTCTTCAATTTGTTAATATGTTGTATCACGTTAATTATTATGTGTATATTGAAGAATCCTTGCATCCCTGGGGTAAACCCCACTTGATCCTGGTGTATGATCCTTTCAATGTGTTCTTGGATTCTGTTTGCTAGTATTTTGTCGAGGATTTTTCCATCTATGTTCATCAGTGATATTGGTCTGTAATTTTCTTTTTTTGTGATATCTTTGTCTGGGTCTGGTATCAGGGTGATGTTGGCTTTGTAGAATGAATTTGGAAGTGTTTCTCCCTCTTCAGTTTTTTGGAAGAGTTTGAGAAGGATAGACCCCTGCATTGGCAGGCGGACTCTCAACCACTGCACCACCAGGGAAGCCCCCAAGAACCAGCTTTTAATTTTATAATCTTTGTCATTGTTTCTATTTCATTTATTTCTGCTCTGAACTTTATGATTTGTTTCTTTCTCCTAACTTTGGGTTTTCTTTGTTCTTCTTTTTCTTGTTGGTTTAGGTGTAACGTTTGATTGTTTATTTGAGATTTTTCTTGTTTCTTGAGGTGAGCTTGAATTGCTGTGAACTTCCCTGTTGGAACTGCTTTTGCTCTATCCCATAGGTTTTGGATCATCGTGTTTTCGTTGTCATTTGTTTCTAGGTATTTTTAAATTTCATCTTTGATTTCTTCAGTGATCTCTTGATTTTTTTAACAGCGTGCTGTTTAGCCTCCATCTGTTTTTGTTTTTTACTGTTTTTTTTCGTGTAATTCACTTCTAATCTCATAGCATTGTGGTCAGAAAAGATGCTCGATACGATTTCAGTTTTCTTAAATTTTCCAAGGCTTGATTTGACCCAAGATATGATCTGTCTGGAGAATGTTTCATGTGCACTTGAGAAGAAAGTGTATTCTTCCGCTTTTGGATGGAATGTCCTAAAAATATCAATTGAGTCTCTCTGGTCTGCTGTATCATTTAAAGCTTGTGTTTCCTTATTTATTTTCTGTCTATTGGTGTATGTGGGGTGTTAAAGTCCCCCATTATCATTGTGTTACTGTCGATTTCTCCTTTTATGGCTGTTAGCATTTGCCTCATGTATTGAGGTGCTCCTATGTTGGGTGCATAAATATTTATTATTGGTACGTTTTCTTCTTGGATTGATCCCTTGATCATTATGTAGTGTTCTTACTTATCTCTTGTAAATGTCTTTATTTTAAAGTCTATTTTATCTGATATGAGTATTGCTACTCCAGCTTTCTTGTGATTTCCATTTGCATGGAATATCTTTTTCTATCCCCTCACTTTCAGTCTGTATGTGTCCTTAGGTCTGTAGTGGGTCTCTTGTAGACAGCATAAATAAGGGTCTTGTTTTTGGATCCATTCAGCCAGTCTGTGTCTTTTGGTTGGAGCATTTAATCTATTTATATTCAAGGTGATTATTGATATGTATGTTCCTATTACCATTTTCTTAATTGTTATGGATTTGTTTTTGTAGATCCTTTTCTTCTCTTGTGTTTCCCACATAGAGAAGTTCCTTTAGCATTTGTTGTAGAGCTCGTTTGGTGGTGCGGAATTCTCATAGCTTTTGCTTGTCTGTAAATCTTTTGATTTCTCCATTGAATCTGGAGGAGATCCTTGCCGGGTAGAGTAATCTTCATTGTATGTTTTTCCCTTTCATCTTTTAAAATATGTCCTCCCACTCCCTTCTGGCTTGCAGAGTTTCTGCTGAAAGATCAGCTGTTAACCTTATGGGGATTCCCTTTTATGTTATTTGTTGCTTTTCCCTTGCTGCTTTTAATATTTTTTCTTTGCATTTATTTTTTGATAGCTTGATTAATATGTGTCTTGGCGTGTTTCTCTTTGGGTTTATCCTGTATAAGACTCTCTGCGCTTCCTGGACTTGATTGGCTATTTCCTTTTCCATGTTAGGGAAGTTTTTGAGTATAATCTCTTCAAATATTTTCTCAGTCCCTTTCCTTTTCTCTTCTTCTTCTGGGACCCCTATAATCCAAATGTTGGTGCACTTAATGTTGTCCCAGAGGTCTCTGAGACTGTCCTTTATTCTTTTCATTCTGTTTTCTTTATTCTGCTCTGCAGTAGTTATTCTATCTTCCAGGTCACTTATCCGTTCTCTGCCTCAGTTATTCTGCTATTGATTCCTTCTAAGGTATTTTTAATTTCAGTTATTGTGTTGTTTGTCACTGTTTGTTTGCTCTTTAGTTCTTCTAGATCCTTGTTAATTGTTTCTTATATTTTCTCCATTCTGTTTCTGAGATTTTGGATCATCTTTGCTGTCATTACTTTGAATCCTTTTTCAGGTAGTTTGCCTATTTTGTCGTCATTTATTTGGTCTTGTAAGTTTTCACCTTGCCCCCCGTCTGTAACATATTTTTTTGTCATTTAATTTTTTTTTTTTGATGGGTGGTGCTGTATTCCTGTCTTACTGGTTGCTTGGCCTGAGGCATCCAGCACTAGAGTTTGCAGGCAGTTGTATAGAGCTGGGTCTTGGTGCCGAGATGAGGACTTCCGGGAGGCCTCACTCCAATTAATATTCCCTGGGGTCTGAGGTTCTCTGTTACTCCAGCGGTTTGAACTCAGAGCTCCCACTGCAGGAGCTTGGGCCCAACCTCTGGCCTGGGAACCAAGATCCCACAAGCAATGTGGTGAGGCAAGATAAAAGAAAAAAAAGAAAAAATGGAGCAGTGCAATAACAAAGAATAAATAACAAAATAAAATTAGAAAAACAAAAAATATATTAGGAAAAATAAAAACATAATCGAAACAACTGCAATAAGGTAAAACAAAGCCACAAGAGAAGAAAAGGGGGGTGAGCAAGCCCAAAGGAGTAAAACAATAACAACATATAAAGAATAAAAGAAAACTAGCAAAATAAAAGATTTATTAGAAAAAAATAAATGAATCAACAACGAGTCAACAACAAGGTAAAACAGAACCCCAATCTAAAAGAGGAGAAAAGATAAAAAACCCCAAACCTTGGCCACATGGGGGTGGAGTTTAGACGGAGGTGGAACTTAGGCAGGGGCAGGGTTTAGGGTGGGGCGGGACCTGGGTGGGGGAGGTCGGGTGGTGGCGTTTGAGTGTGGGGTGGAGCCTAGGCTCAGGACCCATGCAGCTGGAAAAGGCCTTAGGGGCGCAGCCTAGGCCGGGCGTTGTTGAAGCCTGGGGCAGGGCCTCTGCTTAGGACCGTCCTAGAAGTCCTAGAAGCGGAGAGGCAGCAAATCTAAAGGGCCGCCTCCAGAGTGTGGAGTTCCAGTGTTTGGCGGTAGGGCCCTGGGTGAGGGTGTGTGGGTGGGGTTTAGGCCCAGCACGGCTGGAGGGGGTCTCAGAGGGGGTCTCCGAGTGTAGAGGTGGGGCCCTGGGTCGGGGTGTGTGGGCAGGGCTTGGGCTCTGCATGGCAGGAGGGAGACTCTGAGGGCAGAGGATTAGGCCTGGGAGCCCAACAGGCTCCCTGGTGCCTAAGTGGACAGGGAAAGCACTGGCCGCATTCCCTTCCTTCCTCCGTGTCCCCCCACGTCTCCCCCAGGGTCTCCCCCATTCCCGCTGGACCCTGAACCGTGGGTGGGTCCTGCTGGCTGTAGGAACTCCTACCCTCCCCCAGCCGCCCCTAAGGGGTACCAGTCCCGTAATTCCGGCCTTTACTTTTGCTCCTCCTTCCCTCCCTCCCACTCCTTCAGGATCCGCCAGGCTGGAGGGGGCCTGGGATCTCAGCAGGCTCCCGGGGGCCCAAGAGGGCAGGGGAAAACTGGCCACTCTTCCTTTTGATTCTCTGCCCTCCCAGCGGTCCCCCAGTTTCCTCCTTCAGGTGTGGGATCCCTTCCCCTCCCCCAGCTGCCCCTCAGGGGTGCCAGTCTGATCCCGCCTCCACTTCTCCACCCCTCACTACTCCCCCCACACCCCACGTCTTACCCGGTCGCTGGGGGTTCCTCCCATCCCCTTAGGTGTCTGTGGTCCCCCACTGGTGCCTGGTAGGTGCCCTAGGTGTGTGGAGATGGGAATTCCACATCCTCTTAGTTCGCCACCTCATGGTGGTTTTGATTTGCATTCCCCTAATGATAGTGATGTTGAGCGTCTTTTCATGTGCTGGTTGGCCATTTGTATGTTCTTTGGAAAAATGTCTATTCAGGGCTTCTGTCCATTTTTTAATTGGGTTGTTTGCTTTTTTGATGTTGAGTTGTATGAATTCTTTGTATATTCTGGATATTACTCCGTGTCAGATATATCCTTTCTAAATATTTTCTCCTATTCAGTAAGCAACCTTTTTGTTTTCTTGATAGTTTCCTTCTCTGTGCAAATACTTTTGGATGTAGTCTCATTTGTTTATTTCTGTTTCCTTTGCCTGAGGAGATAGAACCATAAAATTATTGTTAAGGCTGATGTCAAAGAGCATATTGCCTATGTTTTCTTCTAGAAGTTTTATGGATTTAGGTCTTACATTTACGTCTTTAATCCACTTTGGGTTTATTTTTATATACGGTATGAGAAAGTAGTCCAGTTTGATTCTTTTGCTTGTAGTTGTCCAGTTTTCCAAACATCATTTATTAACAGGCTCTCCTTTCCCCATTGTATATTTTTGCCTCCTTTGTCATAGATTATTTACCCATAAAAGTGTAGCTTTATTTCTGGGCTGTCTATTCTGTTTCATTGACCTATGTGTCTGTTTGTGTGCCACTACCATACTGTTTTGATTGCTGTAGCTTTGTAGTTTAGTTTGAAATCAGGGAGCTTGATGCCTCCAGCTTTGTTCTTCTCTAGATTGTTTTGGCTATTCAGGGTCTTTTGTGTTTCTATAGAAATTTTGGAATTATCTGTTGTAGTTATGTGAAAAATGGTATTTTGATAAGGATTTCATTGAGTCTGTAGATTGCCTTGGGTAGTATGGTCATTTTAACAATATTAATTCTTCTAGTCCATGAGCATGGTATGTCTTTCCATCTGTTTCTGTCATCTTCAGTTCCTTTCATCATCGTCTTATCGTTTTCTGAGCACAGGTCTTTTATCTCCTTAGATTTATTTCTGGGTATTGTAGACTTTTGATGCAAATGAAAATGGGATGTTTAAAAAATTTCTTCCTTATAGTTTGTTGTTAGTATAGAAAAGCAACAGATTCTGTATATTAATTTTGCAGTTTTGCAGAATTTATTGATGAGTTCTAGTAGGGGTTTTTTTTGTGTGTTTTTTTTTTTTTTTTGCATTACGCGGGCCTCTCACTGTTGTGGCCTCTCCCATTGCGGAGCACAGGCTCCGGATGTGCAGGCCATGGCTCATGGGCCCAGCTGCTCCGCGGCATGTGGGATCCTCCCGGACCGGGGCACGAACTCGCGTCCCCTGCATCAGCAGGCGGAGTCTCAACCACTGCGCCACCAGGGAAGCCCTCTAGTAGGTTTTTGGTGACATCTTTAGGATTTCCTATGTTTAACACCATGTCATCTGCAAACAGTGACAGTTTTAATTCTTCCTTTCCAATTTGGATTCCTTTGTTTTTGTTTTTTTTTTGAATGATTGCTATGGCTAGGGCTTCCAATACCATGTTGAATAAAAGTGGCAAGAGTGGGCATCCTTGTCTGGTTCCTGATCTTAGAGGAAATGCTTTCATTTTCACTGTTGAGTATGATGTTAACTGTGGGCTTGTCATATATGGTCTTTATTATGTTGAGGTATGTTCCCTCTATACCCACATTCTGGAGAGTTCTTATCATAAATGGATGTTGTCACAGTTTTTTCTCTGTTTATTGAGATGATCATATGGCTTTTATTCTTCAGGTTGTTAATGGAGTGTACCACAGTGATTGATTTGTGGATACTGACCCATCTTTGTATCCCACTTGGTCATTGGTGTATGATCCTTTTAATGTAATATTGAATTCAGTTTGCTAACATTTTCTTGAGAATTTTAGTATCTATGTTCATCCGTGATATTGGCCTGTAATTTTGTGTGTGTGTGATATTTTTTTCTGGTTTTGCTATCAGGGTGATGCTGGCCTCATAGAATGAATTCAGAAGCATTTTTTCCTCTGCAGTTTTTGTCAATAATATGAGAAGGATTGGTGTTAACTCGTCTTTAAAAGTTTGATAGAGTTCACCTGTGAAGCCATCTGGTCCTGGATTTTCTTTGTCGGGAGTTTTTTTTTTCTTTCTTACTGATTCAGTTTAATTACTGGGATTGGTCTGTTCATATTTTCTATTTCTTCCTGGTTCAGTCTTGGGAGACTGTACATTTCTAGGAATTTGTCCATTTCTTCTAGCTTGTCCATTTTATTGGCATATAGTTGTTTGTAATAGTCTCTTATGATCCTTTGTATTTCAGTGTTGTCAGATATACCTTCTCATTTTTTATTTCTGATTTTATTGATTTGGGTCCTCTCTCTTTTTTTCCTATTGAGTCTAGCTAAAGGTTTATCAGTTTTGTTTATCTTTTTAAAGAACCAGGTTTTGTTACATTGCTGTTTTCGATTGTTGTTTAGTGTCTATCTCATTTATTTCTGCTCTGATTTTTATTATTTCTTTCCTTCTACTAACTTTGGGTTTTGTTTGTTCTTCTTGTTCTAGTTCCTTTAGGTGTATTGTTAGGTTGTTTAATTAACATTTTTCTAGTTTCCTGAGGTAGACTTTTATTGCTACAAAATTCTTTCTTAGAACTGCTTTTTCTGTGTCCCATAGATTTTGGATCATTGTGTTTTTGTTTTCGTTTGTCCCTAGGTATTTTTTGATTTCCTCTTTGATTTCTTCAGTGGCCCTTTGGTTGTTTAGTTGCCTATTGTTTAGCCTCCATGTGTTTGTGCTTTTTCCAGTTTTTTTTTTTTTTTTGAGGTTGATTTCTAGTCTCATAGCATTGTGGTCAGAATGATATGATTTCAATCTGCTTAAATTTACTAACACTTGTTTGTGGACTAGCATGTAATCTATCCTGGAGAATGTTCCATGTATATTTGGAAGGAATAGATATTCTCCTGCTTTTGGATGGAGTGTTCTATACATATCTATTAACAGTGTAATGTTAAGGCCAGGTTTTCTTACTGATTTTCTGTCTGGGTGACCTGTCCATTGAGGTAAGTGGGGTGTGAAAGTCTCCTACTATTATTGTGTTACTGTTAGTTTCTTCCTTTGTGTCTGTTAATCTTTGTGTATTGAGGTGCTCCTATGTTGGGTGCATACATATTTACAATTGTTATATCTTCTTTCTGGATTGATCCCTTGATCATTATGTAGTATCCTTCTTTGTCTCAGCAACAATCTTTGACTTAGTCTATTTTGTCTGATATAAGTATTGCTACCCTGGCTCTCTTTGTTTCCATTTGCATGGAATACCTTTTTCCATCTCATTTAACATCTGTGTGTGTCTTTAGATCCGAAGTGAGTCTTTTGCAGGCAGCATACATATGAATCTTGTATTTATTCAGCCACTCTATGTCTTGATTGCAGCATTTTGTCCATTTACATTTAAAGTACTTATTGATAGATATGTACTTATTGCCATTTTGTTAATTTAGGGGAGTTGTTTTTGAGGGGTTTTTTGTTCTTCTTTTGCTCTGTTCTGTTGTGCTTGATGATTATCTTTAGTGTTTTGTTTGGATTTTACTTTCTCATTTTTTGTGTGTATCTATTATAGATTTTTGGTTTGTGATTACTATGAGGTTTATATATAGTAATCTATCTTTGTGGTTGTTTTAAGTTGCTGATCTTTTGAGTTTGAACACATTTTAACAACCGTGTATTTGTACCTCCCCATGTTTACTGTTTTTGACATCATATTTTACATACTTTTATTTTGTGTATTCCTTAACTACTTATTGTAGGTGTAGATGATTTTATTACTTTTGTCTTTAACCTTCCTACTAGCTTTATAAATGGTTAATTTACTACCTTTGCTCTATATTTGCCTTTACCAATGAGATTTTTCCTTTCATCATTTTTGTATTTCTAGTTGTGGCCTTTTCTTTTCTGCTTGAGAATTCCCTTTAACGTTTCTTGTAAAGCTGGTCTCATGGTGCTGAACTATTTTAGCTTATGCTTATCTGTAAAACTTTTGATCTCCATCAAATCTGAATGAGAGCCTGTTTTTTAGAGTATTCTTGGTTGTAGATTTTCCCCTTTCATCACTTTAAATATATTATGCTACTCCCTTCTGGCCTGCAGAGTTTCTGCTTAAAAGTTAGCTGATAGGCTTTTGGGAGTTACTCTGTATATGACTCGTTGTTTTTCCCTTGCTGCTTTTGTATTCTCTCTTTATCTTTAATTTTTGACATTTTAATTACAGTGTGTCTTGGTGTGGTCCTCCTTGGGTTTATCCTGTTTGAGACTCTCTTTTCTTCCTGGACTTGGATGTTTGTTTCTTTTCCCAGGTTAGGGAAGTTTTTAGCTAGTATGTTTTCAAATATGTTCTCTGCCCCCTTTTCTGTCTCTTTTCTCCTTCTGAAACCCCCTCTAATGCAGCTGTTAGTAAGCTTGATGTTGTCCTGGAGGTCTCTTAAACTGCCTTCATTTTTAAAAGTTCTTTTTAAAATTTTCTGTTCAACTTGAGCTACTTTGTCTTCCAGTTCATTGATTCCCTTCCTGTGTTATCTAATCCACTGTTGATTCCTTCTAGCGTGTGTGCGTGTGTGTTTTTAATCTAAGTTATTTTATTCTTCAGCTCTGTTGGTTGGAAACAGAGTGAGTCAAAAGTGAGTCTTTTGCAGGCAGCATACATATGAATCTTGTATTTATTCAGCCACTCTATGTCTTGATTGCAGCATTTTGTCCATTTACATTTAAAGTACTTATTGATAGATATGTACTTATTGCCATTTTGTTAATTTAGGGGAGTTGTTTTTGAGGGGTTTTTTGTTCTTCTTTTGCTCTGTTCTGTTGTGCTGTTTTTATTTCTATGTATTCGATAGGTTGGTTACATTTCCTGATCTTAGAGAAGTGGTCTTATGTAGGAGATGTCCTGTGGGGCCCAGCAGTGCAGTCCCTTCTGGTTACCAGAGCTGTATACTCTAGGGGTCCCCACTATGTGGGCTGCATGGGTCCTTCTGTTATTTTAGGCTGACTGCTGTGGGTGGTGTGATAGGTGGCCCCCGCTCTGGTTGGTTGCCAGGCCCTGCCTTGTGTGGAGGCTGCTGGCCTACAGGTGGGTAGGTGGCTGTGGAGCCCCTGGGAATCCTGGAGCTAGTGCTGGCCCACTTGTGGGTGGAGCTGGGATGGGATGGCTGGCTGCAGGGGCTGGAGTCCGGGGTAGTTTTAGCTTGCTGGTGGGCAGGGCTATGGTGGGTGGTATTGGTTCTGGGTTGCTGCTGGCCTGCTGATGGGTGGGCCTGGTCTTGTCTCTGCTTTTGCAGGGTCATGGTGGTCCTCAGCCTTGTGTCCACCTGCTGGTGGGCGAGGGTGGGGCCCTGGGGGGTCTCCAGTCTGGTGTTTGCTTGCTAGTGGATGATGCTGTATCCTAGGGCTAGTGCCAGGTCCTGGACCCTCTGGTGGGTGAGGTGGTCAGGTCCTGGACCCTCTGGTGGGTGAGGTCAGGCCTGAGGCAGCCGGGAGAAAATGGGGTACTATGGCAGCCAGCCTGCTGGCGGGCAGAGCTGTGTCTCCACCCAACTAGTTCCTTGGCCTGGGGCATCCCAGGACTAGTGCTGACTGGGCTGGTGGGTTGGGCTGGGTCCCAGGACTAATAAACTAGAGGGAGGATTCCAGAATGGAGCTTGTCAGCAGTGTCCTCATGTTAGGAAGAACTTCTCTGAATGGCTCATTTGTGTACCTAGAGTGATTCCCAGTTGCCTCAAGATCAACAAGTGGGTCTGACCCAGGCTCCGTTCAAATTATTGCTTTTGCCCTGGGTCCTAGAATATGTGAGATTTTATGTGCATCCTTTAAGAATAGAGTTTCTGTTTCCCACAGCCTGTGGCTCCCCCAAAAGTAAGCCCCACTGGCCTCCAAAGCCAAACATTCTGGGGGCTTGTCTTCCTGGTGTGGGACCCTGGGCTAGGCAGCCCGATGCGGGGCTTCGACCCCTCGCTCCTTGGGAGAACGTCGGCAGTCGTAATTATCCCCTCATTTGTGGGTCGCCTACCTGGGGGTGTGGGTCTTGACTGTACCGTGTCTCTGCTCCTCCTACCCATCTCATTGTGCTTCCTTCTTTATATCTTTAGTTGTAGGAGACCTTTTGTTCTAATCTTCAGGTCCTTCTCATGGGTAGTTTCTCTGTAAATAGTTGTACTTTTGCTCTGCCCGTGGGAGGAGGTGAGCTCAAGGTATTCTTACTCTGCCACCTTGGCCAATCCTCCTCAGGACTTTCCTCCTCTGAGTCCTGCTTCCCCAAAGTCGTGATCAGAAACTTGCTTTCCCAGAATCCCTTGCAGGTGGGGTGCAGCATGTGACGTGGGCTGCATCACTCATCTGCCCTGGCATGAGATTCTCATTTGGAAGAGGGTGATGGGAAGGGGCCGCAGCCATATGGAGTCTCCTTGGGGACAGGGCCAGTGTGTGACAAGGTGGCACTGAGAGAGAGTGAAGGCAGGAGAACTAAGGGCAACGTCCTTGGCCAGGCGTTGGCAGGGGGCTCGGCAGGGCCTATTCCTGACCTCGTGGCGGTAGCGTCTCCACTGGCACAGTCTGGTAGGATAATCTGATGTGATTCCTGGTTGCATACTCAATTCTCTAGCCCTTCCAGGGATTATGTGAAAAAAACAATAGCCTCACTTCCGGTATAAACTGGAATGGGCTCTGTTGTTTGCACTAAGAGCTGTGCATGTCCAGATAAGAGGTAATAGAACAGTTGGACTGGAGTAGCGGGACCCAGAGGGAAGCAGTGAATAGTGACTCTAGGTTGGAAAGTAGATTGGGTCAAATATGGAGGAAATTGATAGCTCGTCTAAAGGATTCGGACTGCCTATTGGAAGCAATGGGGAGCCATGGAAGGTGTTTGAGGAGTGGCAGGGAGGAGAGCAGGAAGACTAATGTGGCCATGGTGTGTGGTACGGGCAGCAGAGGTGATGTGGGGAGTGCGGGTGTGGAATGGTGCTGGCGCCGTGTGTTCTGATGACGGTAAATAGACAGGTTTGGCCATGAATAGTCACGAGGGGTAGTTGTCAACCCTGCTACACGTCAGGGTCACCCGCGGATCGTTCAGCAATGCGATGCTCCTTTCATACCCACATCTTTAGGGGTGGGGTACTGGGCGTCAGGATTACTTAAGTTCTTTAGGTGATTCCTAAAGGTGATTGGAAAGGCGGTGTGAGCCTGGCCTTGGAGACCTTGAACTTGATGGCTGTGCCAGGGTTCTTTGACTGCGAGCCTCCAAATCTGATCCTGACTTCTTGAGAAGGAAAAAGGAATTTTCTGGAAACACAAGGAGCAGCTCACAGATTCCAAGGAAAGGCTAAAGAACCAGACTGTTCAGAGATCTAGGGGGATGAAGTTTGTGGACAGCTGGCTTGGGCTCCACTATCAAGGGGACACATGGAAAACTGTGACAGAACCAGGAGCTGACCCCACCAACCCCCAAAGGATGGCACTCAGCGCCATCATGGCTGAGTTTCTTCACTCTAAGCAGACTTGCCCCTGTGCTATTCCCGTGTGGCTGTGTCTGTTTTCTGTTCATCCTCTTGCCGAGTTTCCCTTGGTGATGTTTCCCAGGTGTCCGGTCGTCTTAGCGCTTGAGCCAGTTAGAGGGATGGCAGACGAGGGATGAGCAGCGAAGCCTCTCCCTTCCGATATGCGGCTGTTGGGAGGCTGGTTAACGCCAAGTCCACAGGACGTATTTCCTGCCTGGGAGCCTGACTCATTCGCCCAGATCACTGGCATTCCACAGGTATTCCATGGTGGCTTTCATCACCACAAAATCAGCTTCTGATTGAACCTTGGCATGGAGGGCAAAGGTCTCCAGCCGTGCACAGGGTCAGATGTATTGTCCACTTCCTTGGGCATTTTCCAGTTGTCTTCCTATGATATTGGCCTCAAGCCAGTCCTCCTCGTTTCAGATGTAAACCGTACCCTTGATGTCAAGGATATTTACTATGTAAAGTAGGGAATAAATGAGGTGCATTCGTTGCCTTCTGGAAATTCAGAAAGTTATTTAAGAAAGAAAAAACAGCAATTTGTGAAGGGTTTTGTTTAGAAACTGGTTTGGGTTGATGCTGAGACACTGATGAAGCTTTGATTTTTTAGATCAGCTAGATTCTATCACTGGGGTAGTTACTGTGTCCGCTCCCTGCAAGTTGAGGAGCAAGGAGACTGCTTTGCAAAGCACTTAATCATAGTCACTTCCCTCTCTCTCTCTTTTTTTTTTTAAAGATGCAGGTGTGTTTTCTTAAATAAATTTATTTATTTATTTTGGGCTATGTTGAGTCTTTGTTGTGGGGGCTGCTCTTTGTTGCGGCACACGGGTTTCTCATTGTGGTGGCTTCTCTTGTTGCGGAGTACGGGCTCTAGGCGCGCGGGCTTCAGTAGTTGTGGCACGCAGGCTCAGTAGTTGTGCCTCGCAGGCTCTAGAGCGCAGGCTCAGTAGTTGTGGCATACGGGCTTAGTTGCTCTGCAGCATGTGGGATCTTCCCGGATGAGGGCTCAAACCCGTGTCCCCAGCATTGGCAGGCAGATTCTTAACCACTGCGCCACCAGGGAAGTCCCACAGTCACTTCTCTTGATGGTGATTCCTGGGTGAGAGACTCATATGCCACTGGGCCTTCCCAGTGGACCGTGACGGGAGCTGTGTGTACTGAGGGCAGGTGGAGAGGGTGGGATACATGTGGACATCACTGTTAGTGGGGGGGCCGGAAGTAGGTAAGTACTGTGTCTTAAGTGATGTGATGATGGTCAGAGTAGTGTATTCGCTTCCTGTGGCTGCTGTAGGAAATCACCATAGACTTGGTGGCTTTAAGCAACAGAAATGTATGCTCCCAGGGATCTGGAGGCCAGAAGTCCGAAATCAGTTTCACTGGGCCGAATATCAAGGTGTCCACAGGGCTGCACAACCTCAGAAGGCTCTGAAGGAGAACCCCTCCCTTGACTCTTGCAGTCCCTGGTCACTGCCGGTATTCCTTGGCTTGTGGTCACATCATTCCAGTCTCTAAGATCAGCATCTTCAGATCTGTCTCCTTGATGTGTCTTCACATCATCCTCTCTGTCTGTGTCCAATCTTTCTTTGCCTCCCTCTTATATGGATACATCTGATGGAATTTAGGTCCTATGCTGTTAATTCAGGATAATCTCTCCATCTCAAAAGTCTTAGTTTAATCACATCTGCAAAGACCCTTTTTCCTTATAAGGCAACAGACTCCAGGGATTAGGGCGTGATAGGGGGATATTTTTCAGCCTACTGCACATAGCAAAGGGATGCCAGGAAGTGTAAGTGGAATGTAGTATGCGAGCATAGTCTCCTGACTGTCAAAGACATGTACAAAAGGCATGCGTTCCAATCCCCCTTCCATCACTTACAAGTGTGTGTGAGACCTCAGACGAATACCCTGACCTCAAAGGATGATTTGAGCTTCAATGGGAAGTACATGGAGGCCTCCATGCAGTGCCTGGCGTGAAACAGGTCCTTGATAAAAAGGTGACCTTGTCATATTACAGAAAGATTTCTTGTTGAGGACTCAGAGAACTTTCTTCTCATCCTTGCTGGGCCACTGACTTGTATCATCTTAAGCCAGTCAACTTCCTTCCTTCCTTACCTACACAAAGGGCGTGAACTTGAGGATTTATCTCGAAAGTCACCATAGGAATAACGTAAACAGGGGTTGTAGTCTTGAACGCTCCGTGGAGTAGAAAGTCTGTGAGTTCTCCACCTTTTTATCGTAGACATGCATGGACATTTGTATTTCATTCCATTGAATATCATTCCCTGATGCAGTATAAGAATGCTCTAAGTTCCTTTTCACAGAGTAAAAGTGGGAGCCCAAGAGAGGTGACTCTTAATAGTTTTGGGGAGCCCCAGATTGCTCGCAGATACCATAGCTGTGTACTCATCCCAGATGGAGAGGTTTAGACTCAGAAGTCCTCTGAAGCTGTTTGCTTTGACTATTTATGTATTTTTAGTTTTTTAAAATAATGTTATAATGTAGCAAGTTTATTTTTTAAATTAAAAAATGTTAATACAACTTTAAAGGTTACTTTCCATTTACAGTTATTATAATATATTGGCTCTATCCCCTGCGTTGTATGGTACATCCTTGAGCCTGTCTTACACCCAGTAGTTTGTGCCTTTGACCGTTTTTCTGCGAGAAGTTACTGGATGAGCCAGAGCAGCTCCAAGCCCTGGCAGCCCATCCTGGGCAGGAGCTTTTGATAAATGAACACATTGATGTTTTCTTTGCGTACCTGTAAGGCCAGGGCATATATGGCAATCGAAATATCAAAATGAATTTTGGGAAAAGTGTCATCAAGCTGAGCTTTATTTCCCAAAATACAAAAAAACCCTGCCCTGGGGTGAGGGAAAGATGACTCTCATTGTGAGATTAAACAAAGTTGATGGCTTAGACATCACTTACGTCGCTCGAGTGGATCGGAGAGGCAGGCGCCGCGGTAACCGATTGTTCCCAGAATCCATATGCCCGGCACCCATTAAAACTTACATTGCTGAAATCATGTTCTCTCCATTTTGTCCAATAATAGTAATGAGAACGTTAAAATGACATTGTGAACTTATATTGCGCTTGTCTGCAAGGCGCTCTAAGCACTTCGCAGACAGTGTCTCATCAATCCTCATGACCAAGCCGCGAGGTGCTGGTAGCAGGTAATATTTGTAATTGTCTTCAGCTTAGTAAAGAGCCCCCAGGCTGGAAGAAACTTCAGTGATGTGGGAGGGTGCTGCCCTGTGGGTAGAGAGGAAGTGGAAACTCTGGGCTCTCTGCTCTATCCGTCTCTCTCTGCCTCAGTTTCCATCAGGCAAATGGGATAACGGTAGTGTATGGGTACCAATCGTATTAGCTAACTTTTTGATGTTTTGAGTACTTGCTGGGTGCCAGGTATTCTAAAGAGCCTTTTGTATGTTCGTTCATTGAATCCTCCCCAGACCCTTGTGAGGTGGGTATAGTTACTGACTCCATAAATGAGCAAATTGAAATAACAGAGAGTTTAAGGAACCTGCCTAAGGTAACACAGCAGTTAAGTGGTAGAGGTGGATTTGACTCCAGGCAGACGGGCTCCAGAGCTTGTGGTATTACCACTTGGTTTGCGTTTTTTGAACTTTTATATTACAAAACAATATGCACACGTGCACAGACATGGACGCCCATGTGTAGACACAGCAAACAACAGTTTCACTGAACAGTATTCTCCCATCCTTACCTCAGAACGTGAAATGCATTTTGGTCTTTTCATTTCGTTAATAGAGATGCCAGTCGTGAGCCACTAAATTGATTTTGTGATCACGAATAAGTCTTGACCCGCAGTTTGAAAAGCTCTGCGGTACATCGTACTCCTCCTTGCGTGCTCATGGGGACGAGTTTGGGAAGAGAGATGCAGGCAGAGTGTGTGATGGGAGGGCACGAGGGTATTGGAGGAGACCAGGAAGTGTGAGGTGTGGCCTGGCCTCTGGCTATGCTTGCACAGCGTCACCTCCTGGGGTGAACGTTGTGTGTCTGGGCCCATGGGTGAGGGCGAGCCGTGGCTGCCTTTCTGTCCCCTCCGCCCCACACCGTGATGCTCTTCGGTGTATGACGCCTGCCTGCCCGGGCTTCCCTGCACATCCAACCCACGTACTTACTGAGTGGCCATTCAGTGCTGGGCCTGGAGTAGTCAGGCTCTGTCCGGCAGGGCTACAGAGAAGCGTAAAGCCTGGTTCTTGATATCAAGGAAATTACAAGCCCTCCTGGAAAGAAGACAGGCAGATGAAGGGAGAATCAGGGTGGCTGAGTGGTGTAAGGAGCCAGACAGCCTCTGATTCAGGTCCTGTTTGCCTCTTCTCGGTTATGTGACCTTGGACAACACACTTGACCTCTTAGAGCCTTTCTCTCTAGCCTTTCTCAGCCTAGCTCTCTAGTGGAAGCTCGAGTGAGATAATGATGGTGAATGTTTGTTGAATCATAAGGCATAAGAGGAGGTGAGTAGCTGTTGTCATAAACAGTATTACCGTCTACTGAGAGCCTGGTGCACCGGGGAGCGTAAGAGGTTCAGGGAAGGGATGGGTGTGCTCCAGAAGTCAGAGCAGACTTCCTGGAGGAGGCAGCATTTGAGTTTAGTCCGAAGGGGCACCGTCAGTTCCAGGCCGGAAGGGTCATGGTTGCATTCAAGGTGTAGAGACACAGGTGCGCAAGGCTCAGTAGACCAGTTGTGTAGAGTCCATGCTTCTGTATAATCAGGTCATAGTTCTGACTCAAACAGGAGGATCCTGAGCTGCTTTCATGAGTTTTACACGCCCTCTGGGCCTGAGGTCACTGGCAGAGCACCACTTAATTCGCTTAGGCCAGAGCTCGGCAAACCACACACAGCCCAGGCTTGTTTCTGTGCAGCTCATGGTACCAGTGATGGAAGAATGGTTTTTACATTATTAAAAAATTGTAGGAAAAAAGAAAAGAATAGGCGACAGTGACTTTGTAGCTCCATGTAGCCTAAAATATTTACTCTCTGGCCCTTTAAAGATAAAGTTTGTGAGCCTGTGCCTTAGGCCCCTGTTTGTGTTGAAGGCCTTCCTTAGTTGTGAATCACCCTTTGGTCATTCTTCCTGGCTTTCTGTCACTTCCTAAGGGCACTCAGCGCCTACACCCTAGAGAGAGGGTGAACATGAGCCAATTGCTCATTTCCACCCTGCATGGCTCTCAGGAGTCCCCTGCTTCCCCCTCGCTGCACGTTTATATGTAGCTCTGAGCATGTACTGAGTTTTTGTTTTACTTTTTAATTAATTAATTAATTTATTTATTTGGTGGTGCTGGGTCTTAGTTGCGGTAGGCGGGCTCTTTAGTTGCGGCAGTTGGGCTCCTTAGTTGCAGCAGACAGGCTCCTTAGTTGTGACATGCGAACATTTAGTTGCGGCGTGCGTGTGGGATCTAGCTCTCTGGCCAGGGATCGAACCCGGGCCCCCTGCATTGGGAGCGCAGAGTCCTAACCACTGCACCACCAGGGAAGTCCCTGTACTGTGTTCTTTTGACATGTGGCCCATCAGTGATTAGTGCCAAATGCCCAAATGCTGGGCTCCACCCATGATTCTGTTCATAATAACATTCCCCCGTGATGCAGCTTTCCATTTTTCCAACAATAAGTAACCCGGGAGACCAAATTGCAAATGTGATTTCTCTTTGTGCTCCACCGGCCGTTTGTAATAAGCTTCAGCGTGAAATTTGATCAAAATAAGCAGCTAAGCCTGGAAAATCAGAATGTAGTCAAGGCCGTCATTTCTTTTAAAAATCAAGCAGAAAACCAAAGGTGAGTGGCTACTTTTCTTTTTTTTTTACGTAATAGTATCTTGATGACAAGCTAACGTACAGCTCCAAATCATGGTATTGTGAGTAGAAATCACCTTCCAGAGATCACCGAGGCAACATGCCAAGAGGCTGTTGGCAAATGGCTTTGAAGGAGGACAGATTACTTTTAACAGCTCTGTTGAAAATATCGGCTTGTCCTGTGCAGGTGGCTCAGACATGGCTCTGCTTGACAACGGTGGGACTTCAGCTACAGGAAAGTTAGATGCCTTTGGATAGGTTTGAGATGGACCTTGACCTTTTCCATATAGCAAAACACTACCACTTACAAAGAGAGCAGAAGGTTGCAGGAAGATCCTGATGGAATGCCTTCTAGAAAAAGGATAGTTTGGGAGGAACGCTTTCATTTGCTTCAGATCATTGTTTGGGAGCTCATTCCTGAAGTGTTTCCATTCTGTTACAGGCTTGGCTGGCTCTGAAGACAGAAGTGATTTTTTTTCTCTCTAAATCCTGGGGACTACAGAACATTCATCCGTTTTCCTAAGTCCTCAAGCAGATCTTATGACACACAGCCTAGACACTGGAGGTGGCCAGGCTAAGTTTTGTTGCCTTTGCCCAATGTCTGTTTTTAAAAAAATCTGAGTACCGCTAGATAACACACGCTCTCTCCAGTTTGCTGCAGGAGTCCCACTTCCCATGGGGCTGCACTGGGCTGTTTTTACCCATTTGTCTACGAAGGACGTGGAGTTCAAGACGCACGGTTAGGGTCTGTGGGCCGTCCCCAAGCATGGTGCCTGCGTACGCCCTTCCTACCCCATCGTCTTGTGACTTCAGAACTCATTGTGCACAGCTGGCGTCTCCCTGAAGCTCAGCCCTGCTTCTAGACAAACAGCTCCAAGTCCCGCTGTGATGACCGTGGGTCACAAACCCCAGTCTTCTCTTGAGGGCAGAGTCTTTTTCTTGTTGCTGCCACCACTGGGTAAAATGTCAGGCCAAAAGCAGGTGACAGGTTTCTGACAATGGTTAACTGCAGTGAGTACTGCTGTGACCGAAAGGTCTGAAAACCCCCTTCCACCTACCCCACAGCAGCCTGAGCTGTGGATCTTGGCTAGACTGGCCCATGGGGTGCTGAGGGCAGAACGTGGACTCTGGAGCTGGATTGCTGGGTCCCAACCTCTTTTTGCCCCTTCCTGGGTGTGCAAACCCCAGAGGCCTGGGCAGCTTCTTAGGGGAGGGGCACCGTGAGCTGGGTGATAGACTGATAGAGGCAAGGGGGCTAGCAGCTGGAGATGCCCTTGACATTAATTTGAGTTCCAGGAATGGGCAAGTAAATGCCAGCCCGGTGCTTGGGTTAATGACTTGATGGACACAAGGAGGGAGATCCACCAGTTAGCAGAGCTTAATAACCACTGACGTCAGGGTTGAGAGGAGTGAAGGAATTCATGGTGAGCACAGCTAAAGCACTTTGGAGCATATTCTGCTTTGAAACAGTTTCCAGTCATTGGGATCAAAAAAAAAAAAATTAATGTGGGACTTCCCTGGTGGTGCAGCGGGTTAAGAATCTGCCTGCCAATGCAGGGGGTACGGGTTCCATCCCTGGTCCAGGAAGATCCCACATGCCGTGGAGCAACTAAGCGCGTGCGCCACAACTACTGAGGCTGTGCTTTGGAGCCCGCGAGCCACAACTACGGAGACCACGTGCCACAACTACTGAAGCCCGTGCGCCTAGAGCCCATGCTCCACAAGAGAAGCCACTGCAATGACAGGCCTACGCACCACAGCGCAGAGTAGCCCCCTCTCGCCACAACTAGAGAAAGCCCACACGCAGCAACGAAGACCCAAGGCAGCCAAAAATAGTAATAATAATAATAATTAACGGTAGGATTGTCATTAAAACAAACAAAAGGGAGAAAAACTAAAGTGGCTCTTTTGTAGCTGGTACCAGGATGGAGGTGAGAGACACAGGTGCCTGTGGAGGGCAGACTTTCAGCAAATCTGGGGAGGTGGGAACGTTCCAGAACGATGTTCCATCTGGCCTGCCCTCCTCTGTCCTCCTGAAGGACACTCTGGTCTCTGCTTTTCGTCTGTGCGAGTGAAGGCATTAGCAAACAAATGACTATTTAAATCAAAGCCCAGGCTGACCTATAACTCATATGAAGCCTGCCCTGAGTGACTTCATTCCTTGATTCTTCCTGAAAATAAGTATGGTGGTCCTGTTTCACACTAGCCTCTGCTATAGGCCCAAAGTGATGGGGGATACCCTCCACCTCTGTCCTCCCTAGAAGCTTCTGGGACAGGAAATGAGAAGTGAATAAATAACTAGGAGGCAAATCCCTTTGAGGTATGGTGGCCAGGGCAGGTCCGTGCATTTACAGATGCGTTGCATTCCAAAGTTAGTTTATAAACTCTTGGTTTCGAAACTGGATTCACTTTCCAGTAGAGTCTGTCTTTGTGCATGCATGCATTTTTTTTCAGATAGCAAATATTTATTGAATGCCTTCCCAACTGAGTCAGTTGGGAGGAATAAGACTCTGACCCCCTTCAAGTTGGGGAGACATCTGTACTTAACAAACCCATGCCATGAAATCCCGGGATTGTTGCTGTACATTGCAAGGGCTACGTAGGGGTACCAGGAAGGCGTCTAGCGAGTGGAGTAATTAATAAATCTAATTACTTCTTTTTCTTCCCTTCTCCATCAGCTTCAAGCTCCCACTTCTTCAAATTTGGCTGTTGTGCTAGGTGTTAGGAAAGCAAATTGTTTAAACTAATTTAAATTTACACGAGACTAGGTCTGATGCGAACAAGGGGTTGTCAGTAACTCTCCGAAAGGAGAATTTTCTGTGTCTTAAGACTTATTCTCCAAGGACTGGCCTTGGAGGGAGACTCCTCAGGAGAGGAACATCTTACGATATGCTCAGCTCAAGCTGAGGAATTGCACTTGTTTCTTGAGTATAGTTTGCCTCAGTCCTTGTCACACCCACTCTCAGGGTGTTTCTTCTTCATGGTGGTGATATCTCTGACTTGGAGACTAGGTTCTAAAGTCAGTGTAAAGGCAGTGCTCTATTTAAAATGGATAACCTACAAGGACCTACTACTGTATAGCACAGGGACCTCTGCTTAATATCCCTTAATAACCTAAATGGGAAAAGAATTTGAAAAAGAATAGATACATGTATATGTATAATTGAATCACTTTGCTGTACACCTGAAACTATCGCAACATTGTTGATCAGCTCTACTCCAATATAAAATAAAAAGCTTAAAAAGTCAAAAGTATAAATAAAAAAATATGTCTGTTAAAAAAAGTAATAAAGTCAGTGTAAAGGCAAAAAGCCTGTGTAGTCATATTTGCCCTTGAAAAAGTCACCACATCGGAGACCAAATTAGCCTTTAAGCGAAGTCCAACCCAACTACTTTTTCCTTCTGTGTTGGAACAGATCATGTGATTGTTCAGTTGGAAAGCAGGTAAAATAGATGGGTAGAAGAAATAGAAAATATGAATCTTGAAACACGAAAATTGCACCTAGAGTGGTGATTGGTCACGCTCTTAGAGGCATGGCTGGGACTTGTAGAGACAAGGGGAGATTCTCAGGTCCCATCTCAGATTCACTGCATGCCTCAGTGGGGCTGGGGGTTCTTGGGGGTTCTGCAGTGTGGTCCTCTGGTCTGGGCCTGAGGGGCTCCAGCCCTGGGCCTATGCTTTAGAAGACCCTGCAGATCACACATAAACTCAATAAACACGTAGATGCCCTGCTACTGGGAACCCGGTTCATGACCCGTAACTTTAAACATACGCTCTCTTGGTTGTAATTAACACTGCTCAGGCCCAGGGAACTGTTTCCCTACATCTCCTGCTCTGTGTCCTTGAAACAAAAGGTGAGTGTGTATGACTGTTGTGAAGGTTTTTGGGTATTACCACTGCAAAAGGCAGAGTCACACACCGCTTTGGAGTGCAGGGAAGATGTGAACGGCAGAAGTGCTTAGGTAAGAGGAAAAACCAATTAATTATCTTGTCAAATTCTTCCTTTCAGATAGCAGAGATGGCAATAGATTCTTATGATGAAACCTAGTTTCCCAGTAGCGCTGAGCACCCATTTTCTTGCTTCTCTTTTTGTTCCAGTTTGTGGTTGCAGAGATTCTCATGGAATACCAACAGTTGCATATGGTGACCAAAGAACAGTTTTTCAATATTAAACAGTTCATGTCGCTCTGAGCTCTGTATAGCGTTAGGCGATAATTGACTATACACTGGCAACTGGAAAGGCATGGACTGCTATAATTAGGGATAGTCTTATTTTTAAAATATTTAATTAGATTGAATTTAGATTAAAAAAATAAATTAAAACCAGCTTTATTTAAATAACCCTGATTTAAATTGTTGGTACGTATTCAATATAATTACCATTTTTTGCCTTTTAATTTTAGTAGAGAATTTGAATTTTTATATTTACCGTAGTTTAAATTTTTGATGGAAAATATATTCCAGTTTTATACACTGACTACAATCGCATTTTATTTTTTAATCATTTTGATCACTGCTGTCAGTAGAATGCACATAATTTTGAAAACTTGATTTTTAACAAGGTAATTAGGGCTTTTGCCAAAATGGAGGGAAGGTAGATAAATTTTATGAAACAAATATATAATAACTTATGAATTATTTATGCTTTTATTGTATCACTCATTCATCATTGCTGGTGTATTCACAGAGCACACATGTCATGATCAGCAAATTTGTTCATCTTTGATATTTTGCAGCTTTCAGTCATATAAAACCATAAGTTAAAACAGATTTTAATGTTTTGTCATTATGAAGGTGTATTTGTAAGGAAGGAGGATAGAACACATCTTATTGAATAATTTGATAGCGATTTGCAACTTTTAAATATTTACGTGGGCCTTCATTTGTACTCTTATACCGATGCCAAGTCAGAATCACCCAAACTGTTCAATTATTCTCTAGTCTCACCAGCAAATAGTTGAATTGTTAGTCACTAGGATATAGGGTTATGAGATTCCACTGTAAGGTTGTGATCGAATTCTGCTTCTAACCGCCCCCCTACCCCCTACTTGCTGGCGTCTGGATTACACCTACTTGTGGAATTCAGAGGGAGGGTGTTTTGCAGCTGCTTTGGAAAACTTGTTAGGCCTGGATTGAATTGTTTCAGAGCTCACCATTGATGAAATGCCCAGAGCTGTCAGCTCAGTGGGCTGCGAAGGAGGAGAGAATGGCTTAGCATCCCCAGTTTCTTTTGGCTTTGCTGTAGTTTAGTTCAGAGTAGCAGCGGCCCTTCCAGATTAGAATCAACTGAGAGCATTGGGAAGGACCCAGTGAACAAATGTTGAGTCAGTCCTTGTTAAAGGAAAAAAAAAAACTTTTGAGTAGGTGACATATCCCATTTCCCTGGAACCAGGTGAGGCACACAGCTCTTGCATCCATCTGGCGACTCCAGAAACTTCACTCCCCATGCCCCTTTTCTTTTTTATTTAATCTTTTACTTTTTAATTGAAGTATAGTTGATTTACAGTGGTGTGTTTCATGTATGCAGCAAAGTGACTCAGTTATACATACACAGATACCTATTGTTTTTTTAGATGCTTTTCCCTTATAGGTTATTACCAATTACTGAGTATAGTTCCCTGTGATATACAGTAGGTCCTTGTTGGTTATCTGTTTTATATATGGTACCGTGTTTATGTTAATCCCAGACTCTTTACCCCCAAACTTATCTTTACCCCTGCCTTCCCCTTTGGTAACCCTAAGTTTGTTTTCTATGTCTGTAGGGCTGTTTTGTATATAGTTTATTTGTAATTTTTTTTTTTTTTTTAGATTCCACATAAAAAATGATATATGATATTTGTTTTTCTCTGTCTGGCTTATTTCACTTAGTATGATAATCTCTAGGTTCATCCATGTTGCTGCTAATGGCATGACTTCATTCATTTTTATGGCTGAGTAGTATTCCATTGTATATGCGTACCACCTCTTCTTTCTCCATTCATCTGTCAATGGACAATTAGGTCGTTTCCATGTCTTGTCGATTGTAAATTTTTACCGGGTCCAAGCTCCCTCAGCCCACCGCACAACAGGCCAGTGAATCTGAGATGAGGTGTTGAAGGCAAGGGATACGACTTTATTCGGAAAGCGGGCCGACAGAGAAGATGGCAGACTAATGTCTCCGAAAAACCATCTCATTGGGGTTTGGATGCCAGTTTCTTTTATGGCACGGAGAGGGGGAGGAGATGAGGAAGTAAAGTAAAAGGCCATAAGTTTTGCGGAATATTGCCTGGAATGGCCAGCCTCCGGGTGTTAATTTCTTCTTTCTTGCAGCCATCCACAGGTGAGCAGGGTCAGATTGTCTCCCTGTGAGCTGAACAGAGGCACTTTAGTTTAACATTCAGGCAGAGGGGCAGGGTTCCCTGAGGCAGGCCATTATGTAAGATTATAATAACAAAAGTCACGAAAAGCAAAGGTTAAAGTCAAAGAAACAGATCCAACATGGAGTCCAATTTAGCTCTTCCCTGTTACATAAATAGTGCTGCAGTGAACATTGGGGTGAATGTATCTTTTCAAATTTTGGTTTTCTCCGGATATATGCCCAGGAGTAGGATTGCAGGATCATATAGTAGCTCTATTTGTAGTTTTTTAAGGAACCTCCATCCTGTTCTCCATAGTGGCTGAACCAATTTACACTCCCACCAAAAGTGTAGGAGGGTTCCCTTTTCTCCACACCCTCTCCAGCATTTATTGTTTGTAGACTGTTCAATGATGGCCATTCTGACCAGTGTGAGGTGATACCTCATTGTAGTTTTGATTTGCATTTCTCTAATAATTAGTGATGTTGAGCATCTTTTCATGTGCCTTTTGGCCATCTGTATGTCTTCTTTGGAGAACTGTCTATTTATATCAATCAGAGAATGGGTTTTTGTTTTTTTGATATTGAGCTGCACGAGCTGTTTGTATATTTTGGAGATTAGTCCATTGTTGGTCACATCATTTGCAAATATTTTCTGCCCATGCCCCTTTTCATATTGGGTGTCACTATTACAGTTTTCTAACGTGATAAAATAGTCATTTAAAATCATTCATGACTCATCATCCCAACACAACTGTTTTCAACGGGACATATAAACACACACACAACACACAGTTGCATTATTCCAATCATCACGTATATCTTATTTATATTCTGTTTTTTCCTCTTCAGTGTTATGTCATATATTTTTTTCCTGTGTTCCCATAGTCTCCATAATTTCCATTTTTAGAGTCTGCATAATATAGTGGGATGATTTTAAATGCCTTTTTTGTTACATGGAAATTTGAGAGCAAAAGAAGGAACTGGTTTATACTCCTTAGAGAGCGTTGAGTTTTTAGTAGTCCTGTGGCATCCAAATCACTCCTTAAAACTCCTGCAGATTTCAGCTCGGCCAGGAAAATGATTTGGTAATCAGGTTTAACTAATGAATGCCCATATTAGAGTTATATTTATTTTACGTCAAATTTTATGATATGATAGATTTAACCTTGGTGTATGAAGTCCCCATGTACTTGACGTGTATAGGACCTTTAAGCCTGTTTTCTAGGTCTTTTCTTTCATTGTTTTATGAGGCCTTTAAACCCTATACAGAGATCCATCATTGTGTCTTTGCTTCTGTGACAAATTGTGGGTCAAACCTGTGATTTACTTTTCACTGATTCGTTCTTCTAGAGCAGCCTTGCAGTGTAACTCTCCAGTGCAGCTCACCCTATGGGAAAATGAGGTTTGCTCTCTGATGGTCTGCCTTCTAGAAACTTCTAGAAACTTCTAGGTTAAAAAGTAGCCACTGCGACTTCCCTGGTGGCACAGTGGTTAAGACTTCACCTTGCAGTGCAGGGGGTGTGGGTTCCGTCCCTGGTCGTGGAGGCTAAGATCCCACATGCCCTGGGGCCAAAAAACCAAAACAGAACAGAAGCAATGTTGTAACACATTCAATAAAGACTTTAAAAATGGTCCACATGAAAAAAAAAAATCTTACAAAAAAGAAAAAGGTAGCCACTGCTGGCATTTGAACTGGTCAAGGGCAACCCCCCCCCCCCGGCCCCGTACTGATGAGAGGCAAAGGTCAGTGGTCAAGGGGAGCCTCAGAAGGGGTCGGGGATTGTCTGGCCTAGCCTGCTACCCCAGACCTTCATTCAGCTGCGGGAATCAGCACAGGAAAAGTACTGGGGAGGAGCAGCAAGGCAGGAGGGGGAGGGGGGCTGTTTAGAGGAAGGGTGGAGTGCAGAGCGATGACTCATCTGAGAGGCATGAGGGCAAGTCTTGAAGTCACGGGGAAGGGACAGTTAGTGCAGTAAAGCAGATTGTTAAGTCACATTTTCAAAGTTCTCTTCGTTGGTCTAGAGACCTCTAGACCTCTAGAGCGGTTACATACACGTATTGGGAATCTGTACCAGTTACCCAGCACAGGGCTGACATACCCTGGAGGAGATGCTGGCAGGACCAAGTGTAAAGGGAAGTAAGAGTGGGGAGGCAGCGAGGAAGGTGTGGTAGGGGCAGGAGTGGAGTAGGGACCAGAAACGGAAGAGGGGAGGAGTTGGGGTAGAGGGGAAGCAGGGAGGTGAGGTAGAGGCAGGCAGGGAAGGGGGAGTGTTGGCGGAGCAGGTGTTTTTCTAGTACAGTGTGTGATGGTGCCGAGATGTGGAAGCAATGTGATTGGGCCTGGACGGATGTTCCGTTAATAAGAAAATAGATGAACTGGTCCTGGTCCTAAGGGGTATATGATGGTATTGGGCAGACAAGGTGAAGACATGAAACAGCATTGCACCGCCTGGTTGAAGGAGCTGCCGAATTTTGCAGCTCTGGTTGTAGATTGTTTATCAGCAGAATCCAAGTAGCCAGCCTGTGGCAGTAACCCCCAGCCTGGTCTCTCATCCTCAGTCATCCATTAAATACTTACGAGCACCTCCTAGGTCCTGAGTAGGGTAGATTCTGCCCATACAAAGATAAAGATAACTTAAAGTCTGTCTTTCTGGGGCCTCATGGCTACTAGGAGGCAAAGGTAAGTTTGCACAGTACTAAGAGGTGAAGAGCTTTTTCAGGAACAGGAAACAAATCTGAGCGGGGCTGACATTTTTTGTAGGGTTTTGTTACTGCACGTGTCATTTTAATTTTCTTAATGCTTCAGTTTTTGCCTTCATTCTCGACTGTCATTTTTGCTGAAGCCTGCTTTCCACTCTGTTTATGGAGCTCCCCTGACTGTAGTCCAGGCCCACAGATTTCTCAGAAGGCTTGTATTATAATAATTAACTGAATATGTGTCCTACTTAGACTGCAGGCTGTTTGAGGACAGGAGACCTCTTTCAGAGCCTTCACTGAGCACAATGCACATGTTTTGAAATAATTTTGCAGAATTGGAGCCATTAGAAAAGCATTCATGAAAAAAAGTCTTTAGAAGGTCAGAGTGAAAAGAGGATGGCTTGGCTTTTCGATAAAGCTATATTAACCCTTTGATTCCTTTTGTTGAATGCTGGCTCTCCAGATATCACCAAACACAACTCGATCTGTTGATAAGCTGAGTTTATCGTTTGTGCAGGAAGAGAGAATAATACCTCGACAGCTTGGGTGTTGTCAAAGAGGGGGAGGTGTGGTTGGAATTTGCTGAGAGTTGGAAGTTTGGTTTAAGGCAGATCTAGATCTTTCTGTGGGGGGGGGGGATTTGATTAGGTAGGGCAAGGGTCCTGGTATTACTGTTTAGGATTTGTGGAAACAGCAAGACAAAGATCTTTGAGGCGAGGGCTGCAAAGAATTTTAGGGCATAAAGAGTCTATTGATGAGTGATTTCTATAGAAGAGTTGATGGATCCTTCAGAAAGTTCCTTTCAAGCACATTCAAGTTACTTGCTGGAGCAAGAGTCTCCTGGAATAGTAAAATCATCCTGATGACAATGGAGAGCAGAGTTATGCTAATGTAGACACTGTGTGTTGGGTGGACATCTTCGGATCTCACTTGTGAGCCAAGGAAGAGATAACTGACGGCAGGGAGACCAAAAGACAGCAAAGGCCTTCTCTCAAGTTTTGTTTGGGAGTCTGGAGTTTTGCTTAGGCAGGTGCAGAGGCAGAGGAGGCGTTTGGTCCATGAAAATGTGCTGCATGGGTGAGATGAGATTCGCTGATGGTTCGCTGGGTGCTGACCTCAAGGGGCTTGTCACATGCACGTGGTGCCCCGGCTTTCCGTTGTAACTCACAACCAGTGCCACCTGGCTGCAACAGTGATACAGTGAGTTCCTCTCTTCCCCTGCTGCTGTATCACATCTTTCTCTTGACATTTATCCTTTTAGAGGATGTTTACTAATGCGGAGATCCAGCAGGTGAAAATGTCTCATTAACCTTGGGATACTTTGTTTCATATTTCATTAGGTCAAAAAACTGCGAGGCATCTCCCATTTCATGCCTACTGCCACCAACTCCCCTCTAAGTATACATGAGAATCATTCCTTCTTTTAATCATGCCTCAAAATCTCACCCAAGAAATCTGAAATTGATTTTTCTCTCTTTCTGTCCAGACGGTGCAGCCCCAGACAACTTTTTGCTACTTTTTGCTGATGGAAGGTCAGTCCCTCGTTATACGGGGTGATGCAAATTTCAGGAACAGATAACTTTACTTCTCTCCCATCCGGCTCCCTGCAAGCCCCTGCAGACTGTTTGCAAACTGCAGCTTTTCAAATACCACCACAGATAGTATTAAACCCTCTGCTTGTAGTCCGAATAAGCCACTGAGTTTCTGAGTAATTGCAGGTGGGCAGTGACTGTGGCCAGAGATGCCATTCTCACACTCAAGGTTTCTATAAACCTCCTTCTCCCTCAACAGAAATTTGGCCCCTGCGTTCCATTTTTTAATGGAGCTGTTTGAATTTCCATTTGGTAATCTTGTGTTCGAGGCCTTCTCATCAGCCCTTTTTTGTTATTTTTTTTCTTTTCAAAAACATACCACTTCACTTCTCATCGTCTTTGTTCCTCCCTTGCACAGAGAGCAAATGTGTTTTTAATGAAGCGCTGATGCTTTTTTTTTTAAAAGTGTTTTTCAGCAGGTCTAGATAATTGGCATTCATTATCAATTTTTGTCTGCCTTCTGCCTAGCATATAAAGGAACCTTGGAATTATTTTCTTTCTTCTCCTCGAGGCCCAATGTGGTCTCACTTCTTTTCCTCCATTTTCCCCAATATCCCCTACCTCCCGTCTTTCCCTAAAACTTCCAACATCCTCTGGTATAATCCGGTTGAGACCCTTCAGAATCTTTAGGGGGAAGTGGCTGGGCTGACTCAGATAGTTGGAAAAGAAAGAAGGCCCAGGCGGACAGGATCCAGGGTAGAACTTGGTCTGGGAACTCATGGCCGGTGGCTACAGCACGGAGCTTTGAGGGCTCCCGTTGCCCTCTGTCAGTTTCAGCATCCTTCCGTCATGGCCCAGGCCCCGGCATGGTTAAGGAGCCCTGATGGGGCAGCTCTGGCTGAGGTTTGCAGGAATGTCCTGGAACCAAAGCTGTCTGACCAGTGTCTGAGTGGAGCTGTTCAGTCCCTAGGTTGTAACCGTGCCCGCTACAGATCATAGAGTTTGTGCAGAGCAGGGGGCCACCCATGTTGTGTTGTTTTCTGCTGTCCTCCTCTCGTGGCGTGTTTCATAAAATCCCAAAGGAAGTAGGGGTAACCTTGTGGGATCAAACTGGCGTTTGATCACAGGAGCTCAGCTGTGAGGTTTGTGCATTTTTTGATACATTAACTTTCTGAACTTCCGTTTTTCTTACTTCTGTTATTGTTAGCACCCACGCCTGGGGTTTGTAAAAGTTCAGCAGGAGAACATATATGGAGAAGCTGACACAGTGCCGGGCACCTGGCAGCCCCTCTGGAACTGTTTACTCCTTCCTCCCGATTTCCTTCACCTACACCCCCTGAAGCCCTGCTGGGTGCTAGTACGGGCCGAGGGAGTAGACACCAAATTGAGAGTCCCTCTGAAGAAGAGACAAGAAAACTGTCTGCGCTGTGCTTAAACATCTTCCTTCTCCTCTGGTAGCCAGCTGAGTGAACGTAAGATCGATAACAGTCAACCGTTCCCTTTTAATTGGTATCGCCAATTCCGCGCCTTCAGACAGCTCCAGCAGACTGAGGGTTTAGTTTTCAGTTTGCTCATAAAATACTCTGGAACCAACTTGGTGAAAGGTGTCTGGGTTTTCCTTAATGAGCTGACTCTGACAGAGGTGCTTGGTTTTCTCTGATTTTCTGCCCAGATTCCAGCTTTCTCCAGTGCTCGCAGGTAAAGGCCAAAAGGAAAAGGACTGGTGGGGCCGTGAGCTGCCCCAGGGAGCTTGAACAGAGGAGGTGAGGACAGAGGCGAGGGGACCAGGAGGCTGTTTGTCAGAGTGGGGCTGTGGGAAGCATGGGGGGCAGGCTGAGAGCAGATTGCCATAGTAGTGTGTGTGTGTGTGTGTGTGTGTGTGTGTGTGTGTGTGTGTGTGTGTGTGGACTCAGATCTCCAGAGGTGAGTAGGACACTCCCTAGTTATTATTTTTTTATTTAATTTTTTATTTTATAATGGAGTAGAGTTGATTTACAATGTTGTGTTAGTTTCAGGTGTACAACAGAGTGGTTCAGTTATATGTCGTATACATATGTCCATTCTTCAGATTCTTTTTCCATATAGGTTATTATAGAATATTGAGTAGAGTTCCCTGTGCTATAGAGTAGGTCCTTGTTGGTTCTCTATTTTATATATAGTAGCGTGTATCTGTATAATCCCAACCTCCTAATTGATCCCTCCCTCTCACATTTCCCCTTTGGTAACCATAGGTTTGTTTTTGAAGTCTGTGAGTCTGTTTCTGGCTTGTAAATAAGTTCATTTGTATCTTTTTTTTTTTCTTTTTAGATTCCACATAGAAGTGATATGGTATTTGTCTTTCTCTGTCTGACTTGCTTCACTTAGAATGAGACTCTCTAGGTCTGTCCGTGTTGCTGCAAATGGCATTATTTCATTCTTTTTTATGGCTGAGTAATATTCCATTGTATATGCGTACCACTCAGCTTTATTTTTCTCCGTCGTACTCATCGCTACTTGGCATAACATCACATAGCTAGTTGTTTATAATGTGTCTGCCTCTAGTAAATGTCTGTAAGCTCCATGAGGGCAGGAGCCTTGTCTATTTTGCTCACTGCCCTACTCTCAGCCCTGGCACATATTAGGTATTTAACAAATGTTTGTTGAATGAATAAATGAGTGGGTAGGTAAGTGTCTTGTGTGTGGGGGGCAGCAAGCAGCAAGGTGAGAGGTTATTATATGACATGGGCTTGACAGTAAATGTGGAGGAAAGGTATCAGATTAACCTTCCCTTAGTATATTCTTTTTCTCCCCCCCTTTCTTCCCATTCCCTGCTTTATTTCAGTGGTTTTCCTGTCTTTCTTAGGATTTACCTTTGGCTGTTAATAAATATGTTTATCGCTTTTAACGTTATCTTTTCATCTCCCAGCTCTAGAAGATAATGAAAATGTCGCTTCCTCGTCCTCTGTGAGTTAGATCTACACTGTCAGGATTTACAACATCTACGGCCTGTTTTTAAATCATAATGCCCAACTTGTTTTAGACTTACTCCTACATTTAAGTAGACTTAGTGGTCTTCCCTAGTCCTTTGCTATTGTTTTGCATTCATTTCTTAGGTGGCTGGAAAGTTCTTCCTCTGATAGTTTCTTCAGAATAAGCTCATGGAAACAAAATGCCTTAAATTCTTGCATGTTCAAAAATGTTGGCTTGTTACCATTACAATGAATGATAGTTTTTCTGGGTATAAAATTCTGGAGTCACATTTTGTTTTTTTGAGGACTAACTACAAAGGTGTCACCTTACTGTCTTCTAAAAGCAACTGATGCAGTGTTAAAGTCTGAGGCCAATTTCTTTTTACCCCCATCATATGTGAGAGGTACATGGCTGCCCCAAAATTCTTTGTCTGTGAAGTCTTATAAATGTACCAGATCATGTCTGTCAACTTTTCCCTGGATTCTCTGTGACCTTCAATATATCCAGGCCTTCTATTTTCAGGAAGATTTATTGAATCGTATCTTTAAATATTCTTTTATGTCCTTTGCCAGTCTATCTTTTCTGTCATTTTCTTGTAAATCCCTTTAAGCTCTTCATTTATTTCCATTTCATTTTTTTCTCATTTTTCCTATCATTGTCTTTTCCTTTCTATTCCTTTCTATATTCTTAGGAATGTCTTATTTTCTATGTGCTGCTTTCAATTTTGTCTTTATTTCTATAATGGTTTTACTTATTTATTTTTAAAATTTCACTTCTTTCCACATTTCTGCTAGCTTATGCTTTGAATTCTTCTGTCTTACCACATTTTCCATGAGCTCTTACATATCTGCTTTAGTGTGTGTGTGTGTGATTGCTTCATGAAATTTTTAAAAGTTCATGGCAAGGTATTTAGTCACTATGGAGCAGATACAAAAAAAATCCTTTGCCATTATTTTTCCTGTACTTTTCCTTAGTTTTCTTGTAATATTTTTAATAGAGCCTATACTAGTTCCTTTTTTGATCTTAGTTTTGAATTAGGTAAACTTTTTTCTATAATTTGTATAAAATTATAATTTGTAACAGGTTTGTATAGAGAAGAGTATTCCAGGAGGGATTTTACTTCATTCCAGGGTTTTGTGTAAGTCCTTTGAGCCTTCACCTCTGTCTAGCCAATGAAGACCAGCAAATATAGAGCTGTTAACAGTGCCAAATCCTCTGTCCTCCCAGCATGTGAAAGACTGCTTCTGAACACATGACGCTTCTACACACATGACACGTCTGTGTGGCTCCTTATTCATCCCATCCTTATCGGCTTCTAGGAACAAAACCAGGTCCAGGAAGGCTCAAGCTGACATCATTTTGCAACCTCTCTCCATTGTGTTGTTCAAAACAAGGGACTGTGATTCTGTACCTCTCACCTTAGCGGGTACCTTTCAGGCTCCCTTGGAAATGGCAGCTCAGGGGTACCTTCTCTCTTCTCTCTGCTCTGCAGTCTTTTGTGTTCACAGTTCACAGACAGTTCCATGTCTCCTGGGCTCATCAAAGGTAGAATTGGTGTTTGGGTCTTGGTTCAGGGTTATTGTCGAAAAGGGAAGAATGGATGCTAACCGTGTGCAGCATGTTCAAAGAGGACGACCTCAGCCCTTTGCGAGCAGTCTGTTTCTTTGTTAACGTAAAGTCTGTTTTCCCACACTTCCAGTTCCCCAGGAAGCAGCTGTTTTCTTCTCCCTTTCTGGCCGCTCTCCTGGTTTCCAAGTGAGGTCAGATTCTTTGTTCCCAGAAAGCTTTACCCTGACTTGCCTCTGAATCCCCACTGTGCCTATAGTACATACTGGGCGTAGCATCTATTGCCTTGCACTGCACCATCTTTTTATAGGTATGTGTACTTCTTTAACTGAACTGTCAACACTTGGGGGCAAAGTGTGGGGCATGACTGCCCTATGCCCTCTCTACTACTAGCACAAGTCATTCTGTGTCGTAGGTGCGACATCATGCTTATGGATTATTCCCTTACTGTATGGTTTCCTCTGGTGTTCGGAATACTGTCATCGTGCCTTATGAATTCTGAGTCTGTGTATTTGCTTCCTGGGTATTCTTCTTACCGAATCAGGTAGCTGTGTAGTTGGCGTGTGTTATATATGCTGTATACACGGTCATGAAGATTTTATAACACATACGCTGCCTCTAGTAAAGAGCTATGGGTAAGTACCCTCCTTGAATTTAAATGACACTAGTTAAGGTCATCAGGAATAACCTTAGCTTTTAGTGTCTCTAAGATTAGGTAGGCCAGCGGTCCTTTTAAAACCATACTCCCTAGGTAGAGCCTTTGTCATCATGCGGTGATATTCTTGTAGACTACATCCTATAAATAGCAGTCACATTCCACAGGGTCAGACCTAAAGGTAAAAGGGATCACCAGGCCAACCATTCTCTTAGGGACTCTCAACCCTCCTTAAGTAGAGGCATTTCAAAACCCGGGATTGTAGGAGAAATAGTTGAACAACAAACAGAAATCTTCCATGTGATCTTGATTTAAAAAACCCCAAGGAATATGTTTCCCCGTATCCACCCCCACTCCCAGACTCCTAAAGGTAACTGACTTAGTCCACTGCCTGTGCTTTAGCTGAGGAAGCAGACACAGGGAAGTATGGGACTTGTTCAAAGTGATACATCTCTTATGCATTTCTCCCGACCTGCTTTGCTGCTCTCGTCCTTCATAAGACAATCCAGAAACCACAAATGGACAGTTTCTCTGATGGATGGATCTGATGTGTCTGAAGGTCAGCTCGTGTTGAAGTCGGGCTTGGTGTCTGGGCTGGGCCGAGTGGAGGGAGAAAACACTATTTTAGGAAAAAAGAAGCCATTGGAGCAGATTGGAAAACGTGCATTTGACACCAATCAATGAGCCTGTGCTCAAGCTGAGATGTTCAAATATGATAAAGAGCTAGAGAAACTAAAATGGTAATTCAAACCAGAGCAGCCTGTTTGACCTCAGCCAGTTGGAGACTCAATGGAACAAACCATTGCTTCTCCAAATAAGAAAAAAGAGAAGGAAAAGGTTAATTTCCAGTTTCTGGGAAAGTAAGCCTAATACATGATGGATTTGAAAACTCTGCCAACAATTTCTCTTTCACTTTTTTTATTCTCCTTACCTTTAACGTTTCTGTTGCTGAAATACTAGTCTTTTAAATTTCATTTCATGTCAATAAGGCAACTACTGCTGTAACCCTAGGTGGGAAAGAAGTACATAAGTATAGAGCACAGCAGCTCTGGACAGGGGCTTGGTCTGGGTTAAGGCTTTGGGTAGGTGGGTCAACAAAGCCGAAACAGGTGCCAGGGACATCCTGGAACTCACTGGCACAGCCTGTGCATACCTGATGGGGGGAGTTAATGGGGGCAAGGGATAGAGCATGTGAGCTGCCTGGGTTTTGGGATGTGAAGTGTGATGTATCAGGAACACAGTGGGTGCTGACCCTGCCGAGAAAGTTCCAAAACCATGTGGTTCCTTTGACGATGCTTGCCTTAGAATAGTGATGTAGGACCCTGTGGGCATTATTCTCACTGTACAGATGAGGGAAATGAGCTGCTGATAAATGAAGTGGCCTGCCTGTACTTACAAAAGTAGCTTTGACAGAGCTCAGCATGGATCCCTGAACTCTGGGCTCTCCTCTCGCAGTCCTTCCATGGTACATCACAGCATTCTCGCTTTCTCTGTGTTCTCGCCAGCAGACATTTCCTAAGTACCTGCTAAATGCCTAGCATCCTGCTGGAGGTAATGCTATAAAAAGTTGTTACAACATTAATTCCAGCCTAAGAGGAGCTTATTTTAACAATTATTGGGTGCATTTTCAGTTGTGAAAGTGACATATCCCATTTCAGAAAATTTGGAAAATAGCAGGAACAAGAAACATTTAAAATAATCACAGCCTGCTAACCCTCCTGTTATAATCATTTAGGTCTATGTCCTTCTGGTCATTTTCCACATACAGTTAGCTTTTTAAAAAAATCTAGTGAAAACTATATCGTACCTACAATTTTATTTCTTGCTGTTTTCACAGAGCTTTTTGTCATAAGTAATTTTCCCCATAACCACTTTAATGGAAATAGAATATTTGCAAAGAGCTTAATCATTAGCATTTACTGACCATAGTGTTAAAGCATTTTATTGTATTGATTCAATAAATGTCCGTTAAGTGCTTTGCGCCCAAGCTCTCCTGGCAGCCGTCGCTCTGGTGACAGTCACCTTGACTTGGGCCAAGGGATTGGAATGTTAAGAACCACATTGGTGGGAGCCCCGCACAAGTTGGGGCCCCCAGATTTTTTCCTGGCCCTTCCTCTGTTAGTGGGCTACCAGTGGCACAAACTACGTTCAGGCTGGCTGGGGACAAGGTCATCATCAACATAAGTAAGATCATCATAGATCCATCTACCATTTCTTTCTCTAATTCTTCCTCATGACTGTTTTAATCATCTCCCACTCACCCCCTCGGTGAGGGATGATTCCCACCTGAGCGTTATTACCTGACGCTGGACCGAAGAGCTCAACAGCAGTTCATGGTCACGTGTACTCACTGCGTCGGGGAAGAGGATGTTGCTCACCACTCAGGGCCACACAGGGGCTGCACTCAGGAGTAGAGGGAACAGCCAGGGGCTGTGGAGGGCAGGCTTCATAGTATCAAGAGCGTGGAGTGCCCCCTGGTTCTCGCAGGAGGGAGTGATTCGCTGGCACAAACCTGAAACCCAGACTCAGCAATGGGCAGGAACTGCGCTTGGTCTGTTTGATAAAGAGGGCTGTTTGGTGAGAGAAAGCACCTGGTATTGAGCCTGAATTTTAGATTTCACACCCCAGTGACAAAAACTGCTTCCCCTCCCTCACGGCCCCTCCGTTTTCTCCAACACTTCCCTCCTACTATGTTTTTCTGTTTGTTGTTTCAATACTCTTGGCCTTTCTGGCTCGCCTTTAAGAGGCTAATGATGTTGTGGTTAATGCACTCTGAGACAGACAGCCTGGGTTCAAGTCCAGGCTTGGCTGTGTACCTGCTGGGTGGCGTTAGGCAAATCGCTTGCCCTCTCTGTGCCTTGATTTCCCCGTTTGTGAAGTGGAGATGGTTGTCATAAGACTACTTACCTCATAGAGCTGTTGTAAGGACTAAAAGTTAATATGTGTAAAGCTTTTAGAACAGTACCTGACGTGTGCTCTGTCACTACTAGTATTATTCTTTTTTTTTTTTTTTTACTAGTATTATCCTTTACTTGGGTTCAGTTCGTACGTTTAGTTGTATTGAGTGAATAGTAAAAATAATATTCTGTTCTTTTCAGCTTTTCTTCCTACTCTGTCTCCGAGGCTACAGCTAGCATAAACCCATTTTCCAAAAATGTACCCTGTCCACTTTAGTCATTTATGTGCCTTTTTTTTTTACTTTTTTTTTGTTTATTTGGCCGCACGGCATGGCACACGGGATCTTAGTTCCCCGGCCAGGGATTGAACCTGTGCCCCCTGCTGTGGAAGCACAGAGTCTTAAGCACTGGACCACCAGGGAAGTCCTATGGTCCTTTATTTATAAATTGATCCATTTGCTTATCTGTTCAGTCATGAGCCTCTGCTGTGTACCAGGCACTGTTCCAGGTGATGGGATCCATGTAAGAACAAGACAGATAAACCTCTCAGGAGCTGAGGCTTACCACCCACAGTGGGGTGGCCAGTGGCAGAAAATGGGCAAGTAAATGAACAGAAAGATAATTATGGTTGGGGATAAGAGCTCTGAAGGAAGAAAGAGCAACGAAGAGGGGGCCATCGGAAGGACACCTAAGTCCCCTTGTGCAAGGCAGCTAGGAGAAGGCAGGGCTTTTTTTTTTTTTTTTTGGCGGTATACGGGCCTCCCACTGCTGCAGCCTCTCCCGTTGCGGAGCACAGGCTCCGGACGCGCAGGCCCAGCGGCCATGGCTCGCGGGCCCAGCCGCTCCGCGGCATGTGGGATCCTCCCGGACCGGTGCACGAACCCGCGTCCCCTGCATCGGCAGGCGGACTCTCAACCACTGCGCCACCAGGGAAGACCCTGGGGCTTTTCTTTTATTTGGGCAGAATTCTCTTTTATTATGAGGGTGGTCTGAGGTACCCAAAGGGCCATAGATTTTCTGTTTCTTCTCTTGTTTGGTGATAGTCACAAGACTTATTAATATTGTCTTCCAACGAGGATGTATGTTTTCTTTGTCTTCTCTGATATCCTGCCCCTGTCCTCCATCTCCTTCCCACCCTGCCAAGGAGGGGGTTGTCTTCTTAACCCAGTTTATGCATCAGTTTTGGTCTAGGATAAAATAAGCTTTGCAGAAGTGCAGAGAAGGGCTCAGAAAAACAAGCCCCACTTTTATTTATCATTTATTTATGAATGCATAACAAACCACTCCAAAATTTACTTGCTTGAAATGGCAATGATTTATTGTTTATCACCATTGTGTGGCTTGCTGGTTATTGTCTCTGCAGGTTTTCTGGGGCTCCCTCATGTAGCTGCAGGAGGGGCAGGGCTGGAAGGTCCCAAATGGGCTCACTTAGGTGTACGGAAGTGGGTGCCAGGTGCAGCCTGGGGCACCTCTGCTCTCCCCCGCCGGGAGGCTGGAGCAGCTTCCTGTATTGGCAGCATTTAGAGACAGTGAAGGGAGAAATGACAAGGCCTCTTGGATCCTAGGCTCTGGAACCCATACAGTGTCACTTCTGCCACATTCTGTTGGCCAGAATTCACAACGCCAGCTCAGATTCTAGCCAGTGAGATAATGTTAAAGTTTTAAAAATCCCATAGTTCTTGTTATTGAAGCAGTGATTAAAAAAAACTGCAGAAGTGCTATTTGAGAACATCTATGAGGAATGACACGCTCAGTGCCAAATCATCAATTGGATTGATTTTCCTCTTCTCAGATGAGACAACGTATGTGTGGACAAGGCTTTGGTGTTCAATTGTGCAGAAAATGTTGAACACAGCAGGCCTGCTGCTGTCATCCTTAGACAGGCCTGCTTGCAAGTGGGTCCTTGGCTGGTGTCTGGGAACTTGGATTTTCGGAGGGGTCCCATTGTTCCCTGACCGATGAGGATGGTTTACCGTATCTAGACTGTTCGTGCAAACAAGGTGGTTTATGCTAAACCCCTGCTTTCCTTATGGGAGTCTGGAATTTTGGTATCTGTTAGGCAGAGGGTACTCTTGTGACTTGTCCGCAGTACAAATCTTGGATGCTAAGTCTCTAATTAGTTTCCCTGGGCAAGACAGAGCACATATGCTGCTGTATTTTGTTGCTGGATGGAGACTGGGTTCTGTGTGACCCCTCCTGGGAGGGAGAGAGCAGAAGGAATCCAGTGCATGGATTTCTCCAGACCGTCAGTGTCCTTTCCCCTTCTGATCTGGCTGTGTGTCCTTCCTACATCCCTGTAATAAGTCATAGCCACCAGTGAAACCATATGTTGAGACCCATGAGTCCTAGCAAATCTCCCCATTTAGGAATGGTCTTGGGGATCCCAGCACGCTAATCGTTTTTTGTTTTTTTTTTTTAATTATTTATTTGGCTGTGCCGGGTCTTAGTTGTGGCATGCGGAGTCTTTAGTTGTGGCATGCGGGATCTAGTTCCCTGGCCAGGGATGGAACCCAGGCCCTCCTGCATTGGGAGCGCAGAGTCTTAGCCACTGGACCACCAGGGAAGTCCCTGGCATGCTAATCTTATTGTCTTATACATTTTGTCTTCCAAGAAAGTGGGAGCCAATTCCCAGGTGTCATGGGGCTATACCAGAACATCACCATGGGGGCTTTTTATGCCTGGGCAGGAAGTAATGGCATGTTTCCTCAGAGCCAGGAGGTCCTAGTAGCAGGCTTGGTGGCTTTAGAGCAGTGTTTTGAAATGATGGTTTTGAGTTGATGATTAGCAGGTTCTATTTGGATTTGTGAATGTAATTGATTTATTGGTAATAAGGAGGTGGTAATTTAGAATATATGGAAATGATTCATTCCCTCTGTATAGCATCTTTCAGTAAATGAGAAGGTTTTTTTATTTTTAAGATTTAATTTAATTCTTATTTATTTTTGGCTGTGTTGGGTCTTTGTTGCTGCATGCGGGCTTTCTCTAGTTGTGGCTAGTGGGGGCTACCCTCTGTTGTGGTGCCTGGGCTTCTCACTGCAGTGGCTTCTCTTGTTTCAGAGCATGGGCTCTAGGCACGTGGGCTCAGTAGTTGTGGCTCACGGGCTCTAGAGCGCAGGCTCAGTAGTTGTGGCGCACGGGCTTAGTTGCCCCGTGGCATATGAGATATTACTGGACCAGGGCTCGAACCCATGCCCCTTGCATTGGCAGGCGGCTTCTTATCCACTGCGCCACCAGGGAAGTCCCAATGAGAAGGTATTGACTGAGACAAAAACGAAAAGTAAAAGAAGCCACTTTGCCCTGGTCGGAACTGGACAGTCACCTGGAGCAAATCTGTAAGGACAGCTTCCTGGGCCTGTCTCCAAAGAGGTCCTCTTTGTACCCTGCTTCTAAACTAGGTGGTGGGCACAAGCCAGCCCACCGGAGCCCAGTGGCTGCCGGGACATGTAACTATGATAGAGGAAAAGTCAGCCACGGAACTCTTCACCCTGCTGCCCTGTCCCCTGTCTCTAGCCTGCTGTTCTGGTGCTGGTTCTGGCAATGAAGGTGACCGTGAGAGTGGGATCCCTGTTGGCTATCACCAAGCCTTTGCTGCAACCATTGCTGTTTCCTGGGGGGGTCCCTGGGAGGCAAAGAACCCGGTGGCTGAGGAAAAAGCATATGAATCTCCCTCAGCGGGTTTAAGGTGGAATCTGTCCAACGTTTGAGGGTTCTCACAGCTTTTGAAGGAGCATTTCTTCATATTTGAGAATGGGAGGAGGGGTGTTTAAAAAGCCTTAAAATTTAACAGAGATGGATTCATTTTCTTACCCTGCCGCTTAACAGCTGTGTGACCTCAGGTAGAGTAATGAACCTCTCTGATCCTTAATGTCATAAACTGGGAGCAGTTATGCAGGAAGAACGAGATAGTCTGTATAATGCATCTAAATGCCTAGTATAAGGTAACTGCTTCTTAAATTTGAGTCCCTTTCAGGTGATGAGAAACTAATGATGTTTTTCTTTTGTTTATATGTATAATATTGGCCATATTTTCTGTAATGAACAAGCTTTTTTTTTTATAATGAGAAAAAGAGGATTTAAAAAAAAGTTTAAAGTTTAAAACCCATGTCCTTGCCATGCCTCACATGTTTTCTCTTGACCTGAGCCTTTTCTGGGTCACTAGTGCTCTTAACCTTGGGTCTCTGTGAGCAGTCACTGTTCATTAACATCAATAGGGGCTTGGAAGGATCCATTTCTTAACTGAGTGACTGAAGAACTATTTGTCACTGACATAGGTAAAGTACCTCAAATATTTTCTCAATTTTTCAGTAATTATAATTTGAATTTTTTCATCCAGAATCATCTTCTCTTGGCAGGTTCATTACCAGGATATTAAAAAGAGAGAGAGAGAGGAAAAAAAAGCCTATTCTTTCTATAGGATTGTCATTTTTTCCAGCTTTATTTTCACTGTGAATTCGTTTTTGTTTCCCTTCCAGCTAGTAATGAAATGCACTTTGCAGGAAAGTTCAGGGAGGGCTCCAGCAAGCTCTGTAGTGCTGAGGACCATTCATGGGGCCAGGGTCAGCTGAGTTCTGTGGAGTCTGCTAAGAAAATCTCTGGGGTGCCTGGCTTCTAGGCTGCTTCTCTCCTGCAGGGTAAGTACAAAGAAGCCCGCATAACCCCCAGGCTGATAGGTCTGGACCCTTTTCGGGAAACTCGACATACAGGCAGAGTGAGCTGAGTGAGAACTCCTGTGTGCAAATTGGTTGTCAAGTGTCCTCTGGTGTTCTCTTCAAGTCTACAAAACTGTACATGGATGGAGAAGGACTGGTGGAGGATTTCAGGGCTGTATTTTTCCTGGAAAGCTTTCAGGGAGCAGAGAGTGGTCTCTGCAGTCCAACCACACCTGCCCTCCAGCAGCTGCCTTGAGCCTGCTGCCCCTGGCTTGCTCTGTTGTTACATTTGTTTGTAGACATTCTCTCTCCCACGCTAGGCTGTGAACTCATTCCTCCTGTGTGGCAAGGCTGCCCCACATCTTCATGTTCGTATTTTTTAATACCTGTCAAAAAACGGTGCTTGTGTATGTTCGCTAATCGACAGTGACACCCTAGGAGTAGGAGAAATGTTAAACAACAGCAACCATCACAAGAAATTCCTTCCCAGCCTCTTTTAAAGCTGTAGCTGAAATTCAGCGTCTGTACACTGGTACTGAATTGAATATCGGAGACGGGTTTTGGGTGAAGTAGAAAAGAATAGCTTTGTTGCTTTGCCCGGCAAAGGGGGGACACAGCAGGCTAATGCCCTCAAAACTGTGTGTCCCACCCTGGAGGGGGTTGTGAGGACACTTACAGTGTTCAAGGAGCAGGGCGTGGTCAGCTCGTGGACATTCTTCTGATTGGTTGGAGGTGAGGTAATCGGGAGTCAGCATCATCAACCTCCTGCTTCCAGCCCGTCTGGGGTCTGGGTGCTTGGGGGCCGCACACAGTTAACTTCTTCCACCTGCTGGGGGTTTCGGTATCTGCAAAATAGCTCAAAGGTATTGATATGTGTGTATCCCTTAAGGGGGAACCAGGACCCTGCCCCGAGGCTGCACTATTGTTTCTAGTCTGATCTTCCCTTTTCCTTCTCATCCCCTCCCTTCTCTGATTAGCAGTTGTTTGAACCTGCCCTTTGGAACCCAGGGATGATCAGAAAGGCTGGTGTGCCCAGGAGCCCCACAGGGTCCCGCTCAGGTTCAGAGCCACATGGAGCCATCATAGTGTCTAAGTCTTTACGGGAAGCCCAAGAGTTGAGAGTCAGTCCATAGGCAGGGATTGAGCACAACTCAATGCCCAGCTGGGTACTGGCCACTGGGGAGCATTCAGAAGCTTCAGACATAATGTCTCTATAGACAAGTTGGTGAGCTATGGTATTGCCCATGGAACTTTAGTGGATACTAAAGGCAACGTATAATCTAGCACTAAGATGTATGGTACTAAAGTCAGTGAAGGCAGGGAACCTAGTGGCCCAGAACAGTTGGGAGGGTTCCCTGCAGGAGGCCAGAATGAAACTGGGATCCAAGGGTCAGGCAGTGTCCACATGGATTAACTCTTCATACCCGTTTAGAGCGAATCTGCTGCCACTTCTCTTCGGCCTCGGAGAATTTCCCAGGAGAAATCACATGATTTACTGAGTAGCCCTGAGCTAATAAAATCTAGCTGTGGAATTCCACCCTTTTCTCACCCTCCCCCAAGCATCCTGTAAGATGCCTCCCATTTCTCAAAGCCTCAGCACCTTAAAAGTCCCGTCAACAACACTCGGCCTAATGCTTGACACAGCAGAAGATTCTTTTCTTTGCTAAATAAAGCCGATCCTTGTGCCAGCGCCACAAAAATAAACCTTCAAAATTAAATTCTACCCAACCAACATTTCTCAAGTATCTTTGATTTTTCTCTATGTATACAACCCAGATTCAACAGTGAATAGTTTCCTGCCCTCAAAAGAGTTTACCTTCTATAACAAAGAAGGTTGAGATTAATCCCAGTGGGGAAAAGCTTCATGGAAGTGGAAGGTGTAGGTCTAGTCCCTAAGGAGCGCATGGAATTTACAAATGTGGAAATGCGGTGTGAAGGCGGAGTGGGGTTGGACATTTCATCCGCAGGGCATGGTATGAATGGGCACACAGAGGTGACAGGAGTAGGGTGTAGTCCAGGTTTGGCTGAGGTTAGGGATGTGAATGGGGATCGTGGCAGTTAAGACTGGTATGATGGAGTTTGGAACATGAGGCTGAGCGATGGGGCACTATCCTTGGGGCAGGGAAGATGCTCGGAGAATTTTGAACAGATACGGGACATGAACTTTAGGCTAGCTTTTCTGGCATGTGTTAGGCATGTGTGTGGAGTGGAAGGGGGGGGTGGGTTGTGAATTCAGGGTGGGAGGTGACTGGCAGGGGGAGGACAGGTCAGGGTTTCGTCCGCCTGACAATAATCCGGAGAGGTGATAACGAAGGCTGCAAGTAGGACAGTGGCCGTGGGCCTGGAAGGGGGGGACAGGTGAGAGAGAGAAGACGGGGGACCTTTTGCTTGTCTTTTCTCCTCCCCAGGTAAGCTAACGCTGTCACTTAGCAGTCATTTTGGAATTGCAGGAATCTAATGCTTTTGCCTACAAAGACAACGCTGCTCTTGAACTGTGTTATTGAGGGCAAGAGTCTGCCTTGCTGGGAAGTCGTTCATTTGGTTCAAAGGCCTTGGGCAGCATCTCTGGGACCGTGGTTGTCTCAGCTTCCAGCGGGCGGCTCCGTTCTCCCCGTGTTCTCCTCTAGGTGGCGCTACGCCCTCGCCGCAGCGTGTAGGGGCGGGGCGGG
>NW_020185327.1:6683292-6885922 GCF_003031525.2 Neophocaena asiaeorientalis asiaeorientalis
ATGTCTCTCTGGGGGCAACTCATACATAATTTCCTTCTATTTAGTGACTTCCTCCACCATGGGGTCTGCGTGATTTCTGTTCATTTAATTAAAGGTTATGTTGGCAAATTGTTATCCCTGGGAGTGTGGGTGTGCAGGGAGCGCTTGTGGAATGCATGGCAGGTTAATTCCCTTTGCCCTTTATTGCCTCTGCAGGCCACGTGAAATTGAATTGCAAATAACACATTTTAGAATGTGTGTGGGAGCCATTGGCCTGCGCTTCCTTTGGCTTTAATGAGACCGCTCGGGTGTGTGTATGTAAACGACCTCGTGGCTCCGCAGGCGAGTTGAAGGCAGAGCTTGAATGGCTAACCGAGGTGCCTCCTCCCTCACCCCAGCTGTTCCCCCACGCCCTGAGCCCTAAGCCCTGAGCTCAGAAGCCTTCACTGCCCGCAGGGAGTGTCCTCAGTCCAGTAGTTCGTTTTGCCTTTGAAACATCCAGAGGTCCCATTACTGGTCATGGAGCCTCTTCTGAGCACCAGCTCGGGACGAGCCCCACTTAACATGCAGACTGGAACGAAGTCTGCGGATGAGTCGATGCCCCTTGGCCTTGCCAATGACCCTCTCCAGGGGTGGCTGCAACTCCCAAAGTTCTTGTGCATGAGGAAGATACCAACAGGTGGACTCTGCTATGGCAGTTGTCCCTTCCCAGAGCAGCTGACTGAAGTCTGTAAAGTTCAGCGGATGCAAAGGCCTTTAAGTACCATATTGGGAAGTGACGGGGTGGGCATGGTCTGAAGGCCAGCAGGGACCACGCGAGACCGTGTGGTTTCCCGGAACACTCACCTCCACGTGGGCAGGGACTGCAGTCATCGAGGAGGTATGGCCGCCTCGAAATTGGGAAGCAACTGAGGTTGAGGGGCTGGATGATGATGCCTTTGTGCGTAGCCTCACAGTCGGTGAGCAGTTCTGCAGAGGAGAGGTGTGGGGCTGTCATCTGGTGAACAGTGGGAGTTCCCGATGCCGTGGAGGGAAGGGGTGAAGGTGGGCGGGTGTTAACACTAAGTTGTGTCGTTAGGGTCGCATCCTTGAGAAGCTGACATGCAAAGGCTTGAGGAGGCAAGGGAGTTAGTGGGGAAGATGTCCAGGGGAAGACTGTTCCAGGTAGAGATTACCACGGGGGGAGCTGACACTCCGTAAGCCAGGAGTGGGCTCAGGTCATGGGGGACTGGAAAGTGTGACTTGAGCAGAGAGGGCAGGGAGGAGAGGTCAGAGAGGTGGGGCTGGGGACAGATTGCAGAGTGCTATGTTGGCCGCTGTAATGACGTTGGCTTCTCCTGTGAGCATAATTGGGAACCTTTGGTCTGAGACAGTGTTATTCGGATTACCATCAACAGACCAGGCATTTTATAAGCTCTTGCTCGGGATTTCTGACAGAAGTATGGCAAGCAGGCTGGGCAGACTCCTATCTGCAGTATCGATCTATTTCAGTGAGGACCAGCTGATGTGCGTTCAGATGTAGAAGGGGCTAAGTGACGTCAACTGGCCACCAGCCTGGTCTTCCCAAGGAATCGTGCCATATTGAGAACTCAGCGTCCATCCCTGCTGCTGACAGGTTGGGCATTCCGTAGTGGCAGAAGGAGCCTCTGATGGTCAGATCATGCTTGGCCACCTCTGGGGACAGAAGAGAAGCTGGCTCACATCTAGTAACAACATCATCTCGTCCGGCTTCGTTCTTGAAAACTTTCTCTAATGGATTCTTTTTCATGGGCATTCATGGGAAACACAAAAGCTTTTCAAACTGTTTGAGCACATCTGTCAGTCCATCTATACCTCCTTTTTAATTTTCATGTTTATTCCTCCCAGCTCCTGAACTATTGGCCAAGTTATTTACCACTTCCAGAAGTTTATGTCTGAACTAGAAGCAACTTTCCAATGCCATCATTTCCTGAAATTCACCTGTGAACCAGGCTGAGTTCATTCTTCCTCCATCAGTTAGTCATAGAGAATCCCCTGTGCGGCCATGGATATGGTTTGGAAAAAACGTGTTGGTACCTCAGAAGTAAGTGACATGGTAGTTACCTGACCATGGAATTTACCTTTTACCTTTTCATGCAGTTTACTTATGCTTGCTAGGTTTGCTTGAGCCTGGAACCAAATGTACTGCTTTAACCATACAGTGGATTGCTACGACACCAGCCTGGCCCTGTAACTCCGTGGACACAGTCATAGTCAGCTCATGACGGACAGCTCGGATCATATCGTCACTAGGTGTTCCAAGTCAGGTGTTAGTTTCATCTGGGACCCAGTAGCACACAGGAGCTATTTTTCAAACGAAGTAGTTCTTGGGTGCAGAGGACATGGTCTTACTTAAGAACTCTCCAGGTCTGCACTGTAAATGTCATACGGAACTGGCCCAGCCTCTTTTTTTTTTTTTTAAATTTTATTTTTGGCTGCGTTGGGTCTTTGTTGCTGCACGCGGGCTTTCTCTAGTTGTAGTAAGCGGGGGCTACTCTTCACTGCGGTGCGCGGGCTTCTCATTGCGGTGGCTTCCCTTGTTGCGGAGGACGGGCTCTAGGCGCACGGGCTTCAGTAGTTGTGGCACGCGGTCTTCAGTAGTTGTAGCACACGGCCTCAGAAGTTGTGGCTCGTGGGCTCTAGAGCACAGGCTCAGTAGTTGTAGCACGGGGGCTTAGTTGCTCCGTGGCATGTGGGATCTTCCAGGACGAGGGATCGAACCTGTGTCCGCTGCATTGGCAGGCGGATTCCTAACCACTGCGCCACCAGGGAAGTCCCTGGCCCAACATCTTTATCCACCGTGGGTGCCTTCTGCACCATCCAGCTTGCTATACCATGCAGTTCAAGTGGCAGGCAGCCTGTACCACAGTTTGAACCTGCTACAGAGACTTCTCTTCCTCTGGCAGCCTTCTGATCCCCAGGTAAATAAACTTGAGGAGTTTTTCCTTAGCGTTCTAAGCACTGCATTAAAACGCAAAGCATTCCAGCAAGTACTGTGCTGCTTTCGTATGTGAATGAAAAATATTGCCTGCCATTTCAATAAACAAAAGATGTTGCAGCCATCAACCCACCACTTTACAGCCGCTCCGATGGTGAGCCCTGAGGAAACTCAGGATGGAAACAGGATGCCCGCCATCTAGCGGTCAGCTGCTGCAGCCACCCCCGACGGTGCACCCTGGGGAGACTCAGGATGAGAAGCACAGGATACTGGTCCCCAAGAGCTGAGGCGCACATCAAAGGGATGATTTCAGTGAGCCCAGACTCTTGCATCTTCCCATACACAGAAAAGTGCTAAATTCCTTAACTTGAGGTGTCTGGTTTTCTTTAATTAACAGCAATCTTTTGATTACTTTGTTGCAAAAACTCTTATATATCCTGGCTTCCCTCCTTGCCTCTTCAGAGCAGTCCCTCAGTTATCTGAGACGCTGTGTCCTGGGCCTAAGTCCTCAGTTTTGTCCGCCGCGTAAAACATAACTCTGAACTTCTAGGTCGTGCCTTTTTTTCAGTCTACACGTAGGAGTAGGTGTACAAGGTATACTGATTTTTCCTTTACTTTGGAGGGATGTCCCGGAATGCTCCAAGCCACGCTCTAGAAATGTCACAGATTTGTGAGGCTCCAAGTATTTGTGGGGTTTATATCTCATCTTCCAACGTGCATGCATCCTCTTATTAAAGTCTGTAAAGAACTTGCCACTTCCTGCTTCCTGGTGCAATTGGTATAATATCATCAAAATAAGGGACCCGCGTGTTGTTCCACAGAACGTCCCAACATTCCGCAGAATGCCAGGCTCCCTGAGGACTAGATTGTGACGAAAGAATTCGCAGAGCCCTGAAGCTATTCTGGTGAAGGTACACTGTAGTCAGAATTACTTTTGATTCTGGATCTCGAGAGAAGAAAAAGCATTCATCAACTCACTGGTAACATGCTAAGTACTGGCGTCCGCATTGACCTGCTTGAAGAGGTAAGGCTATTACATCTAGTCCAGCAGTTGGTGTTGAGGCTCATGCTTGGTTAATTTCACAGTAGCCTGTGGTCATCTAACAGGATCCACCTGGATTCTGCAGAGGCCAGTCGGGCGCATTGGCAGATGTGAGGTGGACCTCAATTCCTGCCTCTTTCAAGTCCTTGGTGGTCTCTCCAGTTCCTTCAGGCATGCAGAATGGCTTCCAGTTCGTTATCTTGGCAGGAAAGGAGGCGGTTTCAGGGTCTGCATTTGGATTTATTATCATAATGGCTCTTACCCCACAAGTCACGGAGCAGATATAGGGTGTTGCTTGCTACTGAATCTCTCTATCCCAATCACACATTTAGTGACGGCGGAAGTAACCGCAGTGTGGGTCCGTGGCCTCATCAGGCCCCCTGTGACTCAGGCTAAAACTGTACTTGTCCCATGGCTTCAGTAAGCCCTCACTCTGACCAGCGAGCTTGGTGGCACGTTTTAGGTCCCTTGGTATTAGTGTTAGCTCAGACCCTATATTTAATGGTTTTTGAAATTCCTGGATTTTTTCCCGTTTCTCAAAGTTTCCCTAGCAAATGGTCACAAGTCCCTTTGGTGGAAGAATCGGAGGTATGTTTTCCACATAGATTTGCACTGGTGTTGCAGAATCCTTCCTCAGGGAGACCTAGCCCCCTCTTCAACCTGCCTCCCCCAACCCTTCATGGTCTCCAGACCATTAACCTGTGCTGGGACATACCACAGGGTGAGCAGGGCTGAACAGGCCCTGTTGTGGGAAATAATGGGCCACGCGCCAAAGGAATTGTAGGACTTGGCTCACATATACTTTGGGGGTGGAGCTTTGGGTCTGTGAACAGACTTAAATCTGGAAAACAGATGAAAGGACTGTGCTTTTCCACAGTGGTTGCTGTCAACCTCTGCTCACCAGCTCTTGTGTGTATCATTGTGTGTGTGTGTTTATTTCGGATTATACAAATCAAGCAACACCCTAGTCAGCTGCCCATCTGTCTTGCACCTCGGGACCCCGTGGTCTTTTACCCATCACCGTAGATCGCTGTCGGTTAAGACACCCAAATGCTACTCCATTCTTGCTGCAAGTTACGGTAATTACGTCCAACTTGCTTCTGGCCAGCAAGTGCTGCTCTCCTGCCTTTGCCGTCTGGGACCCCGTTTCTATTACAGATCTTGGTTTCATGGCAGCAGATTCATGGCAACTCCTGCTTACGAGGGCTGCCTCAGTGATGCTTGTGCCGTCTTCCTCAGTACATTTCCTATTGAAGGAAGTATCCTTTGAGCTCTCGCAGAGGATTAAATCATGTGGAGAGTCTCAGGTTTTCTGTAGTCAATCCATTCTAACAAGGGCATGTCTCTGAACCTTCTGACCAAGGAGGTTCTAATATCTTCACCCCCGCTTTACTGTAGGCCGTCGTTGCGCCTGTGTTTCTGGGACTCATCCCAGCAGTGCGTTAGGACTGGCTCCGGGTGTCCTTATCGGCTCATTGAACCCTGAGTCTCAGGTGGGTGCCCTCCTGTCAGTCCCCGTCCCCTGTCTGTCCTTTTATTCTGCCCTGTGGTCTTTCACCTTCAAGATTCACTCTTGCACATATGCAGAGTCCTACAATTCCTTCACTGTACAATCTGTTAATATCCTAGAAAAGGCCCTGGATGTCCCAGCCCGCACGGGATGGCGGGTCCTGGCACTGGTTAGTGGCACTCGTGAGTAGTAGTGGGGGACAGATCCTGAGCATAAATGCCATTTGCCATGCACCTGTTTCAGGTAAGATCAGTGCATGGTCTCTAGGCAATTTGATAGGAGGGGAAGGGAACTATTTCCCTCTGACAATGGGGAGAGGCTGCTTTTGCCGGCCCAGAGGGTCCAAGATTTTCAGACTTAAACACACAGATGTCCCCATCCCAGGTTTCATAGTCCCTCCCCTTACTCATGAGGGCTCTGATTTTGACATAGGAGACGTGTCGAAGCTGTACATTTGATCTTTGCCAATCTGACACATGGAAAAAGCATATCCTGGGCCTGATTTTCAGCATAGTCTGTTTTGCAGTTGTAAGAGACGAGGGTCTCTTTTAAAATGATACACGGCCCTGACACTGGTGGAGCATGCCTTAAGCTGGCTGCCCTGATTTAATTTACTTTTTGCAAGGTTTCAAATGCCTTCCAAAATAACCATTTCACAAAACCATCTTTATAGTCATCATTTGCCCCATCGATCAAATGATGCAGCCATTTGACCTTCCAACATCTTGCACTTTACCGGCACCTCATCTCAATCCACCACGGATGAAAGCTTTGCTAATTGTGATGTCGGTGTCTGCCAGGGGTTAGTACCATCCCTGTTATCACCAGCAGTGGGGTCCTTCTTGTTTCAGAGAGGTGGGTGTCGAGAACTGGGAAGCGTAGGATTGTACTCTAGTTGCAAGCCAACAATTTACCTGCCACAGTTTCATGGATGCTGGCAGAACACGAAGGCCTTTGTCTCTGACTCAGTAGGGCCATTTTGTCTGTAAGAAACTCACAGACAGTTATCTCCCAAGAGTGGCCATTCCAACTCCAAAGTCTTAGACTGAGGGTCTCCTGGTCCCCAAATTTTCTAGCTTAAGGTCTCTAGAAAACAAAGCTTGATGCAAAGTTCATGTCTTAATTTTTTTTTTTTTGAGGAATATAATTCCACTGAAAATGGGGGGGGGAGAGACGAAGGGGGGCAGGAGTACAGGGAAAGCATATGATGCTTTCCCAAGCTGGCCACAGTATCGCACACCAAACCACACAAATGTTAGGTAGTCCCTTTTTTCAGTTGTGTAGGACAGGCCTTTACACCCTAGGATAGGCATTGGTCGGGGGCAGGAGGCTGGATCTGCCAGTTCCTTCCCACAGAGGCCTCCCCTATCCTACCCTTCCCAGCTGTTTCTGCCAGCTTCTTGGACAGCATCTGGGGAGGCAAGATTCCATGCCCCACATCTGATTCTGGGTTTGCTGGGAAGACCCATAGCCTCTGTGGTCCCTTCTCCTCCCGTTCTTCTGCTTCTCACTCTTAAGATGTACCACTTCAGCTTCTCATGGACCTGGTAGGAATAATAACACCTGCATTGCCTATTTCAAGAGATTGTTGTAAGAGAGAAAAAACTTTGAAGAAGTACAAGCACCATAGAAAAGCTAGTCATTATTTACTTGAAGATTTTTTTATGAGGAAGGTTTGTGTTGCCTACTTATCCTTGAAATTATGGAAGCCAAATAAAATTTTCTAAATTCAAAAAGTCTTGAACTTGAGTCAGAAGAGGAAGAGGCAAGAGCTGAACATGACTTTGCAGCGTAGGTGGCAGATACATAGATGAGGCATGGGGGAGGGTCCTCGGGAGAGCATGTAGCAGGAGCAAAGGACAGAGATGCAACATGGTGTAAAACAGGCGGGCAGACTAGGGTCCACAGACCCAATCTGGCCCTGCACCTATTTTTTTATTGTGCGGTACGCGGGCCTCTCACTGTCGTGGCCTCTCCCGTTGCGGAGCACAGGCTCCGGATGCGCAGGCTCAGCGGCCACGGCTCACGGGCCCTGCCGCTCCGCGGCACGTGGGATCTTCCCGGACCGGGGCACGAACCTGTGTCCCCGGCATCAGCAGGCGGACTCTCAACCACTGCGCCACCAGGGAAGCCCTGCACCTCTTTGTGTAGTTAAGTTTTACTGGAATGTAGCCACAGCTTTTATATATCGTCTTCCATGAACTGCTGAGCACGAAGACTACATTTCCACAGGCACCAAGCACAAGTCTGAAACATTTCCTAGATTCCTTGAGGAGAGGAATCAAATCTTCTGTAACCTGGAATCCCCAATCCCCGGCAAAATGCCCGGCAAATAGAAGGGATTAAATAAGACCTTGCTGAACAAATGAAGTGTCTAGAGCAGTGCCTGGCACAGGGTAGGTTTCGGTAAATGTTCGTTGAATTATCCAGCAGAATCATCCATTCATTCCAATGAATGAGAAATTGCAGGCCACAGAACAGAGACTATGGCTGGGGTGCACACAGATAATTGAAAATCTATATCTACTTTATTTGTTAGAGTGTTGGCTAACCATTACCCAATCAACGTTATCCAGCAAGAACACCTGCTTGGCAAAGACGGCGAGCTCGGTTTGGAAGGACCTTATGGCTATGCTGCTTTAAGACTAATTAACTGGTGCATGACATCTTCCAGTAAATCTAAATGAAATGCATTCTTGTGAATTCTGATTTCAAGTGAGCTTAATTGAACTTGAGAGGGAAGCTACCACTGAGGGAATAGAGTGAAAATGAAATAATTCAATATTTTCCCAGAATTGTATTTGAAATGTGCTCCATCAAAAGCTGGTTCAGAACCCAAATGACCATCTGACTGTGGTTAATATTTGGAGAGAGAGGAGTAGGATTTAAATGTCAGCTTGTAGCCATGAGGAGGGTAAATGCAGCAGCCGGCAGTTCAATTACTGGATGTCAGCTCTGCTTGGTCTTGAGAATCTTTTCTTTTTTATTAAGTGGGGAGTTAAATAATGTGGTCAGGAGAATTAGGGTGAGTCTGGATGACTGAATAACAAAAACTAAAATCCTTCCCCATTCCTTTCTCACCCTCCCAACGCACAGAAAAAGAGGGCAGTTCTGTTGATTTGGAATTGTAGCTATTTTGATGGGCTAAGTCAACTGATTACACATTAACATGTTGAGTCCTTTATTTAATAACTATATTTAGAAGGCCTGCAGTGTTCCAGGCACTGTGACAGACAGATGATTGAACAGGATTCAGTCTATGGCCTTAAGGAACTTTTCTGTTCAGTAAGTGAGATGAGACCAGCGAATAAATGGGTATAGAAAATGTCAATATGATATGTACGCTAAGAGCAAGCCCTGAGTGCTGAAGGAATATAAAGTTCTGATTGAAAACAAAGGAATCTTCTTAGGAGAGATGGCATTTAAGCTCTAAATATGTGCAGGGGGAAGAGAAAGCATGGGACCTGTTTGGAAAATGATGAGGTATTTAGTGGAGCTGATGCAGAAGATTTGCGGGATGAAATTGTATGAAATAATGTAGATATTGTTAAGTTATGGAAGGCTTTAGATGGGTTTGTACTTTATTTCATTAGGCAGCCTCTAGGAAGTGAAGGGGTTTGACCAGAGGTAGGGAGTACGAGTATAAATATTCAATATCACTAATCACCAGGGGAATACAAATCAAAACCACAGTGAGATACTGTCTCACACCCATTAGGATGGCTGCTATCAAAAAACCAGAAAATAACGCATATTGGTGATGTGCAGTGATTGGAACCCTTGGGCACTGTTGGTGGGAATGTAAAATAGTGCAATCACTGTGGAAAACAGGATGGAGATTCCTCAAAAATGTAAAAATAGAACTACCGTATGATCCAGCCATCTTACTTCTGGGTATAGGTCCCAAAGAATCAAAAGCAGGGCCTGGGGCTTCCCTGGTGGCGCAGTGGTTGAGAGTCTGCCTGCCGATGCAGGGGACACGGGTTCGTGCCCCAGTCCGGGAAGATCCCACATGCCGCGGAGCTGCTGGGCCCGTGAACCATGGCCGCTGAGCCTGCGCGTCCGGAGCCTGTACTCCGCACCGGGAGAGGCCGCAACAGTGAGAGGCCCGCGTACTACAAAAACAAAAACAAAACAACAAAAAAAAGCAGGGCCTGGAAGAGGTATTTGTACACCTATGTTTATAGCATCACTATTCACAATAGCCAAAAGGTGAAGCAACCCAAATGTCCATCACTGGATGAAGGGATAAGCAAAATGTGGTTTTTGCATACAATGGAACATTATTCAGCCCTAAAAGGGAAGGAAATCCTGTCATACGCTACAATGGGAATATGTAAGTGAAGTAGACCAGTCACACAAAAGACAAATACTGTACGATCCTACTAATAGGAGATATCTAAAGCAGTCGAATTTGTAAAAACAGAAAGTAGAATGGTGGCTGCCAGAGATTGGGGGGAGGAGGGAATGGAGAGCTGTTGCTTAATGGGTATAGTTGCAGGTTTTCAAGATGAAAAATTTCTGGAGATCTGTTTCACAACAGTGTGAATGTATTTAACGCTGTGGAACGGTACCCTTAAAAGCGGTTAGGACGGTAAATTTTATGTTATGCATTTTTTGCTACATAAAAAAAAAAGAATACAGATGTAGCAGGGTGGTGTGAGTTGGATTGGGATTGGAAGGGAGAGGAAATAGGAAATCAGTTTAGAGGTGTTTGCCTAAAGCCTCGTGAAAGGGACAGGAAGAAAAGAGAGGGGTTTATCAAGGTGGAATTAGCCGGATTTGGCACCTACTGGACACTGGATTGATGGGGCAGGAGCCAGAGGCGCCTTGGAGGTTGTCCACCTGTGCTGATGAGAAAGTGATGGAGCCTTTCCCAGAACTAGTGACTTATGCGGGGAGATAAGGCATTTGCTTTTGGATTAATTCTGACTGCGGCTTGGGGTGGATTGTGCTGGAGCTGGTCTGATGACATCGTGTTCTAAGAGCTCCTGGAAGCTCATTTTTCATGTCTTTGACCTTCTGCTTTCCATGGGCCTTGCTTGATGGTTTATTCTGAACTCTCCAAATTAAGGGTGGGTTGCATATTGTAGCATGTGGACCTAGGATGGATTCTTTCACCGACTATGTTGAATATTTTGCTGGAGTTGTGAAAATTAGGAAGCTCTGAGGCTTCCTTTACTGAAAAGTGCCCTTTTTCCTCAAAAATTTTTTTCCATCCCTTTCACTAGAAACTTTATTTCCAAGCTGGTCAGGTGGACACAATGGGCTTACCTTTTTTCTGTGGTGTCTCATTCATCTAAGCTGGAAGCAGTCTCAGAGGTGTGAGCTTCGTTTTTTCCTGTGGGCGTTGCACAGGGACCAGAGGTTTACAAATTTATTCATGTCAGTGCTTTATAGGGTCACCACCTCCAGACTCCCAGAGTGGTGGCAGTAGCCAATTTGCAGTTCCAAATATATGTGTTCACAATCAAGAGAATTCAGTTGAGGATAGAAAAGGAGAGCAATGACATAGCCTGGTTTTGCCCTGGCGTGGAGTGGTCTACAAAGATAATCACCTCTTTGAGTACTGCAAAGTGTCTTTTTAATGCTTGTGTTACCAGGAGATAAAAAGAACCATTTAGGGGGCTTCCCTGGTGGCGCAGTGGTTTAGAGTCCGCCTGCTGATGCAGGGGACACGGGTTCGTGCCCCCGTCCGGGAAGATCCCACATGTCGCGGAGCGGCTGGACCCGTGAGCCACGGCCGCTGAGCTTGCGCTTCCGGAGCCTGTTGCTCCGCAACGTGAGAGGCCCGCGTACCGCAAAAAAAAAAAAAAGGAACCATTTGGGAATATTTTCAAAGGCCAGAATCTGAGATCATAATGAGATGCAATTTTATGGGCTTTATTGCTTCACCTATGTCAGAATTTGTATTACTGATACCCGTGGGCAAATGGTCGTGAACGCTGAGTTGAGGTTGAGCTTTGTTTAACATGTTGCATAAATATTTCGGCCCTCGAAAGGCTCAAATTCTTAGGAAATTCACCTTAGGCTTTGGAGGACAGGTTACTTTCTGAGACAAGAGTTTTCAAGACAATACCTGACTAAAAGAAATTGTAAATAACTTTTTTCTGAAATTGCGAATGTGATACATGTTCATGATGGATAGAAATGGCCCCAATTCCCACCACCCAGGAGTAACTGCTAACTCCTGTTAGCACGGTCTCTCTCGTATTGTGGGGAATGGGTCTGTGCTTGCGAGTGTGTATTTTTAGTGTTACCATACTGTGCGTATTAGTTTGCAATCTGATTTTTTTCTATTAGTATATCAGGTACACCTTTCCATATGGCTGAATTTTCTCTTTTAATATTTTTTAAGAATGTTACGTGGTTATTATTTTCCTAATCCTCCCTGCTGGACATTTAGATTGCTTCTGTTTGGCACTGTTGGTTTATCCCTGCTATCCCCTGGCTTAATGATTAATGGCATTCCCTCTTGATCTCAAAAGTGACCAGGTTTGGGCAATAAAGAATATTACCACCCTAATCATTAAGAATAAATGTGTAAACAGTCTTATAACTTAATTTTTGTTTATGTCCATTAATAGTTCCTTAGCATACACCCCTTAAAAATAGGATGTCTGGGGGCTCCCCTGGTGGTGCAGTGGTTGAGAGTCCGCCTGCCAATGCAGGGGACACGGGTTCGTGCCCCGGTCCGGGAGCATCCCACATGCTGTGGAGCGGCTGGGCCCGAGAGCCATGGCTGCTGAGCCTGTGCATCCAGAGCCTGTGCTCCGCAACGGGATAGGCCACAACAGTGAGAGTCCTGTGTACCGCAAAAAAAAAAAAAAAAAAGGATGTCTGACATAGAGACCTATGTGCCAGCTTCACTCTGGCAAGCTTAAAAAGAAATTTGTGACTAACTTCTAGAATTTGGTGCCAAGAAGCTTCATCACCTTTTTCTCCTCAAATAATTGGGAGTTTTGGAAAGCTTGCAGAACATTTTTTTATAAATGGACATGTATAACGTACATGGATTTTTGTATGGATAGAGATTTCTAGTATCTGCTTCTTCACATAAACACCGAAGCCTGTGTACTCCTCTCTTAGAGAATAACTAATTTGCTATTTAAAAAATAGTGACCCAAGAGCAAATTTGTCGATTGAATTATGATATTTATTTAACATATCTTGGAAAATTTTAATTTTAAAAAGTGGTTTATTTTTGGAAGCACTTGTTTCAGCTATTAAAGATGGTACTCCTCCCCCAACCCCCATCCCCAAATAGAATGTCTGTGTCAGACAGCATATACTTATAAGGGCATTTGATACATCTCGACCAATTCCCTTCAGAAATGTTATAAGGAGCCTGTGAGTTTGACTATGACTAATTTGCCCACTAAGTATATACGTGAATTTCTAAATATGTACTTTCTGTTGACTTTGTTCCAAGTCATTTCGATCTTTCACAAGCAGGAAGATAAGCATAGTATTGTAGAGCGTGTGGTGTTAGGGAGTGAAGGCAGGAAGTGTAGAAAACGTTTCGAGGTACATGGAGACTAGAGACATAATCCTACAGTTCTTTGGTGATAAATGAACGTGGCCTTGATGCCTGTCATAATTATTATAATAACGGTAGCTCCGTTTACTGAGGGCTGAACACTTTCAATAAAGTATTTACTTCTCAAAGCAGTTCTGCAACTAAAATTATTTTACTGGAGAGAGAATTGAGGCTCAGAGATGTTGAGTAAGCACGCACAGCTGCTGAGCTGCAGAACTGAATTTGAACCCAGGTGTATCCACCTCCAACACCCAATTTCCTTCCATTTGGCTGTACTTCCTCTCTTGGCTCTCTCATCTCCCCTGTATTCTGGATTTCCTCATTTTTTGCCATCAAACATTAAAGATGGAGGAGAGAAGTAGATAAAGGATGCTCAGGGCTCCCCTACTCCCTCGACTGACAATGGACTGTCCACAGTCCTCTCTAGGCAAACTCGGAAAACCCACTTCACTCCAAGGACTATCTGCATTTCCTTATGGATGACCAGCAGAGAACGACTTTCTTATTAATTCTTTAATAGCCTAACAAAGAGGCAAGAGGATGGGGAGAGAAAGTGCAAAGGCCATTCTTTAGCTCCCTGCATTGAATGGTTCAGTTTTTCACTTGTTGAAGGACAAAGTGAGATTCTCTGCTCCTTTGAGAATCAGAATATTAGAAAATAATGATAGAGCAGACAGAACAGCAGATGTCATCGAAATAAAAAACAAAATCAGATATGCCCTTCACAGTCACAGGCAAGCCATTTTTAGATTCGCACCTAACAACAGGTTGAAGATGTGGAAGCAGAGCATCAATTAGGTAGTGGAAATGGATTGATGCAAGGAGTGATATAATGGTGACTTATTTCATTGCGTTTTGATGGAATATCTCCCGTGGAAAATTATCCTCCATTTACAGTCATTATCAAGTTAAGTATGGGTTAAAAAGGAGCCACTGAGTTATTGTGTACAGAAAATGGGTGAAATGGGACAAGTCAAAGGGAAGCACTAAAATGAAGGTCAGGGTATCTTTGGATGCAGTGCCTATCTAACTTCGTTCACTCCACTGCTCAACCTTGGGTAAGAATATGATACTCAGAGCAGGGCCCCAGCTACAGCTCACCCTACCAGGCCTTCCTCATGACCTTGTCAGGAAGCGCTTCCCTGCAGATGAAAGCTGTAATTACAGCATCCAGGCCAGGAGAGATTGCCTTATTTAAGCCCGTGAAAATGACACACAGAGCAGCAAGGCCACAGCGAGGGGAAGCTGGACATCTCTCTAGACTGGACATTGATTCTTCTCTCAGTGTTGTTTTTCCCTGAACAGTGGATGTGCATTGACCTCTACCAGTGTCTCAAGTGGGGGTCAGTGCTCAGCCCCTTTGCCTGCCCGTCTGCCTCTGTTTGCAGCCTGCAATTAACTGATTAGGTCCAGGCCTTGATATTTGACCTATGTCCTTTTCTTCCTCTCAGCCTTGTGGACATGAGGATTTTTTCTTCACTCCTCTTGACCTAGCATTCACAGGTTTTTACACTCAATGTGTCCCTTTTTGGTGCCCATAAACGCCTCATTCACAAGATGTCTCTGGCATGCCTTTCCTTCCCTGAGATCCAGAATCACAGATCTATCCTTATTTTTAGAAGTCACTGGGTTTTCTTTCATGAAAGAGAGACTGGAGCCCAGGCCTGGGGTGGCACAGGGCAGTATCCGGGGGCAGGCGGGTAGCTCCAGTTACAGCAGTGCTTAGTTCTAGAATGGGGCAGGAGTTTTTATGCCAGGCATTCATTCATTTCTACATTTTCAGTATGATGATCATTTTACAAAGTTACTTGTCTAGGACTAAGTCGAGAGCACCTCAGTTTTTATTCTCCTACCTTTATTTGAGCTACCAGCTTTCTCCTGTTGCTATTCACATACAACATGCCTCCAGCAGATTTGATAAGCTATACTATATATTGTCACATTAATCTATGTATTTTGGTTATCTATTGCTGTGTAACAGACCACTCTAAAACTTAGGGCCTTGAGACAGGCACAGTTTCTTTTTTTCTCTTTTTTTTGCGGTACGCGGGCCTCTCACTGTTGTGGCCTCTCCCGTTGCAGAGCACAGGCTCTGGATGCGCAGGCTCAGCGGCCATGGCTCACGGGCCCAGCCGCTCCGCGGCATGTGGGATCTTCCCGGACAGGGGCACGAACCCGTGTCCCCTGCATCGGCAGGCGGACTCTCAACCACTGCGCCACCAGGGAAGCCGAAGCACAGTTTCTTATTTCTTCTGATTCTGCATTCTGGGCAGGGCTTGGCTGGTGATTTTTCTGCCCCATCATGGTGCCACTTAGCTGCAGTTAGCTAGCAGCTGGGTTAGGCTAGAGGCCCAGGAAGGTTTCTCTCACGTGTCTGGTGCCTCCGTATGCCTTTTCCACTTGGCTAGCCTGGTCTTCCTCACAGCATGGTGATCTCAGGATAGCTGGGCTTCTTAGAGGATGGCCAGCTTCCAAGAGTACAAAGGTGAACGTTGTCAGCCCTTTTTTTAAGGCTTATGCGTAGTATCACTTCTATCACATTATGTTGATCAAAGCAAGTAAAAGGCCAGGCCAGATTCAGGGAGAGGGGAAATAGGATATAGGTCTGGGAGGGTGAGGAATCGTGGCCGTCTTTGGAGACTAGTATGCTATGTATTGATTTACACTCCTCAGAATCTTTGGAAACACCTATATTTTGATGCCAGACTGTTAACACCTTTTGGGTGCCAGTGAACCTATATTTCCAAGGTTCCCAATCGTATTGCCCTTGATTCTTTGTTAGCAGTTGTTCACAAATCAGATGGAGCCAAAATAGTTTATAACAATGCCAATTTCTCCTCCCGTGCTTTATCTTGCTTTAACAGAATTGAACCTTGTCCACGTACCCTGTAAAAAGAAATACAGCGTAAGTGCTTAGTGACTATTTAACCTACGGTTATCTTACACACAGCATTTAGCTTGACAAGAACATCCCCACATGCTGCACGGCAGAGTAAGTGTGGCAATCGAAAGTACAGACTCAGGAACCAGGTCGCCCGGGTTGGAATATGAACTCCATCCCATACGAGTTGTATCATCTTGAATAAGTTTTTTAAGCTCTTTGTGACCCCGTATCTTATCTATAAGATAAAGGAAATACTAATACAACCCTATAAAATTATTATAAGGACTAATGTGGTCAGAACAGCAGTAGAATGTAAGTAGCATATAGGATGTGTCAGATATTACTGTTGTTGTCACACAGGTTGATCAGTATTGGATATTTAGGGTGGGATGTATGGGGGACATTTGGAACAGCTAAGGTACAAGGTCGGCTCCAAGCCGTCTGGAAACCTGTGGGTTATGGCCCACACTTATGTCCAGTCCTCTGCCTCACCCAGCTCAATAGTGGGTGTGGCACAGATGTCAGGGGTCTGGGCAGCTCTCCATGTTGGTTTTACCTCCACGTAATGATGGAGCTCTGCTGGGCCCCCTCCACGTTGCGATAGAAGTCTCTCTCAATTTCTCAGGCGGTGATTGGCAGTTCTGGTCCCATGGTTGTACGGCTCATGTCAGCCTTTGGGTCTTACACCAGAGCCCGATAACAGGCTGATATGTTTCTCAAAAAGGTATCTAACCCTCAGCCTTGCTGGCATTGTTTTGATACCGACCAGGGGTCTTGGCCTTCCTTAAATTGATGAGAGGAATAGAAATTGATAAGAGGCCGGACAAGAAATTCAGGCAAGGCTTTATTGAGACCCCTGCTGCCGCAGGAGGGAATGAAAACAAGTAACAGATTCCCTCAGTCCCTCCACAATGGGGGACGAGCTGATTCCTTATATGGGGTGAGGGTAGGGGCGAGGGTAGGGCTGGGTCCAGAGGTCATGCCAGAGGAGTGGCTTAGGTGTTTTGCCCACCCCTTTGGTGGTGTTGTGTGCAAGGTGCATGCCTAGTACCCTGCTTTTGCTCCTGGCTCTTCAGAAGTGGTAGTTGGGTTTTTTGGTCTCTTTGCGTCTTCTTGTCCATAATTTGCCCCAGCTGTGCATGCATGTAGTTACTTTTAGTCCCATATAGTTTCTTTGTATTTTATTGCTTGAGGAGATATCTGTCCAGGTGCAAGCACTGCTGCAAAGGGTCCCAGCCTGTCTCAGTTTTACTCCAGGACCTGGTTGCCCTTCCGTCTTTTCCCCATTTGGATATCACCAAAGGCTCCAAACTGTCATGAGAATTCTAGCCCTGCATTCTCTCCCAGGACATAGGACACACACGCCTCAAGAAGGCCTGCAGTCTCTGGACAGTTGCTTCCTGGAGCAGGCATAACAACCTTCCTGGTTACTTTGGGTAGAGGCTACTGCAAAACGCTCAGACTGAATATGCTGTCCTGGGAATCCACATAGTATATCAGGTGCCGTTTTGTTAGTTGAAGGACCAGAGTGTAGGAGCTTTTCATGACCTTGATAGGAATGTCTCCACTCAGCCCCGTACACTTAACCCGGAGGAACTGAATACATAATGCAGGCCCTGGGTCCTGCCTGGGTTAATGGCCCATCTTCAGTCCCTTAAGTAACTCTCTAAAGTTAAAAATGTACTTTGCAGTACAGTTTCTCCTTCACTCATGATCACTGGTGTGTTGCACCAGCTACAGGCGCGTGGCCAGCCCCAGAGGCCGATATTCCAGTGAACAAGCCTCCGGCCAATTGCAGGATGTTAACACGTCCCTGGGGCTATGGGGTAAAGAGAATTCTGTGTCTTCCTTATCCAGCTGTTTAGCAGACTAGAAACCCTGATGACAGCTTTCCTGCTAAAAAGTAAAAAATGCTGGCTAAACCACTTACAGATATTTCAAAAGGCATTGATGATAAAAGTAGAAGCCATGGACTAAATGAAAATGGGTATCACAGAGGTGTCGTGAGCCCCTGCAGGCATTTGCTGGGTCAGGTGAACTTAACCATTGGTTTGTGTAGCCATGGGAGACAGACAAAAAAGCCCCAAATGGGAGGTTCAGTTGTTCTGTCCAAAATGGAAGTCTATCTGGAGGCTCTGGCTCTCCCAAGTTACATTAAGTTAGGATCCCAAATAGCTATATCCTCAGAGTAAGGATGAAGTGGGTAAAAGCCCCAGGGGATGGCAAAGGACATTGGCCGTCTCCACCCTTAATTCTGAATGGAAGGGAAATATTCTCACATGAGAGTTCATATATCCAAATGCCCGCACATAGGTTTGTAGCCTGAAATCACACTGTATGGGTGGTTTGAAAAACCTCAGGTGGAAAATTGAGTTGTAAGCTGAAGTCCAGGTTGGTTGTACCCCAGGCACATGACAAAAGGAAACAAATCTTCTCTGGAGGAACTCACCCGTAACCCAGGCCTCAAGGAATTCTCCCAGATAATGTTCTGGGAGGAAAAAAGGAACTTAGAAAAAAAGTAATAAAACCATATATGGAAACAAAGCACTGAGAGAGGCTGAAAAGTAGTAGCTGAAGCATATCCACAGTGATTGGCATGTAAGACACAGGTTATAAAACAATGAGTTTCAAGTTATAAACAAAGTGACATAGAAGATAAGAAACGGACATGAGATTTTACATGATCGGGCAGATTTGACGAAGAACCAAATAATTTTCGAGGTGAAAGTGATCATAGTCAAGATTTCACTATGGTATTTAGCAATTTAATAGCCAATTAGACGTAGATGAAAAGAAGTTGAGTCAGCTGAAATAAATTTAAAGAAGTTATTCATAATGCAGTCCCAAGAGGGAAAGAGAGGGAAAAATGGGAAATTAGGAGCCATGAGCACAGAATGAGACTTTCAGGAGAAAAGACAATATCGGAAAAAAGGCAGTATTGAAAGAGGTAATTAATGGCTGAGACGTTTCCCAAATTGATGAAATTAAACTGATTCAGGAAACCCATCAAATCTAAAGAAGGTCAAATAAAAAAATCCACTCCTCAACACATCCCAGTGAAAATGTAACACCAAAGATAAATATAATAAAAAGAGCTAGAGAAAAAAAAAATACCTTTCTAAAGATCCACCCATTTTTAGTTTCTATTTGCTTTCCAGCAGGGAAACCGAATGGTAAGTAGATAAATTACTCCGCTCTTATGGATTTCCTTGACTGTGTGGTTATATTCTTAATTTCCCCAAGGACTTCAGGATGAACATTTTAGAGAGCTCCATGGACTTCCCAATGGCTCATCACCATGACACTGTGGCATGTATTGGGCAAGGGGCACCATTCAGTGTGTGTGGGAGCGGCGTGGATGGGAAGGAGGGAGTGAGGCACTTTTATTGGATTAATAATCATTAAAAATAACAGTATTGTTACCAGGTGGATCAAATCTTTCTTCTAATTCTTGTCATATTCTTTTCTTGTATATGTATGCTACATTGCAAGCCATTTTACCATGTTAGGAATACTATATATTTTTGCAATTTTTAATACAAACGTAAACCAAATCTGACTGGAAGCCAAAAAGGTACTTCAGAAGGTAGAAGACGCGCAGACCCAAATCCCTCTGGACACAGGCCCCAGAGCTTGGAGGCAGAGGGGTATCTCTACTGAGACCCCAAGGGAGAGTCTGTGATGAGACAGGTGCAAAGGCTTTCCCTTCAGCTGAGAAGAGACAGTGCAGCTCATCCTCTCAAAGGAAGGAGAGAGAGAGAGAGAGACAGACAGACAGACAAATGGAAGGCTGGAGGAGAAGGAGGCAGCTTGTTAATGCATATATATTACCTAACCAATTTGGGTCCGCTCCCCTGTGTGCAGTAAAGCCAGTCTGCTGATGCCAGGTTGTGGTGATGGAAAGTACAGCCTTTATTGCAGGGCACCAAGCAAGGAGAATGGGCAGCTTATGCTCAAAAGACCCGAACTCCCTGATGTCTTTCAGGGAAGGGGTTTTAAAGGCAGTGGGAGAGGGAGGGGGCTGCAGGGTGCGTGATAAGCTCGTGCACAGTTCTCAGATTGGTTGGCATCAAGGTGAAGTTTCGAGCATCATCAACCTTCGGGTTTCAACCAGTCTAGGGTCTATGTGCTTGTGGTCAGCAGTTTTCATCTGGTGGGGCTCTGCTTCCTGTAAAAACAACCTAGGAATGTGTGTCAGGCTTTTGTTTACATCTTTCAAGGAACCTGCTATGTGGCAGATTTATAGTCTAAATCATTATCAGTTTCCCAGCCCAGCAGCTATTCTTTGTTTCTATATCTTCATGTTTCCTAACCATTAACTCTTTTTTTTTTTTTTTTTTTTTTTCGGTACGCGGGCCTCTCACTCTTGTGGCCTCTCCCGTGGCGGAACACAGGCTCCGGATGCAGAGGCTCAGCGGCCATGGCTCACGGGCCCAGCCGCTCCACGGCATGTGGGATCTTCCCGGACCGGGGCACGGACACGTGTCCCCTGCATTGGCAGGCGGACTCTCAACCACTGCACCACCAGGAAACCCTCTTTTTTTTTTTTATTGGTGTATAGTTTCTTTACAGTGTTGTGTTAGTTTCTGCTGTACAATGAAATGAATCAGCTATATGTATACATATATTCCCTCCCTCTTGGGCCTCCTTCCCACTTCCCCCACCATCTCACCCATCTAGGTCATCACAGAGCACTGAGCTGAGCTCCCTGCACTATACAGCAGGTTCCCACTAGCTATCTATTTTGCACAATCCTAATCTCCCAATTCATCCCACCTCCCCTCCCCACTCCTCCCCCACCGCCCCTGTGTCCACATGTCCATTCTCTGTGTCTGCATCTCTATTCCTGCCCAGCAAATAGGTTCATCTGTACCATTCTTTTCTAAATTCCATATATACGTGTTAATATACGATATTTATTTTTCTCTTTCTGACTTCACTCTGTATGACAGACTCTAGGTCCATCCACATCTCTACAAATGACCCAGCTTTGTTCCTTTTTACGGCTGAGTAATATTCCATTGTATATATGTACCACATCGTCTTTATCCTTTCATCTTTCGATGTACATTTAGGTTGTTTCCATGTCCTGGCCCTTGTAAATAGTGCTGCAATGAATATTGGGGTATATGTGTCTTTTTGAATTATGGTTTTCTCAGGGTATATGCCCAGTAGTGGGATTGCTGGGTCATATGGTAGTTCTATTTGTAGTTTTTTAAGGAACATCCATACTGTACTTCATAGTGGCTGTATCAGTTTACATTCCCACCAACAGTGCAAGAGGGTTCCCTTTTCTTCACACGCTCTCCAGCATTTATTGTTTGTAGATTTTTTGATGATGGCCATTCTGACTGATGTGAGGTGATAGCTCACTGTAGTTTTGATTTGCATTTCTCTAATTATTAGTGATGCTGAGCATCTTTTCATGTGCCTCTTGGCCACCTGTATGTCTTCTTTCGAGGAATGTCTATTTATGTCTTCTGCCGTTTTTGGATTGGGTTGTTTCTTTTTGTGATATTGAGCTGCATGAGCTGCTTTTATATTTTGGAGATTAATCCTTTGTCAGTTGCTTCATTTGCAAATATTTTCTCCCATTCTGAAGGTTGTGTTTTCGTCTTGTTTATGGTTTCCTTTGCTGTGCAAAAGTTTGAGTTTCGTTAGATAGTTTTGATTTGCATTTCTCTAATGATTAATGATGTTGAGCATTCTTTCATGTATTTGTTGGCATTTTTGAATTGGGTTGCTTGTTTTTTTCATATGGAGCTGCATGAGTTGCTTCTAAATTTTGGAAATTAATCTTTTGTCAGTTGCTTCATTGGCAAATATTTTCATCCATTCTGCGGACTGTCTTTTTGTCTTGATTATGGTTTCCTTTGCTGTGCAACAGCTTTCAAGTTTCATTAGGTCCCATCTGTTTATTTTTTATTTTGTTTCCATTTCTATAGGAGGTGGGTCAAAAAGGATCTTGCTGTGATTTATGTTATAGTGTGTTCTGCCTATGTTTTCTTCTAAAAGCTTGAGAGTGCCTGGCCTTACATTTAGGTCTTTAATCCATTTTGAGTTGATTTTTGTGTACGGTGTTAGGGAGTGTTCTAATATCATTCTTATACATGTAGCTGTACAGTTTTTGAGGGGGCTGTCTTTTCTCCACTGTATATTCCTGCCTCATATGGTTTCCTTTGCTGTGCAAAAGTTTGAGTTTCGTTAGGCCCCATTTGTTTATATTTGTTTTTATTTTCATTACTCTAGAAGGTGGGTCAAACAAGATCTTGCTGTGATTTATGTCAAAGAGTGTTTTTCATATGTTGTCCTCTAAGAGATTTTTTATAGTGTCCGGTCTTATGTTTAGGTCTTTAATCCATTTTGAGTTGATTTTTGTGTACGGTGTTAGGGAGTGTTCTAATATCATTCTTATACATGTAGCTGTACAGTTTTTGAGGGGGCTGTCTTTTCTCCACTGTATATTCCTGCCTCCTTTATCAAAGATAAGGAGACCATATGTTCATAGGTTTATCTCTGGGCTTTCTATCCTGTTCCATTGATCTATATTTCTGTTTTTGTGCCCGTGCTATACTGTCTTGATTACTGTAGCTTTGTAGTATAGTCTGAAGTCAGAGAGCCTGATTCCTCCAGCTCCATATTTCTTTCTAAAGATTGCTTTCACTATTCAAGGTGTTTTATGTTTCCATACAAATTGTAAAATTTTTTTTTCTAGTTCTGTGAAAAATGCCATTGGTAATTTGATGGGGATTGCATTGAATCTGTAGATTGCAAGAAAAAAAGGGAGAGGATTCAAATCTATAAAATTAGAAAGGAAAAAGGAGAAATTACACCCGACACAGCAGAAATACAAAAGATCATAAGAGACTACTACAAGCAAATGTATGCCAATAAAATGGGCAACCTGGAAGAAGTGGACAAATTCTTGGAATATCTCTCCATCTGTTGGTAACATCTTTAATCTCTTTCGTCAGTGTCTTATAATTTTCTGCATACAGGTCTTTTGTCTCCTTAGGTAGGTTTATTCCTAGATATTTTATTCTTTTTGTTGCAATGGTAAATATGGGCAACCTTGTGTTTTTCCTGATCTTTGTGGAAATGGTTTCAGTTTTTCACCATTGAGAATGATGCTGGCCATGGGTTTGTCATATATGGCCTTTATTATGTTGAGGAAAGTTCCCTCTATGCCTACTTACTGCAGGGTTTTCATCATAAATGTGTGCTGAATTTTGTCAAAAGCTTTCTCTGCAACTATTGAGATGATCATATGGTTTTTCTCCTTCAATTTGTTAATATGGTGTATCAGATTGATTGATTTGCATATATTGAGGAATCCTTGCATTCTTGGGATAAACCCCACCTGATCATGGTGTATGATCCTTTTAAAGTGCTGTTGAATTCTCTTTGCTAGTATTTTGTTGGGTATTTTTTCATCTATGTTCATCAGTGATATTGGCCTGTATTTTTCTTTCTTTGTGACATCTTTGTCTGGTTTTGGTATCAGGGTGATAGTGGCCTCATAGAAGGAGTTTGGGAGTGCTCCTCCATGTCCACTATAATTTGGAAGATTTTGAGAATGATAGGTGCTAGCACCTTCTCTAAATGTTTGAGAGAATTTACCTGTGAAGCCATCTGGTCCTGGGCTTTTTTTTGTCAGAAGATTTTTAATCACAGTTTCCATTTCAGTGCTTGTGATCGGTCTGTTCATATTTTCTATTTCTTCCTGGTTCAGTCTCGAAGGTTGTGCGTTTCAAAGAATTTGTCAATTTCTTCCAGGTTGTCCATTTTATTGGGATAGAGTTTCTTGTAGTAATCTCTCATGATCCTTTGTATTTCTGCAGGGTCATTTGTTACTTCTCCTTTTTCATTTCTAGTTCTATTGATTTGAGTCTTCTTCCTTTTTTTCTTGATGAGTCTAGCTAATGGTTTATCAATTTTGTTTACCTTCTCAAAGAACCAGCTTTTAGTTTTATTGATCTTTGCTGTCGTTTCCTTCATTTCTTTCCCATTTATTTCTAATCTGATCTTTATGATTTCTTTCCTTCTGCTAACTTTGGGCTTTTCTGTTTCTTCTTTCTCTAATTGCTTTAGGTGTAAGGTTAGGGTGTTTATTTGAGTTGTTTCTTAAGGCAGGATTGTATTGCTATAAACTTCCCTCTTAGAACTGCTTTTGCTGCATCCCACAAGTATTGGGTCTTCGTGTTTTTGTTGTCATTTGTTTCTAGGTATTTTCTGAATTCCTCTTTGATTTCTTCAGTGATCTCTTCATTGTTAAGTAGTGTATTGTTTAGCCTCCATGTGTTTGTATATTTTACAGATTTTTTCCTGTAATTGATATCTAGTCTCATAGCATTGTGGTCAGAAAATATACTTGATATGATTTTAATATTCTTAAATATACCAAGGCTTGATTTGTGACCCAAGATATGATCTATCCTGTAGAATGTTCCATGAGCATTTGAAGAGAAAGCGTATTCTCTTGTTTTTGGGTGGAACGTCCTATAAATATGAATTAAGTTCATCTTGTTTAATGTATCATTTAAAGCTTGTGTTTCCTTATTTATTTTCATTTTGGATGATCTGTCCTTTGGTGAAAGTGGGGTGTTAAAATTCCTTACTATGATTGTGTTACTGTCGATTTCCTTTTTTGTGACTGTTAGTATTTGCCTTATGTATTGAGGTGCTCCTATGTTGGGTACATAAATATTTACAATTGTTATATCTTCTTGGATCGATTCCTTGATTATTATGTAGTGTCCTTCTTTGTCTCTTGTAATAGTCTTTGTTTTAAAGTCTATTTGGTCTGATATGAGACTTGCCATTGCAGCTTCCTTTGATTTCCATTTGCATGGGATATCGTTTTCCATCCTCTCACTTTCAGTATGTATGTTTCCGTAGGTATGAAGTGGGTCTCTTCTAGACTGCATATATACGAGTCTTGTTTTTGTATCCATTCAGCCGGTCTATGTCTTTTTGCTGGAGCAGTTAATCTATTTACATTTGAGGTATTTATCGATGTGTATGTACCTATTACCATTTTCTTAATTGTTTTGGGTTTGGTATTGTAGGTCTTTTCCTTGTCCTATGTTTCTTGCCTAGAGAAGTTGCTTTAGCATTTTTGTAAAGCTGGTTTGGTGGTGGTGAATTCCTTTAGTTTTTGCTTGTCTGTAAAGGTTTTAATTTCTCTGTGAAATCTGAATGAGATCTTTGCTGGGTAGAGTAATCCTGGTCGTAGGTTTTTCCCTTTCATCACTTTAAATATGTCCTGCCACTCCTTCCTGGCTTGCAGAGTTCCTGCTGAAAGATCAGCTATTAACCTTATGGGGGTTTACCTTTATGTTGTTTGTTGTTTCTCCCTTGCTGCTTTTAATATTTTTTCTTTGTATTTAATTTTTGATAGTTTGATTAATATGTGTCTTGGTGTGCTCCTCCTTGGATTTATCCTGTATAGGTATCTCTGTGCTTTCTGGACTTGATTAACTCTTTCCTTTCCCATATTAGGGAAGTTTTTAATTATAATCTCTTCAAATATTTTCTCAGTCCCTTTCTTTTTCTCTTCTTCTTCTGGGACCCCTATAATTCAAATGTTTGTGCATTTAATGTTGTCCCAGATGTCTCTGAGACTGTCCTCAGTTCTTTTCATTCTTTTTTCTTTATTCTGCTCTGCAGTAGTTATTTCCACTATTTTATCTTCCAGGTCACATCCATTCTCCTGCCTCAGTTATTCTGCTATTGATCCCTTCTAGAGAATTTTTAATTTCATTTATTGTGTTGTTCATCACTGTTTGTTTTCTCTTTACTTCTTCTAGGTCCTTGTTAAACGTTTCTTTTGTTTTTTCCATTCTATTTCCAAGATTTTGGGTCATCTTTACTATAATTATTCTGAATTCTTTTTCAGGTAGACTGCTTATTTTCTCTTCATTTATTAGGTCTGGTTGGTTTTTACCTTACTCCTTCATCTGCTGTGTGTTTCTCTGTCTTCTCATTTTGGGGTCTCCTTTTTGCAGGCTGCAGGTTCGTAGTTCCCATTGTTTTTGTGTCTGCCCCCAGTGGCTAAGTTTAGTTCAGTGGGTTGTGTAGGCTTCCTGGTGGAGGGGACTAGTGCCTGTGTTGTGGTGGATGAGGCTGGATCTTATCTTTCTAGTGGGCAGGTCCACGTCTGTAGGTGTGTTTTGGGGTGTCTGTGGCCTTATTATTATTTTAGTCAGCCTCTCTGCTAATGGGTGTGGTTGTGTTCCTGTCTTGCTAGTTGTTTGTCATAGGGTGTCCAGCACTGTAGCTTGCTGGTCTTTGAGTGTAGCTGGTCTTGGCATTGAGATGGAGATTTCTGAGAGATTTTTGCCATTTGATATTATGTGGAGATGGGAGCTCTCTTGTGGACCAACGTCCTGAACTTGGCTCTCCCTCCTCAGAGGCATAGCCCTGACACCTGGCTGGAGCACCAAGAGCCTGTACTTCCACACAGCTCAGAATAAAATGGTGAAAAAAGAAAAACGAAGATAAAATAAAGTGAAATAAAATAAAGTTATTAAAATTAAAAATATTTTAAAAATTTTAATAAAATAAAACAAAAAGAGAAAGAAAGAAAGAAGAGAGCATCCAAACCAAAAAGCAAATCCACCAATGATAACAAGCACTAAAATCTAAAAAAAAAAAGAAAGAAATGGACAGACAGAGCCCTAGTACAAATGGTAAAAGGAAAGCTATACAGACAAAATCACACATAGAAACATATACATACACACTCACAAAAAGAGAAAAAAGGGAAATATATATATGTATATATCTTTGCTCCCAAAGTCCGCCTCCTCAATTTTGGATGATTCGTTATCTATTCAGGTATTCCACAGATTCAAGGTACACCAAGTTGATTGTGGAGATTTAATCCGCTGCTCCTGAGGCTTCTGGGAGAAATTTCCCTTTTTCTTCTTTGTTTGCTCACCTCCTGTGGTTCAGCTTTGGATTTGGCCCCGCCTCTGCATGTAGGTCACCTGAGAGCATCTGTTCTTGTTCAGACAGGACGTGGGTTAAAGAAACAGCTGATTCGTGGGCTCTGGCTCACTCAGGTCCGGGGAAGGGAGGGGTACAGATTGTGGGGGGAGCCTGCAGCGGCAGAGGCCAGCATAATGTTGCACCAGCCTGAGGCACACCGTCTGTTCTTCCAGGGAAGTTGTCCCTGGATCTCGGGACCCTGGCAGTGGCGGGCTGCACAGGCTCCCAGGAGGGGAGTTGTGGAGAGTGACCTGTGCTTGCACACAGGCTTCTTGGTGGTGGCAGCAGCAGCCTTAGCATCTCATGCCCATCTCTGGAGTCTGCGCTGTTAGCCGTGACTCGCGCCGTCTCTGGAGCTCCTTTACGCAGTGTTCTTAATCCCCTCTCCTCGCGCACCAGGAAACAAAGAGGCAAGAAAAAGTCTCTTGCTTCTTAGGCAGCTCCAGACTTTCTCCCGACTCCCTCCCAGCTAGCTGTGGCACACTAGCCCCTTCAGGCTGTGTTCACGCCACCAGTCCTCTCCCTGGGGTCTGACCTCTTAAACCCAAGCCTCAGCTTCTAGCCCCAACCCGCCCCAGCGGGTGATCAGACAAGCCTCTCGGGCTGATGAGTGTTGGTCAGCACCGATCCTCTGTGCGGGAATCTCTCCGCTTTGCCCTCCACACCCCTGTGGCTGCCCTCTCCTCCACAGCTCCGAAGCTTCTCCCTCCGCCACCCACAGTCTCCGTCCATAAAGGGGCTTCCTAGTGTGTGGAAACCTTTCCTCCTTCACAGCTCCCTCCCACTGGTGCAGGTCTGGTCCTTATTCTTTTGTCTCTGTTTTTCTTTTTCTTTTGCCCTACACAGGCACATGGGGAGTTTCTTGCCTTTTGGGAGGTCTGAGGTCTTCTGCCAGCATTCAGTAGGTGTTCTGTAGCAGTTGTTCCACATGTAGATGTATTTCTGATGTATTTGTGGGAAGGAAGGTGATCTCCAAGTCTTACTCTTCCGCCATCTTGAAACCTCTCTCTCCGCTTTGGTTTTAATTGAGCATTTTACATGATTCCATTTTAATCTCCTCTCCTGCCTTAGATCTTTTTCTTTTGCCCTACACAGGCACATGGGAGTTTCTTGCCTTTTGGGAGGTCTGAGGTCTTCTGCCAGCATTCAGTAGGTGTTCTGTAGCAGTTGTTCCACATGTAGATGTATTTCTGATGTATTTGTGGGAAGGAAGGTGATCTCCAAGTCTTACTCTTCCGCCATCTTGAAACCTCTCTCTCCGCTTTGGTTTTAATTGAGCATTTTACATGATTCCATTTTAATCTCCTCTCCTGCCTTAGAATATTATTTAAAATTATTTTTAAAAATTAGTGTTTAGCCTATAGTTTACACTATACAAAAAGTTTAATTTCTTGCTCATATGATAAATCAATCAGAGGTCAGGTTTGGGAGCTGCAGGTTGGCTGCTGCTCTACTACCCATCTCTCTTATTCTGGGGTTAAGGCTGAAGGAGTAGTCCTTATGTGGCCCATGCTCATCTCACGATAGAGACAAATTAGGAAGAAACAGGGATAAATCATATATTAGCTCCTAGAGTTTCTGCTCAGACATGGAATGCATACATGGCCAAGCCTAACATAAATAGAGAGGAAAACTTTCCTCGTCTCATAGGTTGGTACTCCAAAGCACTTGGAAACCAGTGAGGATATAGAATCCTTTCCCAAGGCAAGTAGAGAACAATGACTAATCTATAATCATTTTCAGATAATTCTAACATCTCAGTATTGGCATCTATTGATTGTCTTTCTTATTCAGGCTGAGATCTTCCTTTTTCTTAGTATGATGAATTATTTGTTTCTTGAAAGCTGGATATTATATTGTGAGACTCTGGACCTAGTAGAGGTTCTGGCTCACCACTAGGCTTTCTCTGACACCATGGGGTGGGGACCTTGTTTGCTGCTGGTGGTGGTTAAACTCCTGACTCATGACACCACTCCTGCAGTTGGAGGGGAGGGGGCAAGGTGATCTCTTACTACCCAGTGGGGTTGAATCCAGGCTTCCCACATGGTTTCCATGGATATTGCAGTGGTGGTAGACATTTGTTACTGCCTAGCCCAGAGAGGATGGCAGTCCTAGCTCTGACATCACACAGTCTAGGAGAGGGGAAACTCGTTAGAGTCTGCCCAGGGTGAAGCTTAGGCTCCCCAGTTGGGTATGACCACAGGTTTTCCTGTGGTGTTTGGTATCAGTACAGGGGTTATTTTATGGAAGTTTCTGTGTTCCTAGGCTGCCCCTCCCCTGGTCCTTTGGTAGCAAGATCAGGCTTTTGTCAGGTCTTCTTTGTCTGTGCTTATTTCTGTTTCCAGATTGCTAACTTCTCTGGCATTCAATCTGGAATGTATGAGGCAGAAAAGAAACCCAGGGAACTCATCATGTGTCCTTCCTTGGGTCCCAAGGTACTTGGCTGGCCTGCTTTCTCTCCACCTTTCAGAATCTACTTATTTATTTCATATTTAATGTCCAGGTTTTTATCTGTGCTCAATGGGAAGAATAGGGAAAAGTTCGTGTACTCCATCTTCACTAAAGTGGAAGTCCCTGGAGGAGACTTTTTTTAACATCTTTATTGGAGTATAATTGCTTTACAATGTTGTGTTAGTTTCTGCTGTGTAACAGAGAAAATCAGCTATATGTATACATATATTCCCATATCCCCTCCCTCTTACGTCTCCCTCCCACCCTCCCTATCCCACCTCTCTAGGTGGTCACAAAGCACCGAGATGATCTTGGAGATGTTTTTATAGTTCTGTGTTGAGTTTGTTTTTTGTCTTTTATTGAACTGTTTATAATGAGTATGTATTGCTTTTATAATTAACTAAAGCATATGCATACAATTGTCCTCCTCCCTCTCATCCCCAAAATACCTTTTGTTCATGAAGATATTTACTGTTTTTCTACTGGGTATAGCCCAAAGCATGGTATCCTTCTGGGAAACAAGAGTAAAGCCATCCTCTCTGTGTTTTTTGCTGTTTGGAACTGAAGACATCCCAAGCTGTTCCTTTCCAGCTTCAATTACAGAATCATAATTAAACATTTAATTAAAAGTCAGCCTTCCTTAGCAAATGTGACCCATGGCTGGGAGTGAACAGCTCCCATAGCAGTGGTGAACTTCTTTTCCTTCTCTGACAGTTCTGTCAATATCTGTCTTTACCCGGCTTCACCTGCATGGCCTTGTGGAACACAGACCCCTTGCTCAGCATTCACTAACTTCAGGGTATTCTGAATTTTAAACTGCCAGACTCAATTAAGAGAAGCAGATGGACTTAACCCTTAAGCACACCACCAGCAATGGAAAATAATATCATGGTGTGTGTGTGTGTGTGTGTGTGTGTGTGTGTGTGTGTGTTCAGCAGCAAATCAATATCATTGGTATTATTTTGTGGATAAGATATGGGGGCTGCCCTTAGGAAGTTTGCAGATTAATGGACAGAAGACTCCAGATTATAATCTCTACAATGGGGCCTTAGGTTTAAGGCACACCTAACCGGAAAGGGCACCCCAAGGAGAAAGGATTGAAGAAATATCCTACTCCCAAACAAGATCCCTTGAGTATAGAAACCAGATCTTATTCATGGTCTATCTTCTAAGGTACCTAGCAATGAGCCTTAACTCCTAGAAAAGGCTCAATAATTTTGCCTTATCTCATTTGACAAGAGAGCTCTATTCATTTGTCTACAGTTGGCCACCAGGTTCTTTTTGCACAAAGTTATATTCACAGTGAGAGTCATGGGGGACTTTTGGAAAGGTCCTGGGGTAAACACTACCAACTGGAAAACACTGGCTACAAAGAATTTCACACCCGCCACTTCTTACACACAAGTGTGCACTAGAACTGAGTGCTATGGGTGCAGAGGTTAAAGCAAAGGTATTTATGCTCTTGTCATGTAGCCTTTTTCCTATTAAACATAAGATACTAAGCAATTTAAGCAAAACCCAATGTTTGAGGATACCAAATGGGTGGATAACTAGTCTCCAGATTCTGAATGAGCAAGACCAGAAAGCTGGCCTACTATAAAAGTAGCTGTAGGATTTGGAAAGCTCTTGGCTGAGAGTACCCAAGTGCCCATTTTGCATATTCAGCAGCTGTTCTTTTAAATAAAATGCTAGCACACAAGTAAACCAGGAATTAAATCAGGGTTGTTTTCACAGGATTCCTGCCATGTGTCTAGGGCTGCACTTAATTCAGTAAGCCAAAATAGAGGTATAAAATAAGGTAAAGTACCTGGTTGCTTTGGTGTACACTCTGGATTATAACACCTAGAATCAGTTCGTATTTCAGGTCAATCTTCATCCTCCAAGTCAGTGTCTAACAGGGGGCATTGTTCAGGATCCTTGTTGATTCTTGTGGAGGCTGAATGGAGGCTTCCACTGCTTTGTTGGCTTCCCTCAGTCCTCAGTTTCTCCATTGATAAAAGGTTTCTTAGCAAGTAGGTGGTGCTGATGGTGAAGAGTGGGGTGGAGAGGTTTGGCTTGGTGATCCTGGTGAAGCTGATGCTGCTGGTGAATCCTCAGTTGCAATAAGGTAACCAGGATGGCAACCTGTGGGGGAAGTAGAGAATGTCACAAAGGGTAGCTGTAGCTTGCTGAATGTGGCGTTCTAGGTTGGAGCAGTTGCCTAACTGCATATTGTTGGTGCTTGCTGTGGTGCAGCCACAGCTGCAATGAGTGTGGTATCCGATAGTGAGCAATAGGCAAAAGAGTGCGGTCAGAGGCAGCATGCCACACTAACCCACTTTACAATATTTATAGGCTTCAAGATGCAGAGTGGGTTCATCTCAGCAAAATAAAGTTAGTGCCCTATAAGATTCTAATTCTTTTTTGTTCTGGGTCGTTCTTGGCACTCAAAGAAATCTATAGCTGGTATGACCATTACTGTCAAAATCACCCCAAGCCTATTCACCCTGCACCACGTTAGGCTAAATTTGGGCATTAATAATGATGCTGTACAAAAATGTGTCCTTCCATCATATACAGAGCAAATATCCATCTTATTTTTAGCTCTGCATTCAGTGTTGATACAATAGAAGATAGTATTCTTCACACCTGAAAATTTTATAGAGGAATCATATTTTTTTTTTAATTTGATATAATATGCTTTTTCCTTGGCCACCCAGTAGGTTTTATTAGTGACAGGTGCTGTACTTTCACCTATATTATATGCACCTTTGGGGTTTTTAATTAGCACTTTCCTTCTAACGTAGTGTTTGGGGTGCTACTAGTGATACTTTTTATTTCTGTGAGTGGTTGCAGTATTGATTTTCTAGTTGTGTTACCATTTTCTTGCTGCTTCTCATATTGCTTTAGTCCAAGCTTTCATATCAAGATTGTTAGTAAGCCATCTAAGCTTTTGCTCAAGCAAGCCATTACACCTTTCAATTGATCCAGAAGCAGTTGTAGGATAAGTGCAAGTGCCACATTATGCCCTGTTCTTTGGCCCAAACTTGTCTTATTTTCCTGTGAAGTGGGTTTGCTGGTTAGATTCTGTGATGATTGAAATACCATAGCAGGCAATCCAGATTTCCAATGCCCTGATGGTGTATTTTTTTATTACTTTTCCTGCAGGATTAGGGTAAACATATTCCTAACCACGTGTCTACACTGGTGCCTGCACATATAGTTTAGTTTCAGATATAGGCAAGGGTCCTATATAATCAATTTGCATGATTTGGAAAGGTCTGTCAGCTTTGATCTTATCTGGAATATTAATTAATGACCTCCAAGCTTTAAACATTCAGCAATTATCTCACATTTCTTCATTTGAAATTTGACATATTTGGTACGTACATACATGTTTCATTTCTCTAACCATGTTTTAGTGCTGTGTATACCAGCATGACCTTTTTGGTAATGTGTCCATATAAACATTCTGTCAATTAGCATATCTATCTTTTCCTGTTTTACCTCCCATTGTTCCTTTGGTTTATGATAAGTGTATTTTGCACAGGATCCTTTTTACCCATGAATCATTATGATTTTTTGAGATAAATCTTAGTTCTCCTGTGTTTCTGTTGCCTGTAAATACCGTAAATAATGTTGTTCTGTCTTTTGGAGGAATACAGCTTTTAGGATGACCTTTATAACTTGTTCTGTTGCTTCCAGATATAGGGGTGAGGGTGTCTGTCCCCTGTCATAAAACATACTCAATAGTCTTAATTTCATTATTGTTTTAATAGCTTCCCCTGCTGTTTCTCATTGAGATGTTTTAAGAGATAACATATAATGTATAGGCCTTCTAAATCTCCATGCTGCTATTCACAAACAATGATTTTTGTAAATTAGTATAATTTTTTTCCAAATATTCTAAGGTGTTGATTAAACTTAGCATCAGTGGTGACTGGTCTGAGTTGCACAATCTCTGCGAGGTGATCTCCTTCATGGGACCACTGCCTGCAGTCACCTCACCCAGGCATGAGCCAATGCCCCAAGGTCTGTGGAGAGGTATTTAGATCAGCAAAGGGTAACCTTGCCCAGACCAAACACTCTCAGTAAGTCCTCACCAACTCTTGGTATTTAAAGCCTAAACGTCCGCTGGCACAGTCGCACCTCCGTGTGTTCTCATCACAAGCCCCCAGCAGTGCCCTTGCACAGCTGAGCTGAGTGCTTACTGATGACAACATCCTGACACAGCTTCCTCCAGGTAACCAATTTCACCCTTAGAACAAAACAACTTCATTCTTAGACCAAGATAAGTAGGTTGGAAATCATATCAAGCCAACACACAACATGGGGCCACTGGAGTTCACGATGAGCGGTCCTCTGGTCTAAAGGCAAGGGGAGGGGAGGTGGGTGGCCAGGGTGACAAAAGCTGACAACACCCAGCATTCCAGAGCCGACTCCCATTCAGCTCCTTGGCTCCTGAGTTCGGGGGTTAAAGTGGGGTTCTTGTGGTCTCCCAGGTCCAGGGCCCAGGCCAGCCCGGGTCTGTGAGTCCAGCCTGCGCACTTCCCCCTGGCAGCCTGGGAGAGCATCCCAGCCTGTGCACGCGCAAAGCTCTCCCTGGAACCTGCCTGGCCAGTCCTGTCCAGCTGCTGCCGGTGGGTTCAGAATCCACACCCTCACATCTGGGTGTCACCATGGGGCGAGACCATCCCCCACAGCTGCGCCCATCTCGTCCTTGTCTTGGGAGGCTGGACACCTAGGTGGAATCACACTCCTTACTGCCCCATCGGATTCGGAGTCACAGCTCTCTGGAAGGCAAGCTCGCAGGTGAGCTCCTTAGCGCTCTTGTCTGGTCCCCTTAGTTACTCCTGTTTCCCGTGACATCAGAAAGGCCCTGAAACACGTGGTCAGGAATTCGTCTTTGCCATTTCTGCTGTCTCCTGAGATCCCTCTGGACATCTCTTCCCACCTCCTCTCTGGTGTCCAGCCAGATTTCCCCTCTGTTGCAGCAAGGCGAAGCTTCAGGGAGCCTCTTCTAGGGCACTGGGGTGTGGTCCGGCCAAGCCCCTGTTGATCCCTGAAATGCATTTCCTCTCAGTACAGGTGGTCAAATGACAATTTTCCCTGTACGAGTTGCAGTGTGTAATAAAATCTGCAGTCTGTTAAATTGAAGAGGCTGCCGGGATGAATACAAAAGGAATAAGAGAAATGAGGTCTTCGGGGGTGGTGATTCACGGAAATGGTCACTGCTGTTGGCTTCAATTTAAAGTCGTATTTTTCAGCTTACATTCTGATCCCTATATGACATTAATTCTTCTGGAATGTTTTCTTTCAGCTGTGAATTCTGCTTATCAAACATGTATTTTAAAACAGAATGATTGGAGGAAATCCAATTTCATTGTATAGAGTTTACTTTTTGAGTGGAATGTTTCCTGCATCCACCTTTATCTAGTTTATTATAAAAGAAAATCAATACCATACAGTGGTCGTTAACACAATATAGGGAAGGGTTTATTTTTTTTTAATAAAAGTACAGAGGCTGAAAACTGTATACATAACAAATAGTATTGGCCATCACCTAGAACTGATCTCTCTTTTTGTAAGAGGTTTATTTGGTTATTCCAGTTTACTCATGAGGAGGACTTGAAGAAGTGTGAGAAGTTCTAAAATGCTGTGCTTTAGAGCGTCATCCATTTTCACTAGGAAGAACGCAAAATGTTTCTCACCATGCCCCCCTGGAAACCTCTGGGCTTGGCTGGCATCAGGGTACCCAGGTCCAGGGTAACACATCAATTACTAGCCCTGGAGCCTGAAATGTCCCTGCACTGGTCCCAGTGACCATGGATGTTCAGCATTAGACGTTCTGAAACACCTGCCTCTACAGTGTTCTTGGAAGTCCTGGTGTTCAAAAAGTATTTTCACATATTTAAATGAAATTAATTTATCCCACAAGTATATGACAATCTGATTTTAAAAAGAGATGGGGCTTCCCTGGTGGCACAGTGGTTGAGAGTCCGCCTGCCGATGCAGGGAACACGGGTTCGTGCCCCGGTCTGGGAAGATCCCACATGCCGCAGAGCGGCTGGGCCTGTGAGCCGTGGCCGCTGAGCCTGCACGTCCGGAGCCTGTGCTCCACAACGGGAGAGGCCACAACAGTGAGAGGCCCGCGTACCGCAAAAAAAAAAGAGAGGTGGAAAATTACGATCTCACTGTCTTAATTTACATTTTCCTAATGACTAGGGAGGATGAGAATTTTTGTAGGATTATTGGCCATGTGTAATTTTGCTGGAGACCCTTATCCATTTTTCAAATGTTTTCATTGACTGTTTCTTATTTTAAGATCTTTGAGGGAACTTGGTCCCAGTGCAACAGGAAGTCTTCTTATGGATATACTAGGTAGAATAATAGCCCCCATAGATGTCCAGGCCCTACTCCCTGGAACCAGTGATATGTTAGGTTATGTGTCAAAGGGGAATTAAAGTTGCAGATGAAGCTAAGGTTCTTAATCACCTTACCTCAAGGTAGAGAGATTATCCTGGATTATCTGGGTGGATCCAACGTAATTTCAAAGGTCCTTAGAAGTGGAAGAGAGAGGCAGAGAGAGAGGCAGAGAGATGGCAGTAAGAGTTGATAGACGCAGACAAACATTGCTGGCTTTGAACATGGAGGAAGGAAGAGGCCACAAGACAAGAAATGCAGGAGGCCTCTAGAAGCTGGGAAGGGCAAGAAAATAGATTCTCCTCTAGAGCTGCCTGAAGGGGATGCAGCCCAATGACACCCATGTCGTACATCTGACTTCCAGAACTGTAAGATAAAAAATTTGTGCTGTTTTAAGCCACTAAATGTATGTAATTTGTTACAGCAGTGAAAGGAAGCTAATACAGAGGATATTATGAATGAATTCTATTTTTCAGACTTTACCCATCTCCAGCATTTCAGGGCTGCCTCGCTGGGGAATGTTCTTCTAAATACAGATTATGCAATGACTCTTGGAGCCCCACCTTCCACACTGCTCAAGATTATCAAAGAGGCTCCTACCAAGTCCCATGTTTCTAACCACAGAATTACTGATGTTGTGCCTTCAGGTGAGGTGCTTACCCTGGAACCTTGTGAGATAAGAATTTAATAGTTACATGTATGGACTCCAGTATTGGAATGCCAGGGCTTAAGTCCCAGCCATGTCATTTATGAGCAAAGCAACTGAATTGACAAGTATAGAATGCTAAAACTATCAGTGACAGAGCACATATTAGTATTTAAAATATGAATGGAATATAAAATTTTATTATATGTGGAGTAGTAAATCAAGATTCAAAACATTTCAAAAACTGAAATCATTCAGACCATTTTCTCTGACCACATCAGAATTAAGTTAGCAATCAATAAGAAAAATAAAATGGGAATAAAATCCTCAGTTGCTTCAAAATTAAGCAATTAACTTCTAAATAACCCATGGGTCAAAGAAAATTAAAAGTGGAATTTGAAAATATTTAGAACTGAAAGAAATAAAATATATCATATTAAAATTTGTGGATGCAGCTTTAAAGAGCTCAGAAGAAAATATATAACCTTAAATGTACATATCAAAAAATAAATAAAAAGGTAAAAATTAATTACCTATCTAAGCTTCCATCTCAACATTCTAGAAAAACAGCAGCAAATTAAATCCAAAGAAAGTAAATGATATAATAAAGGTAAGAGTAGGAAACAAGGAAATCAAGATACTTAGAATATGTTCTGTGGGTGTATCATGTTAAATTACTTTACAAAATAGAAACAAGAAAATGATAGTAATGTATACATACAAAAGCATGAGAATGTGTTTGTTTGCTGGTCTACTACCATAGGTGGGTCTAGTGGTAAAAAAACTGGTTATAAGATAACCTGATGAATTCATAGCATAAAAATCTCATTTTTTTAGGCTCTAACTAAATCCTAACTACTTATCATGCAAATTTGAAAATGTATAACTCAAACAATGTTTTCTGAAACAAGATGGTTATATAAGGAGAAACCTAGTCTTTGTGTCTTACTTTGATTCTATTAATTGAAATAAGGTGGAAATTTGAAGATACCAAGGCATAGAGATCAATCAATGGATCCCCCATTCAATAAAAGAATAAGCATTGTTCAGATATTATTTTCACTGTAACCATCTGTCTGCTCAAAGTGTCATCCCTCTGAGTGATGGGTCAGTGAAGGACAACGGTATGGCAAATCCAGTATGGGATAGACACACAGGGGTTTGCCTGCCACCAACACCCAAATTCTCTGGGCGTGGCCCAGTGACTGCTCCAAAAAAGACGGTGTTCTGACCCTTTTATGTCCTCTTTTGGGGCAGAAACCATGGGCCTTGGTGACATTCAGTCTTATCTCTGCAGTTTGAAATGAGTGTGGAGGAAGTTGAGTGCTCCTGGGGTTAACACCCATTTGAGAGTGAAAGGAACAGGATTGGACAGAAGGAAAAGTTGGGCTCCAATGGAGTAACAACAAAGGCCTGAGCCAGTCTCACAGGGAGCTCTGCCGCTGAGACATCTGTGCAGACACGGGAGAGGAGGACAAGCCTTGATAGCCCTGCGTGATTAGTCACTGGGGGCAGACCTCCCCTGGGAGGGGCTGCATCTTGGGCAGGGTACTTCAAGGGGTCAGCCTTAACCATTCCCAGCTGCAGGGAGAATAAAGCTCCTGTCCTGAAGACTTAAGTGCCCGCAATACGCACTGCACCTTAATTAGGAAAAGTTTGGTGGAAACATCCCATTGCAACTTCTGTGTCGCCTTTGGGACACAGAAGTCAAACACTTTTATACTTCGTAAAAGAAATATTAAAGAGCAAGTATTGGGACTTCTCTGGTGGTCCAGTGGTTAAGATTCCACACTTCCACTGCAGGGGGCATGGGCTCAATCCTTGGTTGGAGAACTAATATCCTGCATGCCACACTGTGTGGTCTAAATAAATAAATAATAAAGAGGAAGTGTTAAGCAGCTATGTCAACTTGGGCACTTTACTTTTCCTCTCTGTGCCTCCATTTCCTCACATGTAAAATGAGGATAATAATACTGCCTCTTAAGCTTGCTTTGAAGAATAAAAAGTTTAAGGTACTTTTTAAAAAAAAAATTCTTGTTTGTAGATAAATCCTCTTTGTTATTTTCCTGGACTACTTGGTCCTTTCCAAAGAATGCTTCTGCCTGTCAAATGTGTACATTGTGTTATGAGCAAGAGACTCCCAGGACTTGGAGGACTTTTTCACCAGTTACCATAATTAACTTGGCTTTCACTTCAAAAGAAAGAAAGCTCTTGAGTGATAAAATCTGCAGGTCTCCTCAAGAGCTGCCAGAGCACCTGTAACAGCGTGACCTCTTCCAGAATGTTCACAGGGGCCAGCGGGCCTGAGTGGGGAGCCCAGTCTGTGGGTCAGAGACATCAGGGATCACAAATGCCCTGCAGACAGTGGACCTTTGGTAGGGCTTCTTTTTTTTTTTTAAGAAGTAAAAATGTTTTAATTAGCAAACGACATGATGATGTATATAGAAGCTCCGAAGGACTCTACCAAAAAAAGCTACTAGAATTGACAAGTGAGTATAACAAGATTGCCTAAGGTGTGATCAGTATAAAAATCGATTGTATTTCTATGTACTATTTCTATGTACTAGTGACGAGTAAAAGATAATTCATTTCTTAAGTATTTACAATTGCATCCCAAACCATGAAATGCTTAGAATTTAACAAACTGCCAGACCTGTGCCCTGAAAACTAAAAACATTGCTGAGGACTTAAAGAAGACCATTATGGAGAATGATACCACACTCATGGATTAGGATACTCCATATTAAAAGTTACCAATTCTCCCTAAATTGATCTATAGATTCTACACAATCCTATTCAAAATCCCAGAAAGCTTTATTTTTGAGAAAAACTGACAACCTAATTTAAAAAGTTATAAGGAAATACAAAGGACTTAGAATAGCCAAAATAACTTGACAAAAGAACAAAATTGGAATACTTACATTCCCAGATTTCCAACAAATCTACAGTAATGAAGACAACAGTATTGGTGAAAGGATTCATATACAGATAAATGGAGCAAAATAAATAGTTCAAAAGTAGACCATGCATATATGGTCATTTGATTTTTTTTAATTAAAATTTTTTTAATAATTTTGATTGGAGTATAATTGATTTAAAATGTGTTAGTTTCTGCTGTACAGCAAGGTGAATCAGTTATACATATATCCACTCTTTTATAGATTCTTTCCCATGTAGATCATCACAGAGTATTGAGAAGAGTTCTCTGTGATATACAATAGGTCCTTATTAGTTATCTATTTTATATATAGTAGTGTGTATATGATTTTAAACATAATAATTTAGACAAAATAATTCAATGGGGAAAAGAGAGTTTTTTTCAACAAATGGTGTTGGAAAAACTGGAAGTATCTACAAATACACACACACAAAAAATGTCCCCTGCACAGGTACCAAGCACTACTGCAAACTAACTTTCATACAATTATCGTTCACCTCCAGATGTATAAAGAAGTTGTGATGAAGTCTCATGGTGTCCCTGGCACATAGCAGGTGCTCAGCAAAGGTCCCTCAGCAATGACTACCATTGATATTTATACAGCTTCTTAAACTGATCATTAATGTCTGCATTCCATTATGCTGTCTTTGGAATTTATGCCCAAAATGATGTGACCAGTGGAAAGTGTCAGCTGCCTGTGCTGAACCAGTCTCTGCAGCTACTCCTCACCTGCTCCCCCCTCATCCTCTCCACATGCTCATCTTGCAGTGGAACACTCAGCATTCTGAAAGAGAAATGCCTCCCTGATTTTTGTCCTGGGTGTAAAACATCCCTGATGCCTTCATACCCATGGTGGGAAGAGGAGTTTACTTTACCGGTACAGTGAAACCAAACATTTTTTTCTCCCTCTATGAGGTTCTCTTTTTAGCTGGATGGAAGAAGAGAAAGTTGACAGGAAATATTTAAATAGCAATTAAGTTTCAGAGAAGGACTTTCATTGCTAAAAGCTGCCCCAGGCAAAGGCTGAGAGCAAGTTAATTTCCTGGGATTTATGATGCTGTATAAAACCTATAGTTGCACATCATGGCTTAATAGATTAATTTTACTTCAGGAAGATATTGTGCATGGCTGGGGAGCTGAGGCCTCACTCCCTTGTTGAAACAGAAGGGCAGCTCTTCCTGGGAGCCTGCCCTCTGCAGCTTTGTGTCATCTATCTCTGCCAAGCTGGGAAACGAAAACTGCTCTAGGAGAAATGAGACAAAATAGACTGATATTCATTTTTATTTACCCCTCCCCGATGTTGCACTCTCAACAACACTTGAATTGAAACATTTTCCATGCCTTCCATATCTTAATAAATGAGTTGATTCATTGATTATATTGATATAGTCTCTGTTGATCCAAATTTGGGGATCCAGCTCCGATATTTGGGTTTCACTGCAGTTTCTGAAGCTACATGACCATGGGGAATTCACTTAAACTTTCTGAGCTTTCGTTTCCTCCTCTGTATCATCTGAGGAATAAGATCCTACCAGTCTTCCTCCCAGAGTTCGTTAGTGCAATAATTCCCACAAATATTTCTTATACAAAACTGAGCAACACATATCCAAGAAGTCAACACCACCTGTGGTCGGTGGCTACTAAGTTGGTCCTCAGGATCCCTGCCTCTTGATATTCATGCCTTTGTGTAATAGCCTCCCCTTGAGTGTAGACTGGACCTAGTGATCCACTTCTAACAAACAGAATAAGGTGGGTGTACTAGTTTCCTAGGGCTGCTGTAACAAAGTGCCACAAATGGATGGCTTAAAACTATAGAAATTTATCCTCTCGCATTTCTGGAGGCTGTAAGTTCTGAATCAAGGTGTCAGCAGGGCCATGCTCTCTCTGAAGGCTCTAGGGAAGGATCCTTCTTTGTCCCTTCCTAGCTTCTAGTGGTTGCCACTTCGTTATCCTTGGCATTCCTAGGCTTGTAGATGCATCACTCTGGTCTCTGCCTCCATCATCATAAAGGGCATAAAGAGTTTTCATTGTTATTCTGTGCTTTTCCTTTCTCTGTTTACATTTTCCTTATTTCTTATGAGTTACTTGAACCATATTTTGAATTTTATTTTCATTTCTCTCTATTATTCTGTGGTTATATCCCTTCATGTAACTCTTTTAATGGTTGCTCTAGATGTTTCGTTCTATATGCATAACTCACCAAAGTCCACTGGTGTCAACATTTTACTAGTTCTAGTGGAGGGTAGAAACTTTACCTCTCTTTCTGTCCCATCACCTTCCCCCATTTATGCTATAATTGTCTTAGATAATTCCTCTCCATACTCTGAGAATCACACTAACAGTGTTATAATTTTGGCTTTCATCACCAGTTATAATTTAGGAAACTAAGGAGAAGTAGGAAAATCTATTGCATTAACCCAGTTTTGCTCTTACCATGTTCCTGTGCTCCAAGATTCCTTCTTTTATTATTTCCTTTCTGTTTGCAGTACTTCCTTTATCCAGTCTTTAGGGTTCAGTCTGTAAAGGGCAAATTATTTTAGCTTCTTTAATTTGTAAATGTCTTTGTTTCCCCTTCATTGTTGCAGGATGGTTTCACTGGGTCTAGAAATCACACTCGAGATGTTGCACCTCTTCCTTTGCCCTTCCTGGTTTCAGATGAGATGCCCTCTGTGATTCAAATTGGTGTTCCTTTTTTTTTTTTTTTTTTTAAACATCTTTATTGGGGTATAATTGCTTTACAATGGTGTGTTAGTTTCTGCTTTATAACAAAGTGAATCAGCTATACATATACATATGTTCCCATATGTCTTCCCTCTTGCGTCTCCCTCCCTCCCACTCTCCCTATCCCACCCCTCCAGGCTGTCACAAAGCACCGAGCTAATATCCTGTGCCTTGCGGCTGCTTCCCCCTAGCTATCTACCTTACTACGTTTGTAGGTGTTCCTGCGACTTCCCTGGTGGCACAGTGGTTAAGAATCCACCTGCCAATACAGGGGACACGGGTTCGACCCCTGGTCCGGGAAGATCCCACATGCCAGGGACCAACTAAGCCCGTGTGCCACAACTACTGAGCCTGCGCTCTAGAGCCCATAAGCCACAACTACTGAGCCTCTGCACCACAACTACTGAAGCCCGTGCACCTGGAGCCCATGCTCCACAACAAGAGAAGCCACCAGAATGAGAAGCCCACACACCACAACAAAGAGTAGCCCCCGCTCGCTGCAACTAGAGAAAGCCCATGCACAGCAATGAAGACCCAATGCAGCCAAAACTAAAACTAAAATAAAATAGATAAATTTAAAAAAACAACAACAAAAACAAATTGGTGTTCCTCTATGGCTTCTTTCAAGAATTTTTCTCATTGTCTTTAGTTTTAAGAAGTGTAATTATGATGTGTTTTGGTATAGATGTATTTGGGTTTATCTTTGGACTTCACTCAGTTTTCTGAATCTGTGGTTTTATGGTTTTTGCCAAATTGGGACATTTATAGCCATTATTTCTTTAAATACTTTTTCAGCCTCACTCTGTTTCCCTTCTCCTTCTGGAAATCCAGCAACACAGATATTGCATCTTCTGTTATAGTTGCATAGGTCTCTGAGGCTCTGTGCATTGTTTTAAGGTAAATAGCCTCAATAGAAATAGTCTCAGTTGTTCTGATTGGGTAATATCTACTGTTTTATCTTCAAATTCACTGATTCTTTTTTCTATCAAATCCATTCTGCTGTTGTACCCATCCAGTGAGTTTTTAATTTCTGTCATTGTATTATTCAGTTTTAAAATTCCGTTTGGTTCTTTATATCTTCTATTTCTTTGCTGGGATTTTTCTATTTCTTTGCTGAGACTTTCTGCTTTTTTACTTGTTTCAAGTTTGCTTATAATTTCTGATTGAAGCATTTTTATAATGGCTGCTTTACAGTATTTCTTAGATAATTCTAACATCTCTGTCATCTCAGTATTATTGTCTCTTGATTATCTTTTCTCCATTCAGTTTGAGATCTTTAAAACCTGGACATTTTGGAATATATGACTCTAAATTTTGTCTAAATCTTGTTTCTGCCGTCCTCCTCTTGACTCCACTCTGATGGTAGGACTTCCCCATTAGTGCCAGGTCAGGGTGTAAGTCTAGGTTCTCTGTTTGGCCCCCAGTGACAGCTGGAGGATGAAGGAACACTTGTTCCTCTTGAGAAAGGGTGGGAGTTCAGGCTCCCCACTGGGCCTCTGCTGATACTACACTTTCTCAGTGGGGGAGGGGCACCTTGTTACTGCTCCCCCATCACCTTCCCTGACACCAAGAAGGTAGGGGTCAGCCTCATTACCACTGGGTGATGGTGAAAATCCTGACTGTCCACTAGGCCTCCCCTGATAACATCTCAAGATGGATTCATTGCAGCCTGGCAAGAGAGGAAGTCCAGGCTTTCCTCTTGGCTTTTGCTGATACTTGGGTGTGGGGGAAAAGTTTTCTCTGTAGTGTTTGCCTGGAGTGGAGCAGTTATTATGTAAAAGTTTTCTGTCTTGCTAGGCTGTTCCTTTCCTTGTTCTTTGGGTGATGAAAGCAGGACTTTTCTTGGGGCCACACTGTGCTCATTGGTGTTTCTGAATCACCAGCTACTTCAGTTATAACTCTGGTGTATATGAGGCAAAATATAAAGTTCAGGGAATTTATCTCTATGTTTTCCATGGGTCCTGAGGTTCCTATGATATGCAGTCTTCTCTCCACCTTTCAGAGTCTCCTTATATTTTTTAAATATATAATGTTCTGAGTTTTTCATTGTACTCAGAGGAAGGAATCAGGAAATGTACATAAACTCAATCTCCTAGGAAACAGTAGTCCCTCCCTCCAAAGAGTTTTTATACATAAATAGTTCAGTTTAAATACAAAACTTTACACTTTGTACTAAAGAGTAATTAAGATGGTTTTTAAATTTTTAGCAAAATAACACTATATATATATTGTGATTTATAGTAAGAAATATATATTAGGTCTTTGTCCCCGTTTCTGGCACAATGCTCCTAAAATCCTTGGAATTTCTTAAGTGATGAGATGGATAAAGATATCTTTTGTTATGTTAATGTGGTGACTTTTGGAATGCCCCTCACCACCTAAGGATGGGGACTGGTCACCAGAGGAACCAGCTACGGGATTAGAGGGTTAGAACTTTCACTTCCATCCCCTTGACCTCCTAGGAGGGGAGAGGGGCTAGAGGTTGAATCAGTCGCCAATGGCCAATGTTTGATTTAATCTTGTCCATGTAAGGAAGCCTCCATAGAAACGCAAAGGGACAGGGTTCAGAGAGTTTCCATGCTGGGAAACACATGGAAATGCAGAGAGATGGACCACCTGGAGAGGGCATGGAAGCTTATGCCCCTGCCGCATACCTTATGCATTTCTTCCATCTGGCTGTCCCTGAAATATCCTATGTTTTCCATATTTTTTACTTTTTACATTGAAGTATAGTTGATATACAAAATTATATAAATTACAACTGTACAATGTGGTGATTCAAAAATTTTAAAGGCTATCCACTCATAGTTACTACAAAATACTATCCACTCATAGTTACTACAAAATACTATCCACTCATAGTTACTACAAAATACTATCCACTCATAGTTACTACAAAATACTGGCTATAGTCCCTGTGTTGTGCAATACATTCTTGTAACTTTTATTTTATACATGATAGTTTGTGCCTCTTAATACCCCACCCCTACCTTGCCCACCTTTTCCTTCTCCTCACTGGTAACCACTAGTTTCTTCTCTATATCTGTAAGTCTGTTTCTTTTTTGTTACATTGGTTGTATTTTTTTAAGATTCCACATATAAGTGATATCATACACTATTTATCTTTCTCTGTCTGATTTATTTCACTTAGCATAATACCTTCCAAGTCCATCCATGTTGTTGCAAATACAAAATATCATTCTTTTTTATGGATGAGTAGTTCTCTCTCTCTCTCTCTCTCTCTGTCTCTCTCACTGTCTCTCCCTCTCTCTGTCCCTCTCTCTCTCTCTATATATATATATACACACACACACACACACACACATATATATATATCACTTTTTCTTTATCCATTCTTCTGTTGATGGATGCTTTAAGTTGCTTCCATATCTTGACAATTGTAAATAACACTGCTATATGAACATTATGGTGTATGTGTCTTTTTTTTAAACATCTTTATTGGAGTATAATTGCTTTACAAAGTTGTGTTAGTTTCTGCTGTATAACAAAGTGAACCAGCTATATGTATACATATATCCCCATATCCTCTCCCTCTTGTGCCTCCCTCCCACCCTCCCTCTCACCCCACTCTAGGTGTTCACAAAGCACTGAGCTGATCTCCCTGTGCTATGCAGCACCTTCACACTAGCTATGTGTTTTACATTTCGTAATGTCTATATGTCAGTGATACTCTCTCACTTCTTCCAAGCTTACATTTCCCCCCAGCACCATGTCCTTGAGTCCATCACTATGTCTGCATCTTTATTCCTGTCCTGCCCCGAGGTTCATCAGAACCAATTTTTCTTAGGTTCTATATATATGTGTTAGCATATGGTATTTGTTTTTCTCTTTGTGACTTACTTCACTCTGTATGACAGACTCTAGGTCTATCCACCTAGTTATAAATAACTCAATTTCATTTCTTTTTGTGTTGAGTAATATTCCATTGTATATATGTGCCACCTCTTTATCCATTCATCTATCAGCAGATAACTAGGTTGCTTCCATATCCCGGATATTGTAAAGAGTGCTGCAATGAACATTGTTGTACATGTATCTTTTTGAATTATGCTTTTCTCAGGGTATATGCCCAGTAGTGGGATTGCTGGGTCATAAGGTAGTTTAATTTTTATTCTTTTAAGGAACCTCCATACTGTTCTCCATAGTGGCTGTATCAATTTACATTCCCACCAACAGTGCAAGAGGGTTCCCTTTTCTCCACACCCTCTCCAACACTTGTTGTTTGTAGATTTTCTGATGATGGCCACTCTGACCAGTGTGAGGTGATACCTCATTGTAGTGTTGGTTTGCATTTCTCTAAGGATTAGTGATGTTGAGCAGCTTTTCATGTGTCTCTTGCCCATCTGTATGTCTTCTTTGGAGAAATGTCTATTTAGGTCTTCTGCCCTTTTTTTTTTTTCACATCAAATCATATTTGTAAGAGTACTATTTTTTTCACACATACACATTGTATTTTATTTTTACAAGAGATAAAGAAAACTGACACCAAGCATTGTAAATGGATGACCACAGCAAAAGCAACAATGATTGCAATTACCAAACACGAAACACACTCATACTATGTCATACTATTGACATTCAGTCCAGTAATCCTCCACTGTAACAGCTCCTTTACTTTGCAGTGAAAATTGATTTGTATATTTCTTGCCTCTGAGTCCTTGTGGGATTTTTTTTTTTTATTCAAACAGAAAGTCACAAAAATTATGATCATCCTCATCAGTTCACTCAGTCCCATGTAATTAATTTTTTTCATCTTGACCTTTTGTTAGCACTTTTATGAATTCATCAGTTTTCCATTAGAGTTCTGAAAATGCTTATTCATTCAGGTCAGCAGTATAGTCAGTTACCAGAAACCTGTACTTGTCAGAGTCTTTTCCATGAATTCCTTGAAGATGAAACCCTTTTATAGGAACATCTTTGTGAAAGCAGCAGAGTACACCCAGATCTGTCTGTAAATGACAAAAAACTTAAAACTGACCACGGTAAAGATTTGATGAAAGTTCATAATAATGCAATTGGCAAGGAAATTTAGTTATTTCTGAGATATACATTTTAAAGTAATAACTAGAATTATGACTTATAACATTATACCAGAACATATAAGACATTTAGAAATTTCATGTAATGTCTGAAACATTTATATTAACATATTTCCATACAAATAACCCAAATAAAGTTTAGTATTAGTTTTGTTTGTTTGTTTGTTTGTTCTTTTATATTGCAGGTTCTTATTAGTCATGAATTTTATACACATCAGTGTATACATGTCAATCCCAATTGCCCAATTCAGCACACCACCATCCCCACCCCACAGCAGTTTTTCTCCGTTGGTGTCCATACGTTTGTTCTCTATATCTGTGTCTCAACTTCTGCCCTGCAAACCGGTTCATCTGTACCATTTTTCTACGTTCCACATACATGCGTTAATATACGATATTTGTTTTTCTCTTTCTGACTTACTTCACTTTGTATGACAGTCTCTAGATACATCCACATCTCAACAAATGACTCGATTTCATTCTTTTTTATGGCTTAGTAATATTCCATTGTATATGTGTACCACAACTTCTTTATCCATTCGTCTGCCGATGGGCAGTTAGGTTGCTTCCATGACCTGGCTATTGTAAGTAGTGCTGCAATGAACATTGGGTGCATGTGTCTTTTAGAATTATAGTTTTCTCTGGGTATATGCCCAGTAGTGGGATTGCTGGATCATATGTTAATTCTATTATTAGTTTTTTAAGGAATCTCCATACTGTTCTCCATAGTGGCTGTATCAGTTTACATTCCTACCAACAGTGCAAGAGGGGTTCCCTTTTCTCCACGCCCTCTTCAGCATTTATTGTTTGTAGATTTTCTGATGAGATCCATTCTAACTGGTGTGAGGTGATACCTCATTGTAGTTTTCATTTGCGTTTCTCTAATAATTAGTGATGTTAAGCAACTTTTCATGTGCTTCTTGGCCATCTGTATGTCTTCTTTGGAGAAATGTCTATTTACGTCTTCTGCCCATTTTTGGATTGGGTTGTTTGTTTCTTTAATATGTAGCTGCATGAGCTGTTTATATATTTTGCAGATTAATTCTTTGTCCATTGATTCATTTGAAAATGTTTTCTCCCATTCTGAGGGTTGTCTTTTTGTCTTGTTTATGGTTTCCTTTGCTGTGCAAAACTTTGAAGTTTCATTAGGTCCCATTTGTTTATTTTTGTTTTCATTTCCATTACTCTTGGAGGTGGATCAAAAAAGAACTTGCTGGGATTTATGCCAAAGGGTGTTCTTCCTATGTTTTTCTCTAAGAGTTTTAAAGTGTCTGGTCTTACATTTAGGTCTCGAATCCATTTTGAGTTTATTTTTGTGTATGGTGTTAGGGAGTGTTCTAATTTCATTCTTTTACATGTAGCTGTCCAGTCTTCCCAGCACCACTTATTGAAGAGGCTCTCTTTTCTCTATTGTATATTCTTGCCTCCTTTATCAAAGATAAGGTGACCATATATGTGGGGGTTTATCTCTGGGCTTTCTATCCTGTTCCATTGATCCATGTTTCTATTTCTGTGCCAGTACCATACTCTCTTGATTACTGTTGCTTTGTAGTATAGTTTGAAGTCAGGGAAACTGATTTCTCCAGCTCCATTTTTCTTTCTCAAGATTGCTTTTGTTATTCGGGATCTTTTGTGTTTCCATACAAATTGTAAAACTTTTGTCCTAGTTCTGTGAAAAATGCCAGTGGTAGTTTGATAGGGATTGCATTGAATCTGTAGGTTGCTTTGGGTAGTATAGTCATTTTCACAATGTTGAATCTTCTGATCCAAGAACATGGTATATCTCCCCATCTGTTTATATCATCTTTAATTTCTTTCATCAGTTTCTTATACTTTTCTGCATACAGGTCTTTTGTTTCCTTAGGAGCACTTATTCTTAGGTATTTTACTGTTTTTGTTGCAGTGGTAAATATGAATGTTTCCTTAATTTCTCTTTCAGATTTTTCATCATTAGTGTATAGGAATGCAAGAGGTTTCTGTGCATTAATTCTGTATCCTGCCACTTTACCACACTCATTGATTAGCACTAATAGTTTTCTGGTAGCATCTTTAGGATTCTCTATGTATAGTATCATGTCATCTGCAAACCATGACAGTATTACTTCTTCTTTTCCAATTTAGATTCCTTTTATTTCCTTTTCTTCTCTGATGGCCATGGCTAAAACTCCCAAAACTGTGTTGAATAATAATGGTGAGAGTAGGCAACCTTGTCTTGTTCCTGATCCTAGAGGAAATGGTTTCAGTTTTTCACCACTATGAATGATGTTGGCTGTGGGTTTGTCATGTATGGCCTTTATTATGTTGTGGTAAGTTCCCTCTATGCCTACTCTCTGGAAAGTTTTTGTCGTAAATGGGTGTTGACTTTTATTGAAAGCTTTTTCTTCATCTATTGACAGGCTCATATGGCTCTTATCCTTCAATTTGTTAACATGGTGTTTCACACTGATTTGCGTATATTGAAGAATCCTTGCATTCCTTGGATAAAGCCCACTTGATAGTGGTGTATGATCCTTTTAATGTGCCGTTGGATTCTATTTGCTAGTATTTTGTTGAGGATTTTTGCATCTATGTTTATCAGTGATATTGGTCTGTTTTCTTTTTTGTGACATCTTTGTCTGGTTTTGGTAGCAGGGTGATGGTGGACTCAGAATGAGTTTGGAGTGATCCTCCCTCTGCTATATTTTGGAAGAGTTTGAGAAGGATAGGTGTTAGCTCTTCTCTAAATGTTTTATAGAATTTGCCTGTGAAGCCATCTGGTCCTGGGCATTTGTTTGTTGGAAGATTTTTAATCACAGTTTTAATTTGAGTGCTTGTTATTGGTCTGTTCAAATTTTCTATTTCTTCCTGGTTCAATCTTAGAAAGTTGTACTTTTCTAAGAATTTGTCCATTTCTTCCAGGTTTTCCATTTTATTGGCATATACTTCCTTGTACTAGTCTCTCTTGATCCTTTGTATTTCTGCTGTGTCAGTTGTTACTTCTTTTCATTTCTAATTCTGTTGATTTGAATCTCACTATTTTTCCTGATGAGTCTGTCTCCTGATCTATCAATTTTTTTTTATCTTCTCAAAGACCCAGATTTTAGATTTATTGATCTTTGCTATTGTTTCTTTCATTTATTTTTCATTTATTTCTGATCTGATCTTTATGATTTCTTTTCTTGTGCTAACTTTGGGGTTATTTTTGTTGTTCTTCTTCTTTCTCTAGTTGCTTTAGGTGTAAGTTTAGGTTGTTTATTTCAGATATTTCTTTTTTATAGAGGTAGGATTGTATTGCTATAAACTTCCCTCTTAGAGCTGCTTTTGCTGCATCCCATAGATTTTGGGTTGTCATGTTTTCATTGTCATTTGTTTCTATGTATTTTTTTTGATTTCCTCTTTGATTTCTTCAGTGATCTCTTGGTTATTTAGTAGTGTATTGTTTAGCCTCCATGTATTTGAATTTTTTACAGTCCTTTTCCTGTAGTTGATATCTAGTCTCATAGCATTATGGTCAGAAAAGGTACTTAATATGATTTCAATTTTCTTGAATTTACTGAGGTTTGATTTGTTACCCAACATATGATTTATCCTGGAGAATGTTCCACAAGCAGTTGAGAAGAAAGTGTATTTTGTTATTTTTGGATGGAATGTCCTATAAATATCAATTAATTCCACCTGGTCTAATGTATCATTTAAAGCTTGTGTTTCCTTATTTATTTTCATTTTGGATGATCTGTCCATTGGTGAGTGAGTTGTTAAAGTCCCCTACTATTATTGTGTTACTGTGGATTTCCAGTTTTATGTCTCTTAGCATTTGCCTTATGTATTGAGGTGCTCCTATATTGGGTGCATAATTATTTACAATTACTATATCTTCTTCATGGATTGATCCCTTGATCATTATATAGTGTCCTTCTTTGTCTCTTGTAAAAATTTTATTTTAAAGTCTATTCTGTTTGAAATAAGAATTGCTACTCCAGCTCTATTTTGAGTTCCATTTGCATGGAATATCTTTTTCCACCCCCTCACTTTCAGTCTGTATATGTCCCTCGGTCTGAAGTGGTCTCTTGTAGACAGCATATATATGGGTCTTCTTTTTGTATCCATTCAGCTAGTCTGTGTCTTTGGGTTGGATCTTTTAATCCATTTACATTTAAGGTAATTATCAATATGTATGTTCCTATTACCATTTTCTTAATTACCATTACCTTAATTTCCTTTAGCATTTGTTGTAAACCTGGTGTGGTGGTACTGAATTCTCTTAGGTTTGGTTGTCTGTAAAGGTTTTAATTTCTCCATTGAATCTAAATGAGATCCTTGCTGGGTAAAGTAATCTTGGTTGTAGGTTTTTCCCTTTCATCACTTTAAATATGTCCTACCACTCCCTTCTGGCTTGCAGAGTTTCTGCTGAAAGATCAGCTGTTAACCTTATGGGGATTCCCTTGTATGTTATTTGTTGCTTTTCCTTGCTGCTTTTAATTTTTTCTTCATATTTAATTTTTGATAATTTGATTAACATAGGTGTTGTGTTTCTCCTTGGATTTATCCTGTATGGGAGTCTCTATGGTTCCTGGACTTGACTGACAATTTCCTTTCCCATATTAGGAAATTTTTCATCTATAATCACTTCAAATATTTTCTCAGACCATTTCTTTTTCTATTATTCTTCTGTGACCCCATAATTCAAATGTTGGTGTGTTTAATCTTTTCCCAGAGGTCCTGAGACTGTCCTCAATTCTTTTCATTCTTTTCTCTTTATTCTGCTCTGTGGCAGTTATTTCCACTATTCTATCTTCCAGGTCACTTATCCATTCTTCTGCCTCATTTATTCTGCTATTGTTTCCTTCTAGAGAGTTGTTAATTTCATTTATTGTGCTGTTCATCATTGTTTGTTTATTCTTTAGTTCTTCTAGGTCCTTGTGAAACGTTTCTCATATTTTCTCCATTCTATTTCCAAGATTTTGGTTCATCTTTACTATCATTACTTTGAATTCTTTTTCAGGTAGACTGCCTATTTCCTCTTCATTTGTTTGGTCTGGTGGGTTTTTACCCTGCTCCTTCTTCTGCTACATATTTCTTTGTCTTCTCTTTTTTTTTTATTTACTCTGCTTTTATTCTCTTTGCAGTCTGCAGCTTTTTAGTTCCTATTATTTTTGGTGACTTTCTCCAATGGGTGGTGTTTGTTCAGTGCCTTGTGTACACTTCCTGGTGAAGGGGATTGGTGCCTTTGTGCTGGTGGGTGGCCTGGATCTTGTCCTTCTGGTGGGCAGGGTTGCATTCGGTGGTGTGTTTTGGGGTGTCTGTGAACTTAGTATGACTTTAGGCAGCCTCTGTGCTCATGGATGAGTTTGTGTTCCTGTCTTGCTAGTTGTTTGGCATGGGGCATCCACTGCTGGAGTTTGCTGGCCATTGGGTGGAGCTGGGTTTAGTGTTGAGATGGCAATCTCTGGGAGAAATCTTGCTGATTAATATTACATAGGGTTGGGGGGTCTGGTGGTCCAATGTGCTGGACTCAGCTTTCCCACCTCGGAGGCTCAGGCCTGACACCCGGACGGAGCACTAAGACCCTGCCAGCTATATGGCTCAGAAGGAAAGGAAGAAAAAAAACCTGAAAAGATAGAACTCCAAAACAAATGGTAAAAGCAAAACTAAACAGACAAAATCACACAAAGGAACATGCACACACACACACCCTCATAAAAGGAAAGAAACAAACAAAAAAAACTATAAAAAAAAAAAACAGACAGAACACTAGGACAAATGGTAAAACAAACCTAAACTGACAAAGTCACACAAGGAAACATACACACACACTCACAAAAAGAGAAAAAAATATAAAAAAAGGAAAAGAGCAACCAAACCAATAAACAAACCCACCAATGAAAACATGCACTAAAAACTAAACTAAGATAAACATAAAACCAAAAACAAATCAGATGCAGAAAGCAAACCCCAAGTCTACAGTTGCTCCCAAAGTCCACCATCTCAATTTTGGGAACATTCATTATCTATTCAGGTATTCCACACATGCAAGGTTTATCAAATTGATTGCAGGGATTTAATCCACTGCTCCTGAGGCTGCACAGAGAATATCTCTTTATCTTTTTTTATCTTCTTTGTTCACACCCCTCCTGGGGTTCAGCTTTGGTTTTGGCCCTGCCTCTGCATGTAGGCCACCCTCAGGCATTGTTCCCTGCCCAGACAGGAGGGGGTTAAAGCAGAAGCTGATTAGGGCCCTCTTGCTCACTCAGGATGTGGAGACTGAAAGGTACTTTAGTCATAATTGAAATGTGGGGTGAGCCTCTAGTGGCAGAGGCTGGCGTGAAATTGCAATGGCATGAGGTGTGCTGTGTGTTCTCCTGGGGAAGTTGTCCCTGGATCACAGGACCCCAGCAGTGGTGTGCTGCACAGGCTCCTGGTGGGTGTTGGTAGTGACCTGTGCTTGCACACAGGATTCTTGATGGCAGCAGTAGCAGTCCATACTCGTCTATGGGGTCCAAGATGATAGCTGTGGCTCATACTCCCATCTCTGGAGCTCACTTAAGTGGTGATCTGCCATCAGTGGACACAAAGAGCAGGAAGCCCCTCTCCTCACGCACCCAGAAACAATGGTGTCTTGTCTCTATGGCAGGTACAGACATTTTCCCAGCCTCCCTCCTGGCTAGCTGTGGCACACTAGCCCCCTTCAGCTGTCTTCACACAGCCAACCCCAGTCCTCTCCCTGGGGTCTGGCCTCTGAAGCCCTAGCCTCAGCTCCCAGCCCCCACCTACCCCAGTGGGTGAGCAGACAATCATCTCAGGCTGGTGAGTGCTAGTTGGCACTGATCCTCTGTGCAGGACTCTCTCTACTTTGCCTTCTGCACCCCTGCTGCTGTGCTCTCCCCAAAGCTTCCCCAGCCCTGTCCCCACTAGTGAAGGGGCTTCCTAGTGTGTGGGAACTTTTCCTCCTTCACAGCTCCCTCCCACTGGTGCAGGTCCTGTCCCTATTCTTTTGTCTCTGTTTTTTTTCTTTTGCCCTACCCAGGTATGTGGGGATTTTCTTGCCTTTTGGGAAGTCTGGGGTCTTCTGCCAGTGTTCAGTAGGTGTTCTGTAGGAGCTGTTCCACATGCAGATGTATTTGTGGGGAGGAAGGTGATCTCCATGTTTTATTCTGCCATCTTGAAGGTCTCTACATGTATCTTTCCAAATTAGTGTTTTTGGATATATACCCAGGAGTGGAATTGCTGGATCATATGGTAGGTCTATTTTTAGTTTTTTGAGAAATCTCCAAACTGTTTCCCATAGTGGCTGTACCAATTTACCTTCCCACCAACAGTGTAGGAGGGTTCCCTTTTCTGCACAGCCTTGACAACATTTGTTATTGTCTTCTTTTTGAGGATAACCATTCTGATAGGTGTGCAGTGATAACTCATTGTGGTTTTATTTTTTTCTGCTTGATGTTGAGCATCTTTTTATGTGCCTGTTGGCCATCTGCATGTCCTCTTTTGAAAAATATTCCTGAGTTATATCCTTTTTTTATAATAAACCAGTAATCTACTAAGTAATAAACCAGTAATCTCTGAGTTCTGTGAACTGCTCTAGAAAATCCATCAAACTTGAGGAAAGGGTCATGGAAACCTTTAATCTATAGCTGGTCAATCAGAAGCACAGGTAATAACTTGGGCTGGTGACTCACATCTTAATTTGGGAGGAGGTGGGAGGGACATTCTTGTAGGACTGAGCCCTTATCCTGTGGGATCTGATGCTACCACCAAGTAGATAGTGTCAGAATTGAGCTGAATGGTAGGACACCCAGTTGGTGCCCAAGGACTGCTTGATGTTGTGTGAGAGCCCACCCTGCCTCCACATGTTAAAATTGGTGATCAGAACACCAAAATAATATATCTTCTATAATTTTATGTCTCATCTAGAAGGAAAAATAAGAAGAGACCAGGGAATGAAAACCATGCTCAGAATAAAATCCATAGCTCTAGGCATGCCAAAGATAGGTCACAGATTTGCTTTATAGTTTCCTTGCAGACATTGCAACAAGTGAGATAAATTTCATTAGATGTTCATGGTATTTATAAACTAACAATAACTCTTTAAGTTGGAAGGGGTATCTTGATATTCTCCAGACTCGTGGACCTCTAGAAATTTCACTGAGGTGTAGGCAAGATACTGCAGTGCACATCTTCTTTCCAAATGCTTATAGAACATTTACCAGGAAAGACTATCAATTGGGCTTTACAATAAATCTTAGCATATAATAATATTAATATATAATATTATAATAATGTAATAGTATAAGCACTGAGGTAGATCCTCTGACACAATGGAATTACATTCAGAATCAATGACATGTAGATATCAAGAAAAAGCTCCAATACTGGAAATTAAACACCAGACTCCTATATAACCATAGGACAATGAAAAATTCACAAAAGAAATTAGAAAGTACTTCCGTACTGAATCACAATGTAAATAAAATGGGTGTATATTTGTGTAATGCTGCTAAAGAATTGCTCGTCAGAAAATGTAGAGCTTTAAATGACTACACTAAAAAGAAGAAAAATCTAAAAAGTCTACTACTGTATGATTCCATTTATATGACATTATGAAAAAGACAAAACTATAGCAATTTAAAATAGATTTCTAAACCTTGCCAGAGGTTTGAAAAGTGGGAACAGATGATTAGGTAAAGTAAGGGGATTTTTTTTTAGGGTTATGAGGCTATTTTGTATGATACTCTAGAGGTAACCCCATGTATAAGTTAGCATCCATAGACCTTTCAAGCACAAAGAGTTAACCTCACTATGTGTAAATAAAATTTTAATTAAAAGGTCAGATATTCCCAGGATAAAATATAGACTATGGCAAATTAATCTTACTTCACTGTAACTGTATGGCACAACTTCACTGAAGGGGATAGGAAAAAAGGATGTTGATCTAACTTTTTAAATAAAAGCGCAGACTGTAAGACTAAAGGTAAAAGGACCTGTATGGAACACTGTACTCTAGTCGGTAAAGTTGTGTCTTATGCAGATATGGGTTAACAATTCTGAAACCACTATACATGTACACCAATACTGCATGAATAAGTCAATGGATAAAAAGTAGTGGAAGCCAGTTTCCTTGATGCTGGAGGAGGGCATTACAGATGAGTAGGGTGGGAAGGCTAGAATGATAAAGTGATACTATTCTAGAGTGGGAGACATCAGTATGAACTCAAGTTTAGCTTAATATAGAAGCAACAATAATCCAGAGGTAGGGAGAACACCTGGTACACAGACTTTGATTTCTAATACCATTCTCCAATAAAAAGGAACAAGGGCTCCTTGGAGAAAAGGCTAAGTCTAGATTTGAGGCAAGGAACGTAATGAGCCTTGAGCATATTGTAGTGCTAGAGGGTAAAGAAGTGCTCAAAACTGCACACATATACACACTCACACACACGAGCACACACAAAGAAACAAAGAAATATAGTAACCAACTGAAAGATTCCCCCAGTGGACAAACCTGGAAGAAATTGAGCAACAAAGTAAGTAACACTGTGCTTATAACCCAAGTAACATAGTTTATAACCCAAAGTATAAAAGTAATACCCTTGAATCCATACTGATATCAACGATTGAATCCATAAGTGACTGAGGGACAATAGACAAATCTCCCATACAGGAGAATCCCAAACAATGTTTGTAGATACTCCTCCACAAGGAGACAGGGTGCAGGTGCCCACCCCTTACCTGCAGGCTCTGCATAGTGATCACTTTCCAAAGAGTACAGTATGGAAAAGGGAGAAAAGAGTAACTTAGCAACAGAAAAATCTGACTAACAGTACCTCAGCCAGGAGATCAAGATTAACATCAATTGATAACTCATGTTGATAGCATATACCCTTGATATAATGTTTGGGAATAGCACTTTACTTACGTGATCTTCCTCCTAAAAAACCACAACTCAGTATAACCATCAAAACCACATCAGACAAAACCCAGTTAATGGACATAATACAAAATACCTGACCAGTACTCCTCAAAACTGCCAAGGTCATCTAAACAAGAAAAGTCTAAGAAACTATCACATGTGTGAGAAGCCTGAGGATACATGGCAACTATATATAACGTGGGCTCTTGGATGGGATCCTGGAAGAGAAAAAGTAAAAGCTAAGGAAATCTGAATAAAGCAATGATTTTAGTTAATAGCACTACACCAGTATCAGTCAAAGTTATATCACATATATCTTAGTAATATAAGATATTAAGAACAGGAGAAACTGGTCACAGAGTATATGAGAACTTTGCACTCTTCACCTTTTCTATAAATTTCAAACTATTCTAAAATAATATATTTTCAAAACAGAAGATATAATTAACATCAATAATCTAAGTTTCTACCTTAATAAACTAAAAAAAAAGACTGGCTTAACTCAACTAAGTAGAAGAAAGAAACTATAAATATAGGAACATAAATAAATGAAATAGGAAACAAAATATAGAGAAAGTTAAAAGCCCCAAAAGTTGTCTCTTAGAAAAATTAAATTGATAAACTCCTATCTAGAAAATCAGGAACAAAAGCACAAAGTACCTGTATCATGAATGAAATGTTTTCATAAACCCCAAATATTAAAAGGACCATAAGGTAATATGTGATGACTTTATGTCAATAATTTTGATAACATATATAAATGGAAATTTTTCTTGAAAAACACAACCTAACAAATTTAGTGAAGAAAAAACCTAAATCTTTATCTATTAAAGAAATTAAATTTATAAAATAACTTCCCACAAAGAAAACTTAAGGCGCAGATGGTAAATTCTATTGAACATGCAAAGAAGAATTAATACCAATGTTATGCAAATGCTCTATGAAAATAGAGGAGCAGGGAAGTTTTTCCAACTTACTTTATAGAGCCAATATACACCTGATATAGAAACTGAACAAAATCATTATAAGAAAAGAAAATTATAGACCATATTTCTCATAAGCATAGGTGCAGAAGTCCTGTATGAAATATGAGCAAGTCTAATCCAGTAATATATAAACATATACTGTATCATATACCTCATCAGGACTGAATAGAGTTTATCCTAAGACTGTGAGGTTGGTTCACAATTCAAGAAAAAAATCAATGTAATTCACTACCCTAAGAGAATAAAAGAGAAAAGTCATATTATCACCTTAATAGATGCTGGAAAATCATTTGGCAAAATTCAACAACTTTTTTAATAAAAACTTTCATCAAACTTGGAATGGAAAAATACTTTCTAACCCTGAAAAAGAGCTAAGATATACTTACAACTAAAATTATACTTAAAGATGAGACACTGAATGCTATCCCCCTAAGGTTTGGAAAAGAAAAAGAATATTCACACCAAATACTTCTCTTCAATTCCGTACTGAAGGTCATAGGCAGTATGATAAGTCAATAAAAAAATCAAATCGGTTAAGATTGGAAAGAAAGAAATAAAAATATCTATATTTTCAGATGAAATGTTTGTCTAACATAGAAAGTCCAGAGGATCTACAAAAGTCCTGCGGTACTAGTAAGTGAATTTAACAAGGTCACAGATGACAGATACAAACATCAATTATATTTCTCTATATTTGCATCAAACAATTGGAAAATGAAAATCTAAAACAATACCATTAACAAAATTTTTGAAATGCATAAGAATAAATTTAACAAAAGATGTGCAAAACCTCTATACAAAAACTACTCAATATTACTGAGAAAAATTGAAGAAGGTATAAATAATGGAGAGAAAATCTGTGTCCAGGGATTGGGATACTCAATTTTGTTGAGATGCTCACTTTGCCTAAATGTATTTATGGAGTCGATAGAATCCAATCAAATGTCAGCAAGTTTTTTTAAAGAAATTAACAAGCTAGTTCCAAATATTATATAGAAAGGAAAAGGACCTAGAATACCCAAAACATTTTTATAAAGAACAATGTATTAGGAATTACATCACCTGATGTTAAGACTTACTATAAAGCTACTATAATTAACACAATTTTGTTTGTCAAATTAAAAGTTACAGAAATAAATGAAAAAATAGAGACAAAGAAGGACATTGCATAGTGATAAAGGGATCATTCCAACAAGAAAATATAACAATTGTAAATATATATGCACAAATATAGGAACCCCTAAATACAAAGCAAATATTAACAGACATAAAGGGAGAAATTGACGGTAACACAATAACAGCAGGGGGACTTTAACACCCCCACTAATGTCAATGGACAGGTCATCCAGACAGAAAATCAGTGACAAAACACTGACCTTAAACAGTATGTTAGACCAGGTGGATTTACAGGTATTTTTGAACATTCCTCCCCCAAACAGCAGAACACACATTCTTTTCAAGTGCACATTCAGGTTGATCTCACTTACCTGAATTTCAAGAAAAGCCAAAAATAATCTATGGTGACAGATCAGAGATTGGTCAGGGATAGGGGTGGGGTTACTGGTCAAAAAAAGACATGAGGAATCTTTCTGAGATGGAAATATCCAACATCTTAATTGTGGTGGGGAGTGCAGAGACTTAAATTTATTCCAGAAGTCTTAGGCCTGAATACTTAATATGTGAATTTTATGATATATATATTATAGGTTGAGTTATATCTCCCCAAAGTTCATATGCTGTAGTCTTAATTCCAGGTACCTTAGAATATGACCTTATTTGGAAATAGGGTCATTGTAGACATAATTAGTTAAGATGAGATCATACTGGAGTAGGGTAGGTCCCTAATCAAGTATGACTGGTATCCTTATAAAAAAAAAGATTAGGACACGGACGTGTACAGTAGAACATGATGTGAAGACACAGAGAGAAGACAGTCATCTGAAAGCCAAGGAAAGGGGATTGGAACTGATCCTTTTTTCACAGCCCTCAGAAGAACCCAACCTTGCAACACCTTGATCTCAGAATTTTAACCTCCAAAACTGTGAGACAATGATTTCTGTTGTTTAAACCACCTAGTGTGTGGTACTTTGTTATAATAGCCCTATTATGGCAAACTAATATGGCATATTATTCCTCAATAAAATTGATTTTGAAAATTTTTAAACATTCTATGGAAACTAAAATAATGCTTAGAACCTCTTAATGGCCTAGTTTAACCCACTTATAAATTTAAAGTTTATGATTGCAAACTCAGTGTCTACAGGGTCTGGACAAAGACAAGAGTGAAGAGGGCCAGGCAGAGACTCTGGGGAATGGTTCTTTTCTTTCTTTCTTTCTTTTTTAAACATCTTTATTGGAGTATAATTGCTTTACAATGGCATGTTAGTTTCTGCTGTATAACAAAGTGAATCAGCTATACTAATACATATATCCCCATATCCCCTCCCTTTTGCATCTCCCTACCACCCTCCTTATCCCACTCCTCTAGGTAGTCACAAAGCACTGAGCTGATCTCCCTGTGCTATGCGGCTGCTTCCCACTAGCTATCTATTTTACGTTTGGTAGTGTATATATGTCCATGCCACTGTCTCACTTTGTCACAGCTTACCCTTCCCCCTCCCCATATCCTCAAGTCCATTCTCTAGTAGGTCTGTGTCTTTATTCCTGTCTTACCCCCAGGTTTTTCATGACATTCTTTTTTTTCCTCTTAGATTACATATATATGTGTTAACATACGGTATTTGTTTTGCTCTTTCTGACCAACTTCACTCTGTATGACAGACTCTAGGTCAATCCACCTCACTACAAATATCTCAATTTCATTTCTTTTTATGGCTGAGTAATATTGCTTTGTATATATGTGCCACATCTTATTTATCCATTCATCCGATGATGGACACTTAGGTTGCTTCCATGTCCTGGCTATCGTGAATAGAGCTGCAATGAACATTTTGGTACATGACTCTTTTTGAATTATGGTTTTCTCAGGGTATATGCTCAGTAGTGGAATTGCTGGGTCGTATGATAGTTCTATTTTTAGTTTTTTAAGGAACCTCCATAGTGGCTGTATCAATTTACATTCCCACCAATAGTGCAAGAGTTTTCCCTTTTCTCCACACCCTCTCCATGCTGGTTCTGTTCTTGAGTCACCCAAAGCCACAGTCTCCTGAGAATGCAGGCCCAGGTGGCCAGATCTTACAGTCTCTCAGTTGAAACCCCAAATCCAGTTTTTCAGTGAATCTCCTAATTATTAAATGCCATCAATGCACCTACGGTTACTTCTCTTCACTATTGGTATGTATTAGGCTTGTTGGTGAGCACTGAGTAGCAATGGCTTGTGGGTTCTAGTCCCTGAAATTACCTGAGTGGACATACTGTGTGAGCCACAGCACATAACATCAAATGTTAACACCATTTTCAATGGGTTTATCATTGTCCCCAGCCTTGGGTGGAGAGAGAAGAGAGTGAGGTTAAGCCGAGAGACAAAAGACCATGCTGGAGATCTCAGGATGGTCCAGGCACCACCTGAGTAACCGTGCCTCAGCTTATTCAGTCCCTGGTACAGAGTACATCAATGGTCGGAGGTCCAGTTGGAATGGAAAATGTCTCTATAACATCTTCTCTATGGTCTCCTATGACTGACCTGAATAAAAATCCATATCTCCTCATTTAATAATGAGGTAATTTATGAACTTAAGAGCAGGACAGTTTTCTCAAAGGTAGTAGTTTATCTATCTTTATAATACACCTTAAAGTAGGTAAAGAAGCAATTATTCATATTTTAAGGTGGAACTTTCACTGTACAAAAGTGTAACAAATGGACAAAACTACATAGTAATTCAGTGGTAAAACCAGGTCTCAAACTTGGACATTCTAATTTAAAGAATTCTTTTCAGTGAGCTTATCTGGAATGAGATTTTATCATAGTTGGGTGGCATGGGGCTCATTTCTTCCTTTTTTTACAGATTTTTCCAGTTTTATTGATATGTAATTGACATACATCACTAAGTTTAAGGGGTACAGTATAATGATTTGACTTACATATATTATGAAATGATTACCTCAACAAATTTAGTTAACATCCTTATCTCATATATATACAAAAAAAAAGGAAAAGTTTTTTTCGTGATGAGAACTCTTAGGATCAACTCTCTTAACAACTTTCAAATATAACATACGACAGTATTAACTATAGTCATCATGTTGTACATTACATCCCTAGTACTTATTTATTTTATAACTGGAAGTTTGCTCCTTTTGAACACTTTCACCCTATTTCTCTTCCCCCATCCCCTGCCTGTGATAACCACAAATCTGATCTCTTTCTCTGTAAGTTTGTTTTTTTGTTTATATGTTTGTTTGTTTTAGATTCCACATGTAAGTGATATTAGACAATATTTGTCTTTCTCTGTCTGATTTATTTTACCTAGCATCATGCCCTCAAGGTCCATCCATTTTGTCACAAACGGCAAGATTTCCTTCTTTGCATGGCTGAGTAATATTCCATTGTATATATATATATCACAACCTCTTCATCCATTCATCCATTGATGGACACTTAGGTTGTTTCCTTCCATGTCTTGCCTGGTATAGATAATGCTGCTAAGAACATGGGGGTGCAGCTATCTCTTTGCCGTAGTGTTTTTGTTTCCTTCAGATACATTCTCAGAAATGGAATTGCTGGATCATATTGTAGTTCTATTTTTAATTTTGGGTGGAACCTCCATACTGTCTTCCACAGTGGCTGCACCAATTTAGAGTTTCACCAACAGTTCACAAAGGTTCCCTTTTCTTCACATCAAGGCCAGCATTTGTTATTTCTTGTCTTTTTGATGATGACCATTTTAACAGACATTAATAAGACTGGAGCTCATTTCCAAAGTACAGCTAGGATTGTGGGCTTGATCCCAGAGACCTGTTTTATTAAAGATATTGCATGTGTATTATGTGTATGCTCTTTGTAGAATAGGAGAAGCTGGCTAATTATCTTTAGACCCCATGAATATTGGGAAACCCTCAGCTCAGGGTATAGCAGAATGCTCTCAAGGCATTTGGGGCTGCAGGAGGCTGCAGGAGGCTGGGCATAGCACAGGACAATTCTCTCTCCTTCTCCATGAAAGCAGCCTTGACCTTATTGTGTGAGTTTAGGTGAGCCATCGCACACCTGCTTCTGTATCCGTTAACGTACATCACCCCTAGTGAGCACTCAATGCATTTCTTAAAGAGATAAAATGTAAAACTATAGATGGAAAGACTTTGTAAAGTAAAAACAAGCATGCACATATGAAAGAAAAGTGAGATAAGTCAGATAAGAAAGACAAATACTGTATAATATTACTTATATGTGGACTCTAAAAAAGCCAAACTCCTAGAAGCAGAGAGTAGAATGGTTACCAGAGGCTGTGGTGGGGGAACTGGGGAGATGTTGTTTACAGGTACAAACTAGCAACTAGAAGATAATTCAGTCCTAGAGCTCTAAAGCACAACATAGTGATCATAGTAAACAATAATGTATTATAAACTTCAAAGTTGCTAAAAGAATACATCTTAATTGTAGACCCTATGCTCAGAGGGTTTAAGGCTCTGCTGTAGCCTCTTGATTTTCTATATTTTACTGAAGGGCCCCACATTTTTACTTGGTGGCGGTGCTGTCCCAAGACCAGGGTGGTCAGTTGCTCCACCTTCCCTGGGTTATGCTGGCCCGACCTGTGCCCTGGCAGGACAACCCACAGCCCCTGACTCCCCCTCACCCCAGCTTCCTCACATTCCCCTTCTCTGCCTTCTCTAGGACCCTAGGGACACAAAAGGGGTGATTTCATTCTTTTCTTTTCAGACTTTCCCATCACAGACATTTCTTTCCCTACCCAACAGAGCCAGGAGCCCCATATCAGCCTTCCTGTGGCCTCCAAGATTCAGGGGACTTATGCCAAGGCCCACCCCCCAGCTCCTTTCCTAATGGAAGATCCCTGCTCAGAGGACAGCCCATTGGGGAACAAGATGCTAGCCCCCTGCTTGCAGGTACCCCAATCTCTGCAACTGATTCCGCTGAGCCCCTTTCACTCTCCAGTTCAGGGAGTGAGGGGACAATTCCTCCCTCCCAGGGAGGAAAAGAAAAGCAAACAGGAAAAAAAATCTGTATTTTAAAACACAGCAAATATGATGTGATATCATATAATAAAAATGTGTATGTATAGGAGAGAACATGTAAAAGTAATTTTTTTTTAAATTATAAATCCATGTAGGAGTGAAATGGAGCAGGGCACTGTGGTCCTTCCCCTCCCTTGCCATGTCCTCCACCTGCCTTTTTTCTGTAGAAAAACTTGAGTCAAAGAATAAGTTTAATCAGAGAAGTGAGAAAATGCAGAAGCAAAGGAAAACAGTCAAAGAAGGCAAAATAATAATAGTTTAGTCATTAAACAAAGTCAAGGACCTGTAGTTCCTCCTCAAGGGCAATAGATCATATTCTGAGCCATGTCCTTTGAGATGTTTTGTAGACACTGAAACCCCCACCAGGTGGAAGACATTAACTACATGATGACCAGACTGTAGCCATGACATAAGCTGCCGCAATTCCGAGAACTGGCCTGAGAGAAATGGGAAAAAAAACAGACCCCGGAGCTAAAGACTAATTGTACTCAAAACAATCAAGATAATGCTGATCAGACCACTGCATGACCAATTTCAAGATGACTGTCACAGCTGACTGTGCTGTTTCTGCATGTAGCCCCTTCCCTCCACCTATAAAAACCTCTTGCCCACTGATTGTCAGTGGAGGGAGTCGGCCTTTGGACACGAGACTGCCCTCCCCCAGTGCCTCCCGCCCCGATTGCCCGCCTGCAGAATAAAGCAAACTTTCCTTTCCACCAATATTACCTCTTGAGTATTGGCTTTAGAGTGGCGAGCAGCCGGACCCCACTTTCAGTGACAGGAGTTCACCTTTATTTTTTAATGAACTCTTTATAAGAATAGTCTTAGATTTACAGGAAATTGCAAAGCTAGTAGGCTCTCCACAACTAGTTTCCCCTATAGTTAACATCTTACATTCCTGTGGTACATTGGTCACAGCTAATGAACCAGTGCTGCTACATTACTATTGACTAAAGCCCATACTTTATTCAGATTTCCTTAGTTTGTACCTAATGTCTTTTTTCTGTCCCAGGATCCCATCCAGGATCTCACATTACATTGAGTCATCATGTCTCCTTAGGCTGCTCTTGACTGTGATAGTTTCTCAGACTTTCCTTGTTTTGAGGAGTATTGGTCAGGTCCTTTAAGGAATGTCCTCAACCGGGATTTGTCTGATGTTTTTCTTATGATTAGATTTGGGTTCTAGGGTTATGGATTCTGGGGAGGAAGACCACAGGGGTAAAGTGCTACTTTCATCACATCATATCAACATGACTTACCACTGTTGATGATGACCTTGATCACCTGGCTGAGGTGGTGTTCATCAGGTTTCTCCATTGTGAAGTTCCTCTGTCTCCCTTTCCATGTTGTACTCTTTAGAAATAAATCACTATGTACAGCCCACACTTAAGGGTGGAGACATGCCCTATTCTCATAAATTATTTTGAATTCTTCTGCTTGAGACATTTGTCTCAGATACCCTATTTATTTATTCAATGTTTATTTATATCAGTATAGATTCACAAAAAGTTGTTTTATATGTTGGGAATAAATCAATACTACATTATTTATTTTGTTGCGCTAATTGTCCAACTTTGACCATTGGGAACTCTCTTAATTGATTCCTGTTTCCCTTTGACATATATCATCATTTTTTTTTCTTTTTTTGTGCTTTCTTATTTTTTTGCACTACAAGACGCTCCACGTTTATCTTGTATATTTTTTACCCTATTGCTAGAGTCAGCCATTTCTCTAAGGAGTCCTGGTTCCTTTTAGTGGGGGATGGTATTAGACACAAAGATCTGGGACTAAGTGTGCTCATTGCTACTGGAATATCATTGCTTCTAGGCCCTTTCAGCTGACAGAGCAAAAAAATCCATGAATTCCATGAGTGTGTACTAACTTATACACATACTATCACATTTTATATGTAACTGTCTCTATATTAAGCTAAACTTGAACTCATACTGACGTCTTCAACTATAATCCTGCTATAATCATTCTCGTGTTACCCCCTTGCTTATTGTAAATTCCCAAAGAGCGAGAAGCTGACTCCACCATCTACTATCCTTTTACTTAATTATTCAATTCCAGTATACATGTATAGTGGTATCAAAATTGTGAACCTGAAGCCCTGTGGGAAACAGCTTTTTCAACTACAGTACTGGTCACCTATCTTTTTATTACATATAATATGTATAAAATAAATGTGTGTGTAATATGTACACATCATATATTGTGTGTAGATATATAAATAAAAGTATACCTCAGCAAAGGTGATATTTATGCATCTGTAAGAATATAAATATGTAAATTGGTGCAATATCTATGGAGGTCAATTTAGCAATATATATGAAAATTAAATACAGACTACACTTTGGTCCAGAAATTATAATTCCAGAAGTTTATTCTACAGATATCTTGTAGGTGTATAGAAAGATATATGTACAGCTTAATAATTACAGCTTAGTTTGTAATCACAAAACAATATAATCTAATATATACCCATCTAAGATTGGTTAGATAAATTATGGTAGATCCAAACAAGGTAATTCTAGACAAAAGCTAAAAAAGAATGATGCTGTTCAGTGTGTACCATTATGGAACAATTCCCAAGACATATTTTAGAAAAGAAAAAGTAAGTATAAAGTGTGCTACCATTTGTTTAAGGAATGAGATGTGTTTTGGGTGGGGGGTAGAGGTACATGTGCTTGTTTATACCAAAAATATACCCCAAAGGCTACCAAGACACATCCCAGTGATTGCCAATGAGCAGAGGGGCCAGGTAGCTGTGGGCAGGGGAGGAGGGAAACCTGTTTTTGCCTCAGGCAACTTCGCTGCCCTTGAATTTGGTACCTTGTTCATATATAACCTAATATACAATATCTTAGTTAAGATATTTTAAATAACATGGCAACCTGGCTCTGTGTTTCAGGCTCATCATCTCCAAACTGAGACTCCACCTGCTCTAGATAATGCGTCTGGCCTCAGCCCTTCCCAAGGGCAGTGCCTCAGAGTTGTGTTCAGAAAAGACGATGCTGTCTGAGTCCAGGAGCAGCACATGGATGCGACCCTGCAAGATGCAGCCTCCCACTCGCTCACAGCCTCCCTCGAGTCCCAGGGGATGCATTGTCTGCAGTCATGGCAGCAGCTTCACACTCAGCACACACTAGTATTTGAGAGCACTGCCCTTGTACCCCTACCCCATGTATGGATAGCTGCTGATCACTATGGTCTCAGCTTTTGCAGAATCTCTGGGTCTCAGTTCCTTTTCCTTTGCTGCTACTGCTGCTGCAGGAGCAGAGCTTGGTCCTTCCTTCCCCAGCCTGTTTCTGGCTTCCTCTCCCCTCCAGCCCAGTCAGCTCATTGAAAATGTCATGACCTTCAGGGCTGGGCCAGGCCCACTGCTTCCCTGGCCACAGACTCTGTCACCTCCCCAACTCAGTATAAACTCTTCACTCTGACACTCAAGACCTTGACACCCTGGGCTGTCTCTCCTTCTCCAAGCTTGTGTCTCAACCCTTCCCTCCAGACATCCTACCCTGAGTGGACTGGAAATTCCAGTCCCCCACACAGCCTGGGGATGGCCCACACCTTCTCCTTTCCTTTGTGATCTCTCCCCCAGTCTTTCTGCAAGGACCCATGCAGCTACTCTAATATTCCAAGTGGTTGCAAAGTTGCCCTCTGTGGGGGCTTCCCTGGTGGCACAGTGGTTGAGAGTCCGCCTGCCGATGCAGGGGACACGGGTTCGTGCCCCGGTCCGGGAAGATCCCACATATTGCGGAGTGGCTGGGCCCGTGAGCCATGGCCGCTGAGCCTGCGCATCTGGAGCCTGTGCTCTGCAACAGGAGAGGCCACAATAGTGAGAGGCCCGCATACCGCAAAAAAAAAAAAAAAAAGTTGCCCCCTGTGGAGGATTTTGCATGTTTGAGTGCGAGTACAGCACAAATAGTAGTCACGGCTGACTCGTAGTCAATGCTCCCTACACCCCCTCTGTCATTCCCACAACAGCCTTCTCAGAGGCAGACTCACAAGTGGGGTTGTGGTGGAAGACCACCAAGCTCCCAGCCTGGTTCCACTGCTAGCTGTGTGACCACAACCAAGTTACTTGATATCTCTCTGCCTCAGTTCCTTCATCTTTCAATGGGGAGGCTAAAGCATCTGTTATTGACAGTGTTACAGGAAACAAAGCATTACCACATGTAACTGGGGTCTGGCACATGGTTGGAGCCCAAAGAATCATCTTTAATTATTAGCAGTATTTTATACCTGAGGGGTCAGAAGCACAGAGATGAAAAGTGACCTTTCCCAGGTCACACAGCTGGCAAGTGTAGAGGATAAGCTTTAGACACACGAAGGCTTTTCAGTGAACACTGAGATGATGCCAGGCCTGCCATGCAGCACAGGGTGAGTGGCAGAGGGGCGTCCAGAGCAGGTGCCATGGCAGCCTCTCAACAAACAGTGGTCAGGTGAAAAGGAGGAGGGGGATGAGATGAGACATTACAGGAAAGAGATTAGACCACGGTCTGCAAGCGCCACAGTCAGAGGTATCCCCCATGTCACAGTGAGCCTGGGCCAGCACACACTGGCCCTGCAGACCTTCCACAAACAGAACCTTGAATGGAGGAAATGGGAATTTGACTCTCCATGGACATTACTTTGCCCTGTGTTCTTACGGGACTAGAAAGTTTGAGTGGGGTCAGGTTATAGAAAGTGGGGAAAGCCAGAATGAGATTTTGAAGTTAATTTCCTGAGCAGCCAGGGGGCATTCAAAGGTTTGGGCTGGGATGTGACAGGTGAGTGTGACACCAGAGGAAGACAGCCTGGGTCCTCTGCTAAGGAACTGAGCCCTCCCCCAGTGACCGGGCATGCCTCAGCTGGAAGCCAGTGACCCCTGCTTCTCCAACTCAGCACCTCTCAAGTTTCCTCATGTTTTCAGCCCCTGGGCCAACTGGCAAAGGAAGGAATTGGTCAGACAGTGGTTGTGGATTATCAGGGACTAAGAGCTCCTTACCAGCAGTGGGAAAAAGGAAAGAAACTTCCTGCAGTAATAATTTCTTGACATTTTACAAAAATGACTTTAGGACTACAACCAATTTGGTATGCGAACTAGAAAAAAAAAAGACTACCATAATTAACCCAATAATAATATGTGTCTCACAGGGAGAGAATAGTATTTAAGCTATTTGATCATTGTTAATATTGTGACATAATGAAATTAAAAATGCAGAATTTAGTGCTATGAATTTACCCCATGGATGTAGTCACAGTAGTATTTCAATAAAGCACATTGCAATATTTACCACGTGTAAAAGAAAAAGAAAGGACAAATTAAAAGTCCATAAGTCCATCATGGAGTATCATGTAGCTATAAAACTGAAGAAGATAGAAAAGAACATTTTGAATATGCAAACATTTGCACACACATTTACATATATATATTTTTATATCCATACACAAATTCCAGAAGGCTACACAAGGAACCATTAAGAGTGGTGGTTTTGCAGGGACTTCCCTGGTGGTGCAGTGGTTAAGACTCCATGCTCCCAATGCAGGGGGCCTGGGTTGAATCCCTGGTCAGGGAACTAGATCCCACATGCATGCCACAACTAACAGTTTGCATGCCACAACTAAGGAACCCACTTGCCACAACTAAGGAGCCCACCTGCTGCAACTAAGACCCAGCACAACCAAATAAATAAAATATTAAAAAAAAAAGCACAAAAGAGTGGTGGTCTTGCAAAGGTAGCTGGTTTTCTCAGAAGAAGCCTTACTTTCCATGAGATACCGTTTAATCCCATTTGAACTTATTCTATGTATGCATAGATAACATTCTAAAAGTAAAAACTAGTTAGTTAGTAAGTGAGGTGGCAGGTCTGGTAGAGATTCCTGGCTGATCATCCACCCTCTTTTCTGTCTTCTGTGAGCACACAGCTGGGATATGTTCCTGCCTTCCTGCAGTCAGGTGCAGAAGTGATATGTGCCACAGTTCCCCTCCCCCACGTGCCACTCCCTGTGCTGCTTCCACCACCAGCTTCATGAAGGGGATCAAGGTGACTTGGAAGCCAGGTATGGAGGGGAAGAAACACTTGCCAAGCATGAACATTCATTCCAGATGTTATGTGAATAGGAAATAAATTCTACTGGGGATCCTTGGAGACTTTTAAGATAGATCTGTTACAGCAATAGGATTAGCTTAATTAAAACTGAACTTTTTATGTTGAAGTGGGGTACTTAATAATCCCCCACAAACCTAAAATATGTGGCTTTGGCTTGGTGACAGAGAGTGGGAAGAGAATACCCATATCCTGCAGTCACAAAACATTTGATGCAACTGCTTGCTCTTGACAACTTAGAAGATAGGTCACATGGCTGGTGAGCCCCCAGCTCTGAGTGAAGGTGTAGGAAATAGACTATGTTGCTTTTACTTTCGCTTTTAGCCAAATGTTATAAGGAAAGCATGAGCTCTGGGTAGACTTGCTACGTTTGCAAACAAAAATGAAAGGGAATAAAGAAGATTCAGAAATTTGGGGACTCATACTCTTAGAAAATGGGTTCTACACCACCAAAAATAAGAGATAAGATTGAGGGAGGTTTGCTAAGGAATGTACTCATTCAACTTAGTTCTAAGGCAAAGATCAGATGCCTGCAGCTTATATCCATGCCCTGTGTTTCTGATAGACTCAAGGTTAAGAGAGCAGGACAGGGGGTGAGGAAGTAAAACAAAAAATAAATCTAGCTTGAGAATATGTCCAAGGAAGAATTTTCATTATTTTTAGAGGCACACAGAACTGACTAGAGACAAATAGATCAGAGACCACTAAGTTGTTGTAAGATTCATGTTGCCAAAGAGATCACGAGCACAGCCTAAGAGCAGTTTTTCAATGTTGGAGCCTTAAAACAACTCTTATTGTGGTCTTATTATGTCCCTTTTGCATCACTGGATATTTCAAGGGACCGAGAGGGAATCAGATAGCTTGTGTTTTTAATCTATAGGTGGCCCCCCAACCCCTGCCGACCTGATGGAGGGCACTGTGCACACTTCCGTCCTGGGAGTTGGAGGTAGCAATGGGACAGCCCATAGAAAACTCTCTTTCCTAAAAGTAAACCACATTCACTTCATCTTCAAGGTTGGAATGTTGCCAGAGTGTAGACTGCTGCTGACTGCTGGCTGCTCATCTAATTCATGTCCTCTTTTTCCTGGGCCTAGGCTAGACTGTGTGCCCCAGTTTCCCTTGCAGGGAGGAGCAGTCACGTGACTAAGTTCTAACCAGTGGGATGCAAGCAGCATTATCTGCTCAGAGTTAAGACTGGCTCCTGGGGAACCCCCCACATTTGATGCTCCAAGCTCGCATCTTGACGGGAAGGAGCACAGTGGCTTTGGAAATTGTACGCTGATGGAGCAACAGTGGGGAAGGAGCTTTGCTGTTGGAGGACAGCTGCCTGCTTCTCATGAGCACCTGTGTGGGGCTTCGTATCAGCTACAAATGAGCTTCTATTGAGTTCAGCCACTAGGCTCAGGGGTGTGTATGTTACAGCAGCTCATGCTACCTGATACCAACATAGCTGTACTGATAGGAAAGAGACAAATAACAAGGTATGGAACAGTGCACACGATATGACACCATTTTATAATTTTTAAAGCACATGTTCGTATGTGAAAGATGTTTTTCTGGAAGGCTGCGTAAGAAACTGTGAACACTGAGGACAGGAACTTCCTGTTATGAGTGGACAGAAGACCTTTATTTTTCTTTTTGTAATTAATATCAGTTTGAAAATTTTAGTATATGACTATACTGATTCCATAAAAATTATTAAAATATGCTTCTTTTTGAGACATAAAGTTTTTCATATTTGAAACTTTTATAAGAAGAATTGAGCATATTTTGTGCTATTTTCAGGAAAATGAGGATTAATGGAAAAGATATAAGGAGAAAGCTGTGAGCTTAGTGTGAAGTCATTTCCCAGGAACAGAAATGCTCTGCCCCACAAAGATCGTTGTGCTATCAACCAAAGCGGAGGGGTGCATATCAAGTAGACTCTAAAAGGATTTCCCACATTGAGGAAGACATTGGATAAACCAGTGGCTCGCAGCTTTTTTCAATGAATGGTAATATTTACAGAAGCTCATTTCATAAACTGAGGAAGCATTTCGAGATCTGAAGCAGAGTCCTGGATGCCCGTGGCACCTGTGGTGCCTCCCTATGGTCCCAAGAATAAATGGACCCATATCTTTTGGCACCAGTAACCCTTAAGAGTGCCCTGCCACTGTTCCCAGCATACCAGTTCTGTCACCCAAGTTCATAGCCTTCACCAGTTGGCAGCCCATAGATGGTCTTTGAAGGACCCAACTTGTGGTGCTAATCAGTGGTCATGGCTTCAGGCTCTTCACCCTCAGCTCCCAGGTGCCCCTAGCACCCTGCTCCTCTCCTGCAGCTTTCCAGGGCATGGCACAGGCCAGGACACAGGAGCTGGCCTGGGAGGTCAGCACGGAGGGAGGGTGGCCAGCACTGAATAGAGGGTGGTAAGAATGGACCATCCACACAGCAGCAGGATGAAGGGGACAGACTTGCATTTTCTGTCGATAGCACAGTCCACTTTAAGATGGTTGTGGGCCAGAAAGACAGTTAACCCTGGAATTGGGATAATGAAAGAAGAAATGTCTGGCTTTCCCTGTAACTGGGACACTAACAGGTCACTAATTCCAAGAGAATAGAACTGGAATTTGTCCACAACCCTCAACTGTATATCCTGCTATAGTTTACTGCATATAAGAATGCTTTAGTGACATATGGATTAAACGTAGTAATTTATTAATTCAGCCTAAAAGCTTTTATTGGGTACTTCCTATGTGCCAGGGATGACACTGACCTGGTACAGTTCACCATCTGATGGGGGGAAAAGGAAATAACTGTCCCTGCTGACACCTAGGGCTCTGAGGTAGCCCTGAGGACTGCTCGGGGAAGTTGAGTGTCCAGAAGGCTACAGCTGATCTCAATGAACTCCAATGTCGGTGACATGAGCTCCATGTTCAAGGACCTCTCAAGGAATAATAGTGGGGTACCTGGACCCCATAGACCACACAACTATTGCGCCCCATTTTTGAGGACCAGGATGGGCACACTGGATAGTCAGGCCCATGCATAGTAGTACCTTCTGCTAGCATCTCCCACGTGATGCAGTGGATCCTGTCCCGAATCAATTTACAGGTTCACTGAGAAGACAAGACTAATTGAGATGAAGAAATTAGAAGTGCCCCAGAGAACACAGAATTGACTGTAACAATGGTCGCATCTGGCACTGAGCCAAAAATGGAGTTGAATGAAAGAATAAATGAGGGGATAATAGCACATAGAGGTGTGCGTGAGCCAGTTCATCAATGACAAGATTGGGGGCTGGCATGGCTGATACGAGAGACGCCAGGTACTGGGCTACACCCAGGGATTGCCGTCAGTGAAGGACACTGGGAGCCCCTCATAATGTCTGGGCCTCAAGAGAAGACAGGTGGTGAAAGAAAAGGATCACCACCCTTGGGACTTCCTCAAATAACCAGTGTCACGAATGTTCCATCATCCAGTGACATTGTTGTTTGGGGAACTCTGGAAATTAGTTTAACTTTTACCTTTTTCATCTAAATATTTTGGTAGAGCTAGACACAGGTGTGCTTTGAATTAACGTGAAAGAGGTCTTTTTTCACTTCCGTGTTTCAAGGACAGTATTTGTTGACTTTATGTGAGATCTATTGGGGAAAGTTTTAAAATGCTATCACAGAACACAGAGGCACTTTCATAAGAAATTCCCCTCCTGTGGGAACTGTGTAAGAGTTCAAAATAAAAGAACTCCTGACACTTCTTAATTAAATGCAGCCCTTAGTTAGGTCACTATGCCAGCAGATGTATTTTGCAGCTGTTGAAGAAAGGAAAAAAGCCTTTATGTTCCACGCACAACAGAGGGAGAAGCATTTCTTCCTAGAGAGGCGAGTGTATGATTTGAACCCAACTGTTTTCTCTCTTCCTCTTTTTTCTTTGACATACCTGTCAATGCCTCTTCTGGCCCTTGTGTCAAGTTATAGAATATGTATTTGGGAGAAATGCTTCCAAACCAGCAGTGCACATAAGGCAAATGATCGTTCCTCTTCTGCCTCCAATGCCATCGAATTGTGATGTCATCTACAAAATAACCCGAGCAGTATACTGGGACTCCGGCTTGAGTTGGAGCTGTCGGTCCACTCATGTTGCCAGCAGCCAGCCTGCTCTGCAGCTGTCATTGGCCTCCTCTCATCTCCAGAGAGCAGGTGGGAGAGCACTGCACACATCCATGACTGACCCCTTCAGATGCACGTCTTCACCTGGGGACAGGATAGGGGAACATGTCCTCCGTGGCTCATTCATTATGGCAAATGTCAACGCAGGGAGATGGCTTGTCAAGCTAAGGAAGCTTTCCGGCTCATTTCACCATGTGGTGGATGCACCAAGCCACTCGGATTAGCAGAAAACATCCTGACAGATCAGCTGTGTGAACACGTTTATGTGCTGTGTTTGTCCCATTGCGCTCAAGACTCGATACGGCATCTATTCACTCTTAATTGTCCTCTAATCGTTTCATGTGTGTCAGCCCTGTCTTTGTACTTCAGGTGACAGCTTCTAAGGAGAAGGGACTACCTGTCCTAGCTTTCCTGGCACCCAGCATTATGGGGCAGGCGGCATGCTTTAATAGAAAGAACACTGGATGAGGGCTGGACAGACCTGGATTTGTATCACATTTTAAAAAACTAGTTCTGCTGTCTGAGCCTCCGTTTCCTTATCTTCAAAGTAGGAATACTACCATCTAACTCCCAGTGTGACTGTAAAGATCCAATAAGCTGGTGAGTAAGCATAGGGCACTCCCACACAGTACCTTAGGGGCTCTCCACTATCAAGGAACACAGCTTCTTCACTGGTTTCTCGATGGACACACCCCAAGTAGCTGGCGATGTTACGCAAAGTGACCAGGTCCAGAAGATGACATATGTCCTAGTACGTGTGCTTTATCAGACTGACAGTGGACTCCACCGGGATAGTCCTACTTTATTGTATGGTTCCCACAATGTGCATTGTGCATTAGGATCACCCTGGAACTTTTACAAAATAAAATACCCCATCCCTAGAGACTCTGATTTAGGAGGTCCAAGATGGGACTGTTTGGAGTCTGTGTCCCTGCCTGGAATATAAGGCCACCTCAAGCCCTCCAGGACCGAGTTCACAGCATGGCCTTCAGAGTCCGCCTTCCCTTCCGGCACAGTCCCAAGGGCCAGGCCCTGGGGTCTGATGGGGGGTGGGCAGGGCTGTGCCAGGATGCGGAGAAGGGGGAAGAGTGGAAGCCGCTGCTCTGCTGCCTTCCCCAGGCTGGGTGCTGCTTGGAGCACAGCACACACATCACACTTGCCCTCACACTGTGCATGATGCAGTCAGTAAGCATGTGAGTGTCTCCTTGCTCTGCTGTATCATTCCCAACATCCTCCACTGGTTCTGCTCCTAACGGTTCTTTCCCATCCAGCCTCTCTTCTCCCCTTACTGTGCATGACCTTAATGCATGCCCATCCCTTCTCTCTCTATGCTGTGACAGCCTCTAATTGGTCTTCTGGGGGTCAGCCTCTAGCTCAGACCCATCTGCTCACTGCTTCCAGATGGATCTTTCTGATGACACAAAAATGATGACTTCACTCACCTGCTTAAAATTCCTCCCTGATTGCTGGCTTAAGGATAATGACAACAATAGGTGATCTTGCCTCCTCCTCACCCCACCATAGAAGAAGGTAGTATCACTTTTCCCATTTTACAGAAGGGAAATCCAAAGCACAGAGATGCCCAGCCACACACAGCCAGGAAGTGGGGCAGACAAGACAAGTTCCTCCTGGGTCCTCATCACCTTGTCCTTCCTGGAGTATGGTGGCTGAGCCCTGCTCAGGGACCTGTCACAGTCTGTCGACTGCTGTCCCATAAGGGGCCACTCGTGCCCTCCCCAGTTCCCCTCCTTGCCCCAAAATCCAGACTGCCCTAAGGATACTGGACGCCCCTCTCTGTTCACTGGGGTAACAGATTCTACGCTTTAAGGGAGTCATCCATGCCTCCCTCTTCCCACTCGGCACCCTCGGTGACAGAGAAAATTGGTACCCAGACTTGGCACTAGCCTGGCACAGAGGAGGCTCTCGGTTGGATGAATGAGTGAGTGAATGAACAAATGAGTGAGTGAATAAAAGGTCACTGGTAAGGAAGGGGAGCATCAGAGCACAGAAACTCCTAGTCACAGCAACTCATGGCAAGAGCCAATATGAAATCTGTGGCTGACCCCCTCTCAGCCTTTCTCAGGGCATCATCTTCACCCTCAGTATTACCAATACAAAGGCTTTTACCATTTCATTGCAAAGGAATTCCCCAAATGGCACTGTGCCAGAAATATCTGGGAGTAAGCTATTATCCTAATAAATATATTTTGGTGGGTTTTGTTTCCAACAAAGCTTGACATGTAAACAAACAAAAAAAAATTCGACATGGTCAATTTTTCACCAATAATTTTATTTGGCCATCACGTAAACATAGGCTTGACTAAACATCTCTACAAAATTTCCTTTAAAATTGTCAAAGGCATCTTCTCTCTGGCATTTACTCCCCATCCTGCAACATTTTATCAGATAATATATAACCGTAATGACAGCAAACATAAGCAAACAAGCAAAATTTAAAAGGCAACCTATGGAATGTGAGAAAGTATTTGCAATCCATCTATCTGATAAGAGGTTAATACCTAAAATATATTAAAAAGTCATACAACTCAATGACAAAAAAAATCAAACAATCTGATTTTAAAATGGGCAGAAGACTTAAATAAGCTTTTTTTCAAAGAAGACATACAAATGGTCAACAGATATATGAAAAGATGCTCAATACCACTAATCATCAGGGAAATGCAAATCAAAACCACAATGTAAAGTCACCTCACACCTATTAGGACGACTGTCATCAAAAAGGAGAGAGACAAGTATTGGCAAGGCTTTAGACAAAAGGTAACTATTGTGCACTGTTGATGGGAATGTAAATTATTATGGCCACTAGGTGAAACAGCATGAAGATTCCTCAAAAAATTAAAATAGAACTACCATATGATTCAGCAATCCCACTTTTGGGTATATATCCAAAGAAAATAAAAACCTTTCTCAAAGAGATCTCTGCGTCCTCATGTTTATTGAAGCATTATTCACAATAGCCAAGACATAAAAACATCCTACTTATCCACTGACAAATGAATGGATAAAGAAAATGTGGTGTGTCTGTGTGTGTGTGTGTGTATACACAACTGAATATTATTCAGCCACAGAAAAAATAGGAATCTTGCCTTTTGTAACAACATGTATGGATCTTGAAGGCATTATGTTAAGTGAAATAATGCAGGCAGAGAAAGACTATATGTTTACATGTCATTTATATGTAGAGTTTTAAAAAAATCTGATCTCATAGAAATGGAGAGTATAATCGTAGTTGTCAGGGGCTGAGAGGTGGGGAAAATATGGTGATATTGGTCAAAGGGTACAAACGTCCACCTGTAGGGTGAATAAGTTCTGGTAGTAGAATGTACAGCATCATGTATATAATTAACAATACAGCATTATATACTTGCAATGTTGAAAGTGTAGATCTTAAATGTCATCTCCACAAAAAACTGTAATTATGTGAGGGGATGGAAGTGTTAACTAACCTTATTGTGGTAAACATTTCACTATATGTGTGTATATAAAATCACTACATTTTACACTTTAGTCTTACACGTATTATATGTCAATATAATATTGCAATCATTTAGAAAAAAATCTATTCCTCTGGATTTGAGGGAGCTAGTTATACTTAACTGCTTAAGGTAAAAACATTATGCCTTTTATTTTTCTTCTAGTTATCAAATGCATTCTAGAAGAAAATATTATATGATATGGCCTCTTTAATAATTCAGTGTTTATATCTTAATATAAAATATGATCTAAGTAATATCTTTATTAAAATTTGACTCAGAAATGCCACTGTTAGTTGTCTTGGGTCTTATTCATAATAAGCAGTATTGTACAACAGATGTACCAAAAATGTTATTGAACATCATTCACTGTGCATATAAGGTAATTATGTGTTTTTGAAAACTTGAGAGAAAAACAAATGTTCATGTAGTACTCGGTTATTTACAAAGTCTTACTAAGCAGCCTAATAGGGAATCAACTGTATATTTACTGAATGGAGCTGGGCATCAGCAATAAAGTTTTTAACCTCAAATTTGAATTAGATCTCCTGGAAATTTAAAAGAAGAGAGAGATGGTATAAACTTGAGTAATCCTTTTAAAAATGCATGATCTATACACAGGGAAAAAGCAATCATTGGAAACTTATCTCTGAGGAAGCCTTGACACTGGACTTATTAGAAAAAATGTTTATATCATCTATTTTAAATATGTTCAAAGAACTATAGGAAAACATGTTTTAAAAGTTAAGCAAAAGTATGAAAGTGATGTTTCACCAAATAGAGAATACTGATAAAGAGAAAGAATATAATAAAAAAAAAAACATACAAACTCTGAAATTGAAAAATACAATAACTGAAATAAAAAGTTGGCTAGAAGGGCCAAACAGCAGTTGAACAGGCAGAAGAAAGAATTAGGGAATTCAGAGATATGTCAATTGAGATTATCCAATCTGAAGAACTGAAAGGAAAAGAGTGAAGAAAAATTAATGGAGCCTTAGGGACCTGTGGGACATAATCAAGAATATTAGCAAATGCATATTCAGAGTCACAGTAGAAAAGGAAAGAAAGAAATAGGCAAATAAAATATTTGGGGCTTCCCTGGTGGCGCAGTGGTTGAGAGTCCGCCTGCCGATGCAGGGGACACGGGTTCATGCCCCAGTCCAGGAAGATCCCACGTGCCGTGGAGCGGCTGGGCCCATGAGACATGGCTACTGAGCCTGCGCGTCCGGAGACTGTGCTCCGCAACGGGAGAGGCCACAACAGTGAGAGGCCCGTGTACCGGAAAAAAAAAAAATATATATATATATATTTGAAGAAGTAACAATCAAAAACTTCCCAAATGTAATGAAAAACATTAAATCAAGAAAGCTAATGAACTCAAAATAGAATAAATTCGAAGATATTCATACCTTATTTATATTACTATCAAATTGTGGAAAGTTGAAGACAAAGAGAGAATCTTGAAAGCAGCAAGAGACAAATAACTTAGGTACAAGGACTCCTGAGAAAAGATAAAGAGCTGATCTTTCATCAGAAACCATGGAAGCCAGAAGGCAATGAAATGAGATATTCAATGTACTGAAAGAAAAAGACTGTCAAGAATTCTACATGCCACAAAACTATCCTTCAAAACTGAAGGAGGAATTAAGACATTCCAAGATAAACAGTAACCAAAAGAATCAATCAATAGCAAATCTTCCCTATGAGATTAAAAGGGAGTCCTTCAAGATGAAATGAAAGAACATTGGAAGATAACTCAAATTCAAACAAAAAGAGCACCAGTAAAGGTAACCACATAGGTATATAAAAGATAGTAAAAATGCATTTTAATTATTTTTTGTCTAAAAGTGATGTGATATATATACACCTCTGTGAATATACTAAAAGCCATTGAATTGTACATTTTAAATTGGTGAATCTTATATATGTGAATTATAACCCAATAAAGCTGTTTTTAAAGCTGTATAAAGTAATAATTATAATACCGTGTTGATGGGTTTATAATATCTAAAGATGTAATTTGTATGGCAATAATAACACAAAGTGAGGGGGGATTGAAGCTATATTAAATTTTCTTTGTAATATTGAAATCAAGTTAGTATCACTCAGAACTATAAAATGTTAAGATAATAATTGTAATGCCACAGGGAAACCATAAAGAAAATAACACAAAAATATACTAAAAGGAGCAATAAAGAAATTAAAGTGGTATACTAGAAAATATCTATGTAGCACAAAAGAAGGAAGTACTTAGCACAAAAGAAGGAAGTATTGGACTAGAACAAAGTTATAAAACACATAGAAAATAAAAATCAAAGAACACATGTATTTCCTGCCTTATCAGTATTTACATTAGATGCTAATAGATTAAACACTCCAATCATAGTGAATTTTTAAAAATGATCCAACTATGTGCCATCTACAAAGGCAAACTTCTAAGTTAAAGACATGAATAGTCTAAAAGAAGAAGGATTGAAAAAGAAATATCATGCAGACAATAACATAAAATAGCTGGAGTGGCTATACTAAACCAGAAAAAAATAGACACTAAGACATAAATTACTAGAGAATAAAAGGGATATTATAATGATAAAAGATTCAATCCATCAGGTATAAACAATAATTGTAAACATATATTCACCTAACAACAGAGCCCCAAAATATAGGAATCAAAAACTGAGAGAATTAAAAGGAGAAATAAACAATTCAAAAATAGTAATTGGAGATTTCAATACCCCACTTTCATTAATGGATAGAACAACTAGGCAGAAGATCAACAAGGATACAGAAGACTTGTACAACACTACAAATTAACTAGAAGACCTAACAGACATCTCTACAACATGCCACCCAAACTACACATTCTGTTCAAGTGCAGATGAAGCATTCAAGATAGACCATTGCAAAGCCATTAAAAACAAGCTTAAATAAATTTAAAAGGATTGAAATCATATGAATTATGATATTCAACCACAATGGAATTAAATTCAATAAATTTAAATTCAAGAAATCAATAATAGGATATTTGTGAGATTAACAAATAGGTGAAAATTAAACAAAATACTCCTATGTCCAATGAGTCAAAGAGGAAATCAGAAAGGGAATAATAAAATATTTTGAGATAAATAAAAATGAAAACACCAGATAAAAACCTTATAAGATGTACCTAAGCCAATGTCCATAAGAAAACTTATAACTAAATTCCAATGTTAAAAAAACAAAGTTCAAACCTAACCTTCAAGCTTAAGAATCTAAAAAAAGAGGAGCAAAATAAATCCAAAGCAAGAATAAGGAAGGAAATAGCAAAGATGATGATGATAGATAGATAGATAGATGATATAGATAAATGATAGATAGATATAGATAGTTGATAGATAGGCAGAAATAAGTCAGAGAAAAATAAACAATAAAGAAACTCAACTAAATAAAAATTCATTCTTTGAAAAGGTCAATAAAACAGACTAAGCTTTACCTAATTTTCCAGGGAAAAAGTTAGAAAAGACTCAAATTACTAAAATCTGGAATGAAAGAGGGAACATCACTATCATACATAATTATAAAGGACTATGGGGGAGGGCCTTCAAGATGGAAGAGGAGTAAGATGTGGAGATCCTCCCCACAAGTACATCAGGAATACATCTACATATGGAACAACTCCTACAGAACACATATTGAATGCTGGTAGAAGACCTCAGACTTCCCGAAAGGCAAGAAACTCCCCACGTACCTGGGCAGGGCAAAAGAAAAAAGAAAAAAACAGAGAAAAAAGAATAGGGACAGGACCTGCACCTCTGGGAGAGAGCTGTGAAGGAGGAAAAGTTTCCACACACTAGGAAGTCCCTTCACTGCCGGAGATGGGGGTGGGGGTGGGGAAGCTTCAGAGCCATGGAGGAGAGCGCAGCAACAGGGTTGCAGAGGGCAAAGTGGAGAGATTCCCGCACAGAGGATTGGTGCCAACCACCACTCACCAGCCCAAGAGGCTTGTCTGCTCACCTGCCAGGGTGGGGGGGATGGGGGTTGGAAGCTGAGGCTCGGGCTTCGGAGGTCAGATCCCAGAGAGAGGACTGGGGTTGGTTGCGTGAACACAGCCTGAAGGGGGCTAGTGTGCCACAGCTAACCAGGAGGAAGTCCAGGAAAACGTCTGGAACTGCTTAAGAGTCAAGAGACCATTGTTTTGGGGTGCGGGAGGGGAGGAGATTCAGAACACCACCTAAACAAGCTTCAGAGATGGGCGAGAGCCGCGGCTATTAGAGCAGACACCAGACATGGGCATGAAATGCTAAGGCTGCCACTGCAGCCACCAAAAATCCTGTGTTCAAGCATCCACACCTCCCCTCCTGGGAGCCTGTGCAGTCCACCACTGCCAGGGTCCCGTGATCCAGGGACAACTTCCCTGGGAGAACGCACGGCACACTTCAATCTGTTGCAACATCATGCTGGTCTCTGTCACTGCAGGTTCTCCCCACATTCTGTACCCTCCCTCTCCCCAGCCTCAGTGAGCCAGAGGGCCCCAATCAGCTGCTCCTTTAACCCCCTCCTGTCTGGGTGAAGAACAGAGGCCAGAGGGTGACCTACATGCAGAGGTGAGGCCAAATGCAAAGCTGAACCTAAGGAGCTATGTGAACAAAGAAGAGAAAGGGAAATTTCTCTGTGCAGCCTCAGGAACAGCAGATTAAATTGCCACAGTCAACTTGCTGTACACTGCATCTGTGGAATACCTGAATAGACAATAAATCATACCAAACTGGAGGCAGTGGACTTTGGGAGCAACAATAGATGTGGGGTTTGCTGTATGTGACTGATTATTTTCTGATTTATATGTCTCTCTTACTTTAGTTTTTAGTGTTTGTTATCATTGGTGGATTTATTTATTGGTTTGGTTGCTCTCTTTTTTAAATTGCTTTTTAGTTTTTTATTTTAATAATGTTTTGATTTTTCTTAACAAATTTATTTTATTTTATAATATTTTTCTTTCTTTTTTTCTCGCTTTTCTTCTGAGCCATGTGGCTGACAGGGTCTTGGTGCTCTGGCTGGGTGTCAGCCCTGAGCCTCTGAGATGGGAGAGCTGAGTTCAGGACATTGGACCACCAGAGACCTCCAGGCCCCATGTAATATCAATCAGTGAGAGCTCTGCAAGAGAGCTCTGTCTCAACACTGAGACCCAGCTCCACTCAACAACTAGCAAGCTCCAGTGCTGGACACCCCATGCCAAACAACTAGCAAGGCAGAAACACAAAGCCACCCATTAGCAGAGAAGCTGCCTAAAATCATGATAAGTTCACAGACACCCCAAAACACACCACCGGAGGCAATCCTCCCCACCAGAAAGACAACATTCAGCCTCACCAATCAGAACAGAGGCACCAGTCCCCTCCATAAGGAAGCCTACAAAACCCACTGAACCAACCTTATCCACTGGGGGCAGACAACAAAAACAATGAAACTATGAACGTGCAGCCTGTGAAAAGGAGACCCCAAACACAGTAGGTTAAGCAAAATGAGAAGACAGAAATATGCAGCACATGAAAGAGCAAAGTAAAAACCCACCAGACCAAACAAATGAAGAGGAAATAGGCAGTCTACCTGAAAAAGAATTCAGAGTAATGATAGTAAAGATGATCCAAAATCATGGAAAAAGAATGGAGAAAATACAAGAAATGTTTAACAAGGACCTAGAAGAAATAAAGAGTAAACAATGATGAACCACACAATAAATGAAATTAAAAATTCTCTAAAAGGAATCAATAGGAGAACAACTGAAGCAGAAAAATGGATAAGTGACCTGGAAGATAAAATAGTGGAAATAACTACTGCAGAGCAGAATAAAGAAAGAAGAATGAAAAGAACTGAGGACAGTCTCAGAGGCCTCTGGGACAACATTAAATGCACCAACATTAGAATTATAGAGGTCCCAGAAGAAGAAGAGTAAAAGAAAGGGACTGAGGAAATATTTGAGGAGATTATAGTTGAAACCTTCCCTTACATAGGAAAGGAAAGAGTCAATCAAGTCCAGGAAGAATAGAGAGTCCAATACAAGATAAATCCAAGTAGAAACACACCAAGGAACATATTAATCAAACTATAAAAAATTAAATACAAAGAAAAGAGCAGCAAGGGAAAAGCAACAAATAACATACAAAGGAATACCTATAATGTTAACAGCTGAGCTTTCAGCAGAAACTCTGTTAGCCAAAAGGGAGTGGCAGGACATATTTAAATGATGAAAGGGAAAAACCTACAACCAAGATTACTCTACCCACAAAGGATCTCATTCAGATTCGATGCAGAAATTAAAATCTTTACATACAAGCAAAAGCTAAGAGAATTCAGCACCACCAAACCAGCTTTACAACAAATGCTAAAGGAACTTCTCTAGGGAGGAAACACAAGAGAAGGAAAAGACCTACAATAACAAACCCAAAACAATTAAGAAAATGGTAATAGGAACATATATATCAATAATTACCTTAAATGTAAATGGATTAAATGCTCTAACCAAAAGACAAAGACTGGCTGAATGGATACAAAAACCAGACCCGTATGTATGCTGTCTACAAGACACCCACTTCAGACTTATGGACACATACAGACTGTAAGTGAGGGGACGGAAAAAGATATTCCATACAAATGGAAATCAAAAGAAAGCTGGAGTAGCAATTCTCATATCAGACAGAATAGACTTTAAAATAAAGACTGTTACAAGAGACAAAGAAGGACACTACATAATGATCAAGGGATCAATCCAAGAAGATATAACAACTGTAAATATTTATGCACCCAATCTAGGAGCACCTCAATACATAAGGTAAACGCTAACAGCCATAAAAGGGGAAATCAACAGCAACAAAATCATAGTAGGGGACATTAACACCCCACTTTCACCAATGCAAAGATCATCCAAAAATGAAAATAAATAAGGAAACACAACTTTAAATGACACATTAAACAAGATGGACTTAACCGATATTTATAAGACATTCCATCCAAAAACAACAGAATACCTTTTCTTCTCAAGTGTTCATGAAACATTCTCCAGGATAGATCAAATCTTGGGTCACAATCAAGCCTTGGTAAATTTAAGAAAATTGCAGTAATATGAAGTATCTTTTCCAACCACAATGCTATAAGACTAGATATCAATTAGAGAAAAACTCTGTAAAAAATACAAACACATGGGGCTATACAATACACTAGTAAAAACCCAAGAGATCATTGAAGAAATCAAAAAGGACATCAAATAATACCTAGAAACAAATCACAATGAAGACACGATGACCCAAAACCTATGGGATGCAGCAAAAGCAGTTCTAAAAGGGAAGTTTAGAGCAATACAATCCTACCACAAGAAACAAGAAAAATCTCAAATAAACAACCTAACTTGACACCTAAAACAATTAGAGAAAGAATAACCAAAAAAAGCCCAAAGTTATCATAAGGAAAGAAATCATAAAGGTCAGATCAGAAATAAAGAAAAAGAAATGAAGGAAACAATAGCAAAGATCAATAAAAATGAAAGCTGGTTCTTTGAGAAGATAAGATTGATAAACCATTAGCCAGACTCATCAAGAAAAAAAGGGAGAAGACTTAAATCAATAGAATTAGAAATGAAAAAGGAGAAGTAACAACTGACACTGCAGAAATAGAAAGAATCATGAGAGATTACTACAAACAATTATATGCCAATAAAATGGACAACCTTCAAGAAATGCACAAATTCTTAGCAGAGCACAACCTTCTGTGACTAAACCAGGAAGAAATAGAAAATATAAACAGACCAATCACCAGCACTGAAATTGCAATTGTGATTAAAACTCTTCCAACAAATGAAAGCCCAAGACCACACAGCTTCACAGGCGAATTCTATCCAACATTTAGAGAAGGTGCTAGCACCTATCCTTCTCAAAATCTTCCATAATATAACAGAGGGAGGAACACTCCAAAACTCATTCTACAAGGCCAACATCACCCTGATACCAAAGCCAGACAACGATGTCACAGAAAAGGAAAACTAGAGACCAATATCACTGCTGAACACAGATGCAAAAATCTGCAACAAAATACCAGCAAACAGAATGCAACAGCACATTAAAAGGATCATGCACCATGATCAAGTGGGATTTATCCCAGGAATGCAAGGATTCATCAGTATACACAAATCCATCAATGTGATACACCATATTAACAAATTGAAGGAGAAAAACCATATGATCATCTCAATAGATGCAGAGAAAGCTTTTGACAAAATTCAACACCCATTTATGATAAAACCCCCCCAGAAAGTAGGCACAGAGGGAACTTACCTCAACATAATAAAGGCCATACATGACAAACCCACAGCCAACATTGTTCTAAATGGTGAAACACTGAAACCATATTTAAGATCAGGAACAAGACAAGATTGCCCACTCTCACCACTATTATTCAAAACAGTTGTGAAAATTTTAGCCACAGCAATCACAGAAGACAAAGAAATAAAAGGAATCCAAATTGGAAAAGAAGAATTAAAACAGCCACTGTTTGCAGATGGTATGATATTATACATAGAGAACCATAAGATGCTACCAGAAAACTACTAGAGTTAATCAATGAATTTGGTAAAGTAGCAGGATACAAAATTACTGCACAGAAATCTCTGGCATTCCTATACACTAATGATGAAAAATATGAAAGAGAAATTAAGGAAACACTCCCATTTACCATTGCAAGAAAAAGAATAAAATACCTAGGAATAAACCTAAGTAAGGAGAAAAAAGACCTGTATGCAGAAAACTATAAAGACACCTATGAAAGAAATTAAAGACAATACAAACAGATGGAGAGATATACCATGTTCTTGGATTGGAAATATCAACATTGTGAAAATGACTATACTACCCAAAGCAATCTACAGAGTCAATGTAATCCCTATCAAACTACCAATGGCATTTTTCACAGAACTTGAACAAAAAATTTCACAATTTGTATGGAAACACAAAACACCCCGAATAGCCAAAGCAATCTTGAGAAAGAAAAACAGTGATGGAGGAATCAGGCTCTCTGACTTCAGACTATACTACAAAGCTACAGTAATCAAGACAGTATGATACTGGCACAAAAGCAGAAATATAGATCAAGAGAACAAGATAGAAAGCCCGGAGATAAACTCACGAACATATGGTCACCTTATCTTTGATAAAGGAGGCAAGAATAGACAATGGAGAAAAGACAGCCTCTTTAATAAGTGGTGCTGAGAAAACTGGACAGCTACATGTAAAAGAATGAAATTAGAATACTCCCTAACACCATACACAAAAATAAACTCAAAATGGATTAAAGACCTAAATGTAAGGTCAGATACTATAAAACTCTTAGAGGAAAACATAGGCAGAGCACTCTATGACATAAATCACAGCAAGATCCTTCTTGACCCACCTCCTAGAGAAATGGAAAGGAAAACAAAAATAAACAAATGGGAGCTTATGATACTTAAAAGCTTTTGCACAGCAAAGGAAACCATAAACAAGATGAAAAGACGACCCTCAGAATGGGAGAAAATATTTGCAAACGAAGCAACTGACCAAGGATTAATCTCCAAAATATACAAGCAGCTCATGAAGCTCAATATCAAAAAAACAAACAACCCATTCCAAAAATGGGAGGCAGACCTAAATAAACATTTCTCCAAAGAAGATATAAGATTGCCAACAAACACATGAAAGGATGCTCAACATCACTACTCATTAGAGAAATGCAAATCAAAACTACAATGAGGTATCACCTCACACCAATCAGAATGGCCATCATTAAAATATCTACAAACATTAAACGCTGAAAAGGATGTGGAGAAAAGGGAACCCTCTTGCACTGTTGGTGGGAATGTAAATTGATACAGCCACTATGGAGAACAGCATAGAAATCCTTTGAAACCTAAAAATAGAACTACCATATGACACAGCAATCCCACTACTGGGCACATACCCTGAGAAAACCATAGTTCCAAAAGAGTCATGTACCACAATGTTCATTGCAGCTCTATTTACAATAGCTAGGACATGGAAGCAATCTATGCGACCATTGACAGATGAATGGATAAAGAAGATGTGGCACATATATACAATGAATATTACTCAGCCATAAAAAGAAATGATATTGAGTTATTTTTAGTAAGTTGGATGGGCCTAGAGACTGTCATACAAAGTGAAGTAAGTGAGAAATAGAAAAATAAATACCGTATGCTAACACATATATATGGAATTGAAAACAAAATGGCTCTGAAGTACCTATGCACAGGACAGGAATAAGGATGCAGACGTAGAGAATGGATTTTAGGAGGGAAAAGTGCAAGCTCAGATGAAGTGAGAGAGTTGCATGGACATATATACACTACCAAATGTAAAATAGATAGCTAGTGGGAAGCAGCTGCATAGCACAGGGAGATCAGCTCAGTGCTTTGTGACCACCAAGAGGAGTGGGATAAGGAGGGTGGGAGGGAGACGCAAAAGGGAGGAGATATGGGGATATATGTATTAGTATAGCTGATTCACTTTGTTATACAGCAGAAACTAACACAACATTGTAAAGCAATTATATAATAAAGATGTTAAAAAAATAATAAGATGCAAGTGTTAATTACTCATTTTACATATTTCTGTTCCTCACCTGGGTCAGCAAATGCCTTTAAGTTGATGTATTAACCTAGTCTAAACCATCTCTTGACATTTGGATTTCTTAATTGTAAATCTTTCCCATATTCCCAAACTGCCCTATAAATTACCTCTTTCTGCTTTCCCTTGGGTAACTGGGTATATGAAAGGGAATTCAGTGAAATTTATGGTGGCCTCATTCTGACTTCTAATACTAATTCTTAAATTATGAGCTACATTTAGAAGTTGAGGATCCAATCTGATTAAATTTTCAAAAGATCTTTTCTGCATATTTTGAAACATATCAATAAAATTAAATATGGCTTAAATAATTATAATTTCCCCCTAAACCTATGCTAATTATACTACTCTGGCTCTTCCTTCCTGACATACAAGATACAAATCCAATTTTAGAAGAGCAACAAAAAATGTATACAGCAGCTAGTGGATACTATTTATTACTTGATTAATATAAAAAAATTACAGCATTGCATATGACAGTAATACAAATCATAGCTTACTGAACAACATGGAGGAAGGAAGTTCTAGAGTTAGCACTCACCTTATAAGAATTTTATAAGAGCTCAAGTTTCCAAATTTAAGATAAATTAGGGTTTTCAAAATATTGATGTGATTTATGACGGAATTCAACAGAGTTCTTTAAAACAGTAAACCACCTAAATGAATGTAAAATATGGTTTTGATTTCCAAATGTCAATATGTATTTTTTCAGCAATACAGCAATGGTTTAAACAACCTAATACACTAAAAACATTATATAAACTATGACTAGAACTCCTTGAATATCAGATACACAATGAAAATTAAAATTTACCATTAAATTACATCAACTTTTCAGTCAGACTGTATTATCTACTTTCAGAATAGAGACAATTACAGTAAGTCCCCTAGATATGAATGAGTTCCATTCCTGAGAGTGCATTCGTTAAGTCCAGTTTGTTCATAAGTCCAACAGAGTTAGCCTAGGTACCCAACTAACACAATTGGCTATATAGTACTGTACTGTCATAGGTTTATAACACTTTTCACACAAGTAATACATAAAAAACAAACAAACACAAAAGGTAAAGAAAACATTTTAAATCTTACAGTACGGTACCTTGAAAAATACAGTAGTACAGTACAACAGCTGGCATACGGGGCCTGACATCAAGTGAACAGGCAACAAGCTTTACTGACTGGAAGAGGGAGAGGAGATGGGCAATGGTAGAGCCGAAGCATCGTCAGCCATAGGAGACAGAGGTCAAGTTGCAATTTCACTCATGCCTGACACTGATGGAAAGCACGTTTGCATCTTTGAAAGTTTGCAACTTGAAGGTTCGTATGTAGGGGACTTACTGTACCTGATATTCCCCCTCCGGTTGTCTCTTAATTCTTTATAATAGGTGAAAAAAATGCAAGTACACACAATTTTGTTTTATTTTGTTTGTGTTCATGTTCATGGCTAAGGTTTTGCTAGAAGATGATCTCCTGTAGTAGGAAAAGTGTGAAAACAAATAAAAACATCTACAGACATACATCTTAAAGAAATAGAATTTATGACAGTAAATTTCAACTTTATAATTTTTATTTGTATGTAATATAAATATCTAAATTCTGGGCCTTTCTCACCTTCGGAGATGGCCCACACTCTGTCTGTGGAGTGTGTTTCTCTCTAAATAAATCCACTTCTTACCTATCATTTTGTCTCTCACTGAATTCTTTCTGCGATGGGACATCAAGAACCTGAGCTTCTGATCAACTCGGTGCTTTGTGACCACCTAGAGGAGTGGGATAGGGAGGGTGGGAGGGAGAGACAAGAGGGAGGAGATATGGGAATATATGTATATGTATATGTATAACTGATTCACTTTGTTATACAGCAGAAACTAACACACCATTGTAAAGCAATTATACTCCAATAAAGATGTTAAAGAAATAAAGTAAAGTAAATCCATTACTTCTAAAAAAAACCAAAAGAACCTGAACTTCATTAAGCCCTGAAGCCAGGTATGTGATCTCAGTTGGAAGACCGTGGGTTTTGGCCAGGTTCAATTCCTGGCCATGTGGGTTCAAGTCCCAACCTAAGTTTTGGCCGGGTTTGAGTCTCAGTCACGTGGTTTCAAGTCCCAATCTGAGGTACACAGGTTCAACAATGGTAGTCCAAAAGGGAAAATCCCAACCAACATTCTGCCACAGGCAAAGCCCGACATGATAGGGTACCTTGGTGTTGTCATATGTGAGCCCTGTTATTCGTTTCAACCAGTCAATGCAAGTACTGAGACACATACATACAGACAACATGGAAGCAACCTAAGTGTCCATCATCGGATGAATGGATAAAGAAGATGTGACACATATATAAAATGGATAAAATAAATTCTGACCTGGTTATAATATAACTAAATCACTTTGCTGTGTTTTTTGGTTATTTATATGAACAAAAAAATCTGAAAATAAATCTTACCCACAGAAAAAAACAACAGTTTAGAGATTCATCTTAATGCATTTATTAAAAGAAGAAATGTTCATAATCTGAGAAAAAGCATTTGTGGTAATACTAAAACGATCAAAATGTTAAATCAAGGTTGTGATTGATATAAAAAAGTAAAAAATTTTTTAAAGTAAAAAGGACTATGAGCAATTATACACCAACATAGAAAACTTAGATCAAATTTACAAATTCCTAGGAAGACAATAAACTATCAAATCTCACTCAAGAACAAGTTTAAAAATCTAAATAAGCCTATAATAAGTAAAGAAATTGAATTCATATATTTTAAAATGCCCCAGAAAGAAAGTCACAGGCCTATATGGCCTCACTGAAGAATCCTAACAAAAGTATCATTAAAACCAAGCCTTCAGACACTCTTCTACAAAATATTAGAGAAGATAATACATACAAACTAATGCTGTGAGACTAGTGTTAGGCTGATACCAAAAACCAGACAAAGATATCACAATAAGATAAAACTACAGATCAAAATCCTTATGAATATAGACCCAAATATCCTCAAGAAATTCTTCAATTAGCAAATCAAATGCAACTACATATAAAAAGCAATCCATGGTGACCAAGTGGGATTTTTCCAGGAATACAAAGTTGGTTTAACATCCAAACATCAATGTATTATAGTATACCTTATATAAAAATTATAGGACAAAAACCTCACAATCATCTCCAGACTAGCCAAAAAAGGCATATGACAAAATCCTACACCTTTTCATGATAAAAACATTCAGCAAACTGGTATTAGAAGGAAACTTCTTCAACCTTATAATGGATATCTCCAAAAACCTACAGGTAACATCATACTTATTGGTTTAAAACTGAATTCTTTCCCCCTTAAAATCAACACCAAGATAAAGATATCTGTTCTCATCACTTCTATTCCATAGTGTATGGAGATTCAAGTCAGGGCAGTTAAGCAAGAAAAAAAGATAAAAGACATCCATACTGGAAAGCAAAAAGTAAAGCTATCTTTATTCACAAATGACATAATCTTATATACAGAAAATCTTAAAGAATCCACTAAAAAACTATCAGAACTAGTAAATGAGTTCAGAAAGGCTGGATAATCCAGGGTCAAAGTATAAAAATTAATTGTATTTGCATATGCTAACAATGAACAACATGAACTTAAAACACGTTAGAGTTTCAAAAATCAAAGAATCACGAGCAGAGACATTAGATTACCTAAGGCTTTTAATTTGGACAAGAGCTATTTCACCGTAACTGAACGCAAATCACATCACCTTCAGGCGTGCCTGTACCTCAGTCTTCAGCCACATCATCTTAACAGTGGTTGCCATGGCAAAGATGGTTTTAATTTAAAAAGGTGGCAGGAACCTCTGCTTGACACCCAGGACAGCAGAAGATTCTGGGGAGTCCACACCCACTAAGGGATATCTCCACACCTCCTACTAGACCCTGGACACCTGGATATTAAAGCAATGAGAAGCCAGAACAAGCTCAATAGGAGTAAATGGCTACTTCCTAAAGAAGATTGATTTTTAAGAGGAATTTGTTAAAATTACATTATAGGGGTGTTTTTGTTTCTGTGTTTTAACAAGACAGTGCACGAACAGAGGTTGAAAGTTAAATAGCATCACAGGATGAAAAAGATGTGTAAGCAGGGCCCTGCCTTACTCCTTCTCACCTCAAAGAGCCTGCTGCTCAAAAGCACTGCTTCAGCCTCTGCACCTGCTCCCATGTGGGATGTACCCACCTACGTCCCACGGTGGGTCCAGCCTGCTGCTTCTTCACGTTCAGGCTTTACCGATTGAATTCCTGCCTTTTGTACCTTCTCCCTGCCCACCTACACAGACTCATCTCCCTCTCAGCCTGCCATTATGATTGCGTCATATTTTCTGTTTAAATAATTACCTGAGGTTTTAATTATCATAACAATGGACATAAACGTTTTTCATGTCAGATTCAAGAGTATACAATGATTACATTTTATTTCTTGTATGACTTTTTGTTTTTATGGGAGTTAATAAGTCCCTGTTTCTTTAGTTTTCTATGTGACTTTCCCTAGTTTAAGCTCTTCAATATCAAATGAACCCAAAAATGCATTAGTTCGTTTGTTTCTCTTGGAGTGATCTCCATGGAGTCCTCTGTGCTCCTGCACAGTTCCCCTCACCATTTCTGGGTACTCCCTTCACTTCTCCACATGCATGGGATCCCTTGTTTCCTCGATTCTCTGTGCTCCATTTTCTCAAACTATCTGCCTTATCTTCTTGGCGCACATCTTCTGGATAGGTTCTTGAAAAAGGATGACAAGGAGGTAAGTTTTCTAAGACTGTAAATGACCCAAATTATCTTTATTTTAGACGCAGCTAAATCTCCATCCAAGAGGCAAATGGATAAACAAACTGTGATATACTTACATAATGGAGTACTATATAGCATTTACATAGATGAGATTTACACGTATGAACATGGATGTACCTCACAATAATCATATTGAAAGAAAAAAGCAAACTGCAAAAGACTACATAGTGCAATAACGATCTATAAATATATAACATCACTGCAATATGTATATATATATATAAAACATATATATATATATAGTCATCTCATTATTTTGTATTTGTGAATTTGCCTGCTGGCTAAAATTTACTGGTAACCATCAAAATCAATATTTGCAGTTTTTGCAGTCATTTGCAGACAATATGCCGATGGGAGAAAAATCTGAGTAGCTCTCACACATCTTCTCAGATGAAATCAAATAAAATGATGCCTTCTTGTTAGAGCTCTCATGAACAAAGTGTGGAGATGGAAGGGGAGAGTGCGGTGCAGTGCAAGCAGCTCAGCTCCTGCTGAATGGGTTTGAATCCTGACTCTGGCACCTGCCAGTGGGGAGGCCTTGGGCAAGTCACTTAGCACTTCTGAATCATGCTTTCTCTTTTTAAATAAAGAAAGTAGAATAAGTTGTTTTAGGATTTAAGATTACAATCTATGTGAGACATGTAAATATTTCCCCTTGGAGAAATGTTTCACACACACACGCACTTTGGCCGAGCATAGCACTCCAGATGAGAAATCCGTTTCTTACAAAAATGTGAAGGCACTGTTCCACGGTCTTCTAACCTTCAATGGTGCTATTAGCAATGCTATCTTACCTAATACTTTACCTAATAAATAGCTAGTTCTTTAAATCTAACAACATGATCCTTCAGTTCTGGATTTTTTTTTATTATTCCTTAAACAAGTTCTTCCACTCGGGCTGACGGTTCTCTCTGCAGAATGGCCATTCCACTGGGCTTTTAGCATTTGGTGCCTGTCAGCATTTCCTCTTAGATGTGTCCCTTTTCCCATAAAGAAATTCTCCCCTTCATGCCTTTATATAAATAAAGATCTGATTAAGCGGAAAGATTGATCATTTTCATGGCTAGAAGATGAAATATTATAAACTTCAATCTATAAATACAATAAAATTGCAAAAATCATGTTTGTGTGTGGGTGTCTGTGTGTGGGTGTGTCTGTTTGTGTATGTGTGAATGTGTGGGTATGGGGTAAGTGTCAATATATGTTCCATGACAAGCTCATCTTAAAATGCATAGAATGATAAAGAGACAGGATAATTTTGGAGAATAAATGTAGATACACGTCCTAACAATTACCAAAGCTATTATAAACCTAGGGTAATTAAGATAGAATGGGATATTAGCTCAAGAATAGACAAATTAACCAACGAACAGAAAAGAGAACCCAGAAACAGAACTTGAAAAATTACACAATTTAGAGATCAGAGGGGGAAAGATGAACTATTCAATAAAGGATGTTGGGGCTCTCCAAATGGCAAAATTATAGCAATAATAATAACAACAACAGCAACACAATTTTTTTTCACTTTCACTATTAACAAAATTAATTCCAAGTAGATTAAAAATTGAAAGGTGAAGAGCAACAATTTTAAATTTTTTGAAGAAAAGACAGGAGATACACTTATGATCTACTGATAGAAATAGAAAAGAACTTCTTATATTAAGACACAAAATTAACTAACCATAAAGAAAATCAAAATAAGAAACCTGGCTTCATTAAAAGGAAAGAATCTAAACAAAAGAACAAAAATTACCTTCTAAAAGGTGAAAGTATGAGCCACATGCTAGAATTAGATAGTGAAGTATACAGTTAGAGGCAATGCATTTGACCAGCATAACCATCTGTCCTGGTCTGCCTGGGACAGTCCTGGTGCACATCTATGGCCTCAGTGTAACTGTTATTTATACCTTATTCTCACTCTCAAAACTATCTAGCTGGCATGACATATGATATGATCACTCTACATATAAACAAAAAGGATTAGTATCAAAGAGTAATCACAGAACCCTTGCAAATAAATAAAAATTCTAAAATATTAAAAAGACAACAAGAAAATAAACAAGGAAAGCAAAACAAAACAATGAGCAAAGACTATGGTTAAGCAATTCACAGAAGAAGAAAAAACCCTAATGGCCATAAACTCATGAAAAGATGTTCAACTTCACTAGTGAACAGGAAAATACAAATAAAAACCACACGCATTATATTGGCAAAATTTAAAGTCTGAAAATGCCAAGTGTTGGAAGGATATAGAAAAACAAGGTTGCTCACGGTCTGAAGATATGAATGTGAAAGGACTTACCTCCTTGCAGAGTGACTTTGTATTATCTGGTTAAAGCAGATACTCTTAGACCAGCAACTTGACTTCTTGAAACTTTTACTTATGTCCACAGAGAGATACGGACAGGATGAGAAAATTTGGAAATCATCTAAATGGGCAAATAAATTAAGCCATGTTTTGGCAAAATAATATTATACAATACTCAAAATAAATGATCTGGTCCTAAAACATCAACATAGGCAAACCTTAAGCACAGTAGTGAGAGGAAAAAGCAAGTGGCAGAAAGACATATAAAGTATGGTACAGCCTATATAGAGTTAAAAACATGCAACGCAATGGTACTCATTGATTAGGTGCAGCTTATAAAGAGTTGCTACTCATTGAATACATAAACACTAGAGAAAGATGCATGAGGATGAGAAATGCAAGCACCATGATAGCCATATTTCTGGAGAGAGAAATAGTAGAATGGGACAGGAGAGGGTTCATGGAGGGCTTTAACACTACCCGTAGGATTTTCTTTTTTTTGAGAAAATAAGATATGAAGCAAATATGATGAAACCTTGAGACTGAATGAAGCTATGTGGTGTACACATGTATATTCTTTTATATAATTCCCTATACTTGCCTGCAACTGTGAAATATTTCATAATAAAACCTTTTGATAGTAAAATAAGTAAATAACAATCAGTGGGTCTGGGAATTTAATTGTCCATACCTAGTTTCTGGTGGGGAAAATCAGCTGTTCTCTCCAGATCTAGTGTCAGAGCCCACAGGAAGCCAGCCATCTTCATCTCATCATCTTAGCCAAGAAACTAGACCCCAGTTTCACAGAAGCCCTAGCAGGTACTGCCTGTTCCATCTTACACAAAAAGATGGGAGGACCCCACGAAGGACAAGGGATGAGAAGTACTTATGTTGGGGGGAGGGGATTCTTTCACACCTCGCTCTTCTTGTAAGACCGCTATATAGGATGCAAGTTTCATTCTCCTTTTCTTCAGTATCTGAGCTTGTTTAGAAGCAAAATGATTTTCTCTCAGAAGCAGGGATAGCCACAATCCACTCAAAGAGTAGATTTTCCTTCACTGGAGATTTCTCTGCAAGCTGAAATTTATTTTCTGGGGAGAATAGAGAATCAGACATGGTTGGGAATGTGCAGATGTGCCCCAGGGCTGGCAGTCATGCCCCCACCACCCTGTCTCTCTAAGCCTCTATCTCTAGGGAGGTACATGAGTCCTGGGCCCAGGAGACCGGGTTCTCCCATGGCCACATCCTCCTGGAAGGAGCTGCAGCCTCTCCGGAATGCCCTTAAGGGCAATGTGTCCCCAAACTTCCTCTCATGGCCTTTCACTCATCCCCAGACTTCCACAACTGCAAATCTCTTGTATTGGTAATAAACCTGGTGTGGTGAAGAGAGGGTAGCAGCTGTCCTTGAATCTGTGTCAAAACCCTGCTTCAGTAGTTGAAAAAGCAGTCCTCAAACAAGTCCAAGTCAAGCCCCTCCAGTCCACTGAAACTTGGGTTTTCCTCTCTGTGGGACAGGAGGGATAAGCTGACCTTGCAGATTTCTTGTACATGGTGGAAATAATACATGTAAAATATTGGCCTGCAGTACAAGCTCAAATGTTGCCACCTCTGGAAGATAACGTTTCCTACCCCTCTCACTCCCTCAGTCAATTTGGGTGCTCCTCCTGTCACCCCAACTCCACCTCCTGACCAGACCAGGCATCTGGCTTCCTGATGGTATTAATGATCGACTCATATAGGATGTTTGCATTCTGCCACTTCTGCAGATTGTGAGCTTCTGAGGATGATACAAGAGCACTGCCCCCCTTTCTGCTGCCCCAGAGCCAGCACCAGAGGCTGCAGAGAAGATTGAGTGAGAGAGGAAGAGGGTGTGAGTGAGGGATTGAGAGAGAGAGAATGGATGCGGGAGTGAAGGAGAGAGAGAGAGAGAGGGATGGAGAGAGAGAAGTCTCCCTGGGCCCCTTGAAGGACAGTAAAGATAACTAAGTACACATGGGGTGTCCAGACCCACAGGATTGAGTCTCCAGTCCACAAAGGGAGTCATCACGTGACCACTGAGGTCACCCAGAGAAGGTGAGGTCAAGGACATTGAACTCTCAATGGAACCTACAGTGTCAGGCCTGAATGTGTGCCTCCAAAGGTACTAGAGTTGCACCTGGGGATCTGACCATGGGCCTCCTCCACCAGCCAAGAACCCCTCTTGCAGAAGCTCCCTTGGGGCCCAAGAGAATGGGAGGAAGCTCCCACAGGCAAAGATGGGAGGGCTGAGGCCCTGGCAGCAGATAAAGGAAGTGAAGGAGACTTTGATCTACCCCCAGGGGCCAGACTGGGTATTTTGGACCCATTTCACAGATGAGAAAGTAGTGGTTCATCGAGGTTAAGTAATTAATCAAGGTCATGCATGCAGCTAGTAAGGCATCAAGGTTAGGGCTCATGCAAAGATCATGTTCCCTGCACTCAGTGGGGCTGAGGAAGAGGCAAAGACCCCTAGGTTGGGCCTCACCCTGGAAGGAATCAGAGAGAGAGGCCACTGTCAGCTGCTTGAGTGAACAAATAGATTCTTTTATGCAGCACAACTTTGCCTTCCTCTCAGGTAGGGCTCTTTAGCTAGAACATGCATGGGTGATAAGTGCTAATAACTAAAAATTAATAATAGCTACCGTTACAGAATACCAGACAAAGGGGGCACATTAAAGACATTTCACACTTGATGCTCACAGAAGCCCTAGCAGGTACTGCCCGTTCCATTTTACACACAAGGACACCGAGGCTCAGCAGGCAGGTGGCATGTCCAAGGTCACACGGACTGCAAGCAAGGCTTGAACTCAGGCTGCACAGCTCCAAAGACCCTTCATGCCCCAGTGCCCCGTGCCACCCAAGGGTTAGTATAGATTCGCCTACTATTCGCGAATCAGAGATAATGGAAGTGATCCTCAAGAAGGTCCATGAAAAACCCACAGCCAGGAGCCAGGTCAGCCCTCACCCCTAAAAAAACCTGTGTGGTGGACTTCCTTGGTGGTCCAGAGGTTAGGATGCGGCGCTTTCACTGCCTGGCCTGGGTTCAATCCCTGGTCGGGGAACTAAGATCACACAAGCCCAGTGGCACAGCCAAAAAAAAAGAAAACCTGTGTGGGAGCCCATGGGGACCCAGGTGGGCCACACGGGCCCACTGGACCAGACTCTTCCTTCAAGAAGACAAATGCTCCAGCAGGAGCTGGATCCCCATGCCGCTCCCAGATACCCTCCCAGCTGTGCCTCCTGCCCCAGCCCCAAGGGTCAAGCAGTATCCACCACGGGCCAGGCAGGGAGCTGAGGACAGAAGCTCCCCACCCTGCAGTGACCTGGGCCGAGTTCTTCTGCAGCAGCTCTCAGTCTTCCAGAGCCTCTGGAGCAGCCACCCGCCCAGCTCGTTACTCACTTCTACTGCCAAACCCCAGAGCCCTTCCCCCTATTTGAGGAAATGTCAACCGTGTGAGCCCTGGAGGAAGACCCCAGCCCCTCCTCAGAAGCTCATAGTCATGATCTGACTTCCCCAGACTCCTGGGCAGTCGGAGTGAAGGTTCAGAGCTGGAAGGCTTGCAGACGCCCCATCCCACGCTCTGCCCTCGCGGCCTGGTGCTGGGCCAGGCAGGAGCAGTGCTGTGCTGGGCCCAGGCGGGGTGCAGGTAGACCAGGAGCCTGGATGCAGCCTGCCGTCCTCACTCCTCCGCAGACCTCTAGTAAGTTGGGAGTCCCAGGAACCATTGAATGGAATGCTTTTCTGCTTCAGTCAGCCAGAGTTGGTCTCTGGTGCTTTCAACTGAAAATCTTCCTTCACTCGCTCATTTATTTATTCATTCGCTCACTCACCAAACACTTGTTGCTCCCCTGGGATCCACAAGCTCCTGTGCCCCCTCCACCACTCACTGCTGTGTGACTGCAGATGAGTAACTTTCTTTTCTGTGTTCAACTTCCTTACCTGTAAAATAAGAATAATTATCACTGCCAGCTCATACGATTGCTGTAAAGTTGCCTGGGGTACAGTAACTTGCATGTACTAGTTAATGTCATCGTCATCATCATCGTCACCATCATAGCTGCCACTACCACTAGGGGCCAGGCACACAGCTGATTCTGGGAAGTAAGTACCACCAGGGCCTTAATCCCAAGGAGCAGCAAGTCTGACTGTGAAATAGACAGGACATGTGACCATAATGGCAGATGGTGACAGTGTTGGGGAAGGGACAGAACAGAGGGGGTTGTTCCATGGAGGGGTCAGACTTGCATCTGAGAGAGATCTACCCCACCAGTAGGGACCAAAATCTCTCCCCCACTGGCTAGTCTGAGGTGGACAAATACCACCCCTTTTTTTCTGTATTCTTTCAAACTGCAAACACGTGGCCAGCAGGGGGCGGGAGGGGGGAGGTCGGTTCTTGATGTCCTCCCTTCTGAAAAGAGGACACACAGCGGCAAAGCAGCTGCAGCTTAGGGCTGGCAGTGAGAATACTTCCCCGAGGCAGAGAAGGGAGGTGGGGAACAGCGGAGACTCCCAGCAATTTGCTGAGGGGGTTTGTCATTCTGGGCCAGCTGCCTGCCTCCCCTAGGCCAGAACCTGACCTTGAGGTTTGATCAGAGATGAAGCCCCAAAGCCACCAGGCAAGAAGGGAATGAAAAACTCACCTGGGGAGGGGTGTCTTCTTCAAGTCCTCACAGAGGGCCCCCTCTCCTCACTTCACCAGCTGCACCCCAGGAGGCATGAGGAAGGATGCTGTCTCAGCGGGCCATGGGGGAGAAGGCAGCTCTCCAAGCTGCCCAGAACTTGGAAAGGAGAGGTTTGTTTCCTGGTTTTGTTTTTGTTTTCTTGGGGTTCCTTGCTCACTGTCTTCTGTCTCACCACCGTCCCCAAGGTTTCCAGGACCCTCACACTGCCCCCTGGTGGTCTACAGTCCCACTATCTTAGTCCCACCCTTCTGAACCTTGACCTGCCAAAATACCTCCCTGAAGAAGCTAGTAGTCTACCCAGCAGCTCCGTCCCCTCTAAACAACGGCATAGGCCTCTTTGTTAAATCCCTCTCTCTCTCTCTCACACACACACACACACACACACACACGCACACACATGCACACACACACCTCCCCCACATTTCCACCCTCCTCATCCTGGGCTGTAGGAAATCCTGGGACCCCGAGCTCTTTCCACGCCGATCCCGGCTTCCTCATCCAACCCACACGTGCCCTTTCTCCAGGACGCAGCTCAGGTGCCAGGAGCCCCAGGCATTCTCTGGTTCCTCCCTCGGACTTCCACTCTTCTGTGTCCATAGCACTCTGTTCTTGCGTTACAGGTGGATCCCAGTGTTCACTCAAAACTTCCAAACGTAGCACACATAAATCCAAATGCACCACTGATTTCGCACTGAGAAATGATGATTTGACTGGACACTGAACGAACATCCAGGCCATACCACACACTACACGACAGAAGCAGAATAAACCCCCTTTCTTTAATTCTACTCTTTGCCACAAGTTCCTCCCCTTCCCAGCCTCCGCATCTTGCCTCTTCTTTTTCCTACACTGCCCTCCGCGGTCCCAGTGCATGCTGGCCCCCTGCAGCCTCCGCTCTTCACCCCGCATAAAGGAGCCAGAGCAGCGCTCTGGGGCATGAGCGCGCATGCGCGCCCGCACAGCCTGCAAAGGGGGCATCCCGCCCTATTCCAAACCGCTCTGTCCTTGAGGCTGTACGGTGCGGACTCGGAAGGGGTTTGGGTGGAGAGGGAGACCACATGCCCCAGAATTTCCTTGGTTGCTGGATTTGCTTCGCAAGCGAGAGAAAAGCGGTTTCCGAAATCAACGCAGTCATTCTCACTGGGGTGTATTTTGACAAGAAAATAAGATTTGTGTCACATTTTAAAATTATTCAGGTAATGAGATCTCCCACGGCTGTGAGCTCCGCTGAGGCAGGGTCCTTGCTTCTTTCCTCTGCACACTCAGCACCACGCAGCTCACGCCGCAGCGGAAAAGACAGGATCCAACCCAAAGGCCCACACTCCGGCCCCAGCGTCAGACCCCGCGCCCACTGCCACTGTTATTGTCCTCATCACTACTGCAATTCTGGTCACTGTAAATATGCCCTGAACTAGACGAAACAGTGGTCGGGTTGTGGGCGTTTGTAAACCTGGTGCCTTGAATGCAGGAACGAGTATGTCCCACAGATGTCCATATTCATGACTCGGCTGTTTCCTGCTCCACCAATTGTGCAGCCCAGCCGCAAAGGAAGAGGAGATGATAATTCACGCCTTCCTCAAGAGTTAATCCTGAGCCTTTATCTATGCAAAGCCTAGTCTGGGGGACCATCAGACCCAGACCACGTGAGGACCCACCTTCAACTCCAGCTTCCCAGGCAGTAGACACGTGCCGGGGGAGGTGAGGGCACTGCAGGTAGGACAGGCTGTGGTATCCCAGCAGGCAGACAGCAGGTGCCCCCGGAGCAGTCCTTGGAGGAACATGAATAATGATAAAGCCCAAAGAAGAGCCTGGTGATTGGCCCCTGGGAGAGTTTGCAGCACCTGTCACATGCACTTCTCATCATACACGCATCTCCCCCGTGCCTGGTGTGAAAGACCTCCCACGACACATTTCTTTTTGTCTAGAGTGTGCCTGGGGAGTATGACAGGTGGCAAGATCTAAGAATACCCTCATCTGCCTTCTAAAATGAGATGGAAAGGGGCCCAGTGGGGAAGTCCTGGGCTGAAATATTATTATTATCAATTACAGTGACACTTTCTGACAGTACAATGCTTTGTGATATTTCAAAGCCTGATAACATCTGTTTTGTTTGGCCCTCACCAGATCGCTTTGCAAGACCAGTGCTGTGATCCCCCGCCTCTGACAGGGGAGGAGCTGGAGGTGGACTTCAGAGGCTGACCCGAGGCCACACAGAGGGAGTGGCCTCAATAGGCCGGGCCTCTCTGGTGCCCACATGACAGGTGGCAGAGCCTATGGTCCAGGCACTAAGAAGAGCAGGAAGAGGGGAACTGACCCCCAGTGCTTGGGCACTCCCGGCTTTGGTTAGCTGCTGTTCAAGATGGGGAGCTGCGGCCCCACTCCCAGGGGGCCTGCCTCACTGCTCTGTGCATGGTCACCACTCCCCTCCTGGTATAAGGGGCACACATACTATTATGTCCTGAACTCTGAGGGTCTGTGAGAGCTCACAAGGCGGTAAAAATATGTTCCAAGAGCTTTTAAAATATTCACGTCATTAGACCCAGTCATTACGCTTCTGGGAATGCAACTATGGCAGAGTGGAAAGAGGACAGCCTTGAACTTCACACAAATCAGGATTCCCATCCTGACTCTACATGGACTCACTGGGTGGCATGGGAAAGTTACCTGCCCCATCACCTCCTGCTCTTTAGCATGTGACTCATAGTCGCAAGCCCAGCGGACTGTGCTGAAACACAAAGGTCACTCTATGCATTGAGAGCAGTGTTATGAATACAGAAAAAACAAATTCACCAAGATGCTTTTCACAGGGATATTCAGAGAGTAGAAAAATCAGAATGGTGCACGCTGCACTATTTTATTCCAGAAGTTTGTTTAATTTAAAAAAAAAAAGAGTTTAAGTGTGACTCTTTAGTAGATACCACAATCATGGTGAACTTCCAAGGCCAAGAAGCCTGGTACCTGCTGGTGGTCACCCAAGTAACCACATCCCAATGAAAAAGAGTTTCAAGGGGTTCATTCATGCCACAGTGGTGGCTAGAGAGTTCAGAGGACCCTGGAAACCACCCACACTGATCCTGTAAATTCATAAGTGAGGAGACCTAGACCCCAGACAAAGAAATAACCCACCAATGCTCTTAGGCCCCAGAGGTGACATCAAGTCCATGACACCAAGACTTCTGAAGTCCCTGCCATCAGGCCAGAACTCAAAACCACACCAAGGGATAGAAAGAGCACCTGAGCAGAAGCAAGGGTGAGGAGACACAGCTGAGTTGTTCCTACATTTTATGATCTGATTACAGTGAGCAATAAGAAGAAAGTCTGGCTCTCTACTAACAGGATGACCAGCCTCGGCCCACCACTGTCCTGGAGTCATGTCCAATTTAGCATTTGTCCTGGGTGTATTAACGAAGAATCATTGCTAGTAGTTGTATTGAAATAACCCAGGATGAATTTGCAGACTTCCAATTTACACTTCCAGCTTCTTCTGAGGTCTGTTAAGTATCATTTACGATGAATGGGTCCAGAGCTCTTCCATTGGCATCTGAAAGGTGACAGTGATAAGTCATCTGTAAACATCTTCCTTTCCAGGATAGAATGCCAGGTCATTGCTGTCATGAGAAAGCTCACTCAAACACAAGCCGTTAGGGACAGCTAACTGCTCCTGACCTCTGTGGTGGTAGGAATATTCAAGGCTACCGCTCCTGCTCAGCAGGCCTGCAAGTCAGCCATGACTAGGCTGCAGTCCTGTGGCACCACGAGCACACGTGGGAGACTGAAGCTGAGGACTCCCGCTGTGGCACATGAGGAGAGGAGGTCGAAGGATCTGCTACAGTGTTTGTCATGCGGCCGTTTACTTATTTTCTTACTCCGTAACACTTAGGGAATTTTCTTTCAATAAGCTCTTTCAGTAGCAATGAACTCAAAGAAACCCGCATCCATATTTAATGAAAGTTAAGTACTGTTTGCTAGTATTTTGTTGTGGATTTTTACATCCATGTTCATCAGTGATACTGGCCTGTAGTTTTCTTTCTTTGTGACATCTTTGTCTGGTTTTGGTTCAGGGAGATGGTGGCCTCGTAGAATGAGTTTGGGAGTGTTCCTCCCTCTGCTATATTATGGAAAAGTTTGAAAAGGATAGGTGTTAGCTCTTCTCTAAATGTTTGATAGAATTCGCCTGTGAAGCCATCTGGTCCTGGGCTTTTGTTTGTTTGAAGATTTTTAATCACAGTTTCAATTTCAGTGCTTGTGATTGGTCTGTTCATATTTTCTATTACTTCCTGGTTCAGTCTCAGAGGTTGTGCATTTCTAAGCATTTGTCCATTTCTTCCAGGTTGTCTCTTTTATTGGCATATAGTTGATTGTAGTAATCTCTCATGATCCTTTCTATTTCTGCAGTGTCAGCTGTTACTTCTCCTTTTTCATTTCTAACTCTATTAATTTGAGTCTTCTCCCATTTTTTCTTAATGAGTCTGGCTAATGGGTTATCAATTTTGTTTATCTTCTCAAAGAACCAGCTTTTAGTTTTATTGATCTTTGCTATCGTTTCCTTCATTTCTTTTTCATTTATTTCTGATCTGATCTTTATGATTTCTTTCCTTCAGCTAACTTTGGGGTTTTCTTGAAAAAATCCTCAACAAAACACTAGCAAACAGAATCCAACAGAACATTAAAAGGATAATACACCACGATCAAGTGGAGTTTATCCCAGGAATGTGAGGATTCTTCAGTATATGCAAATCAATCAATGTGATACACCATATTAACAAACTGAAGGAGAAAAACAATATGATCATCTCAAAAGATGCAGAGAAAGCTTTCAACAAAATTCAACACCTAAAAACCCTCCAGAAAGTAGACATAGAGGGAACTTACTTCAACATAGTAAAGGCCATAGAAGACAAACCCACAGCCAACATTGTCCTCAGTGGTGAAAAACTGAAACCATTTCCACTAAGATCAGGAACAAGACAAGGTTGCCAACTCTCACCACAATTATTCAACATAGTTTTGGAAGTTTTGGCCACAGCATTCAGAGAAGAAAAAGAAATAAAAGGAATCCAAATCAAAAAAGAAGAAGGAAAGATGTCAGCGTTTGCAGATGACATGATACTATACATAGAGGATCCTAAATATGCTACCAGAAAACTACTACAACTAATCAATGAATCTGGTAAAGTTGCAGGATGAAAAATTAATGCACAGAAATCTCTTGCATTCCTATACACTAATGATGAAAAATCTGAAAGTGAAATGAAGAAAACACTCCCATTTACCATTTCAACAAAAAGAATAAAATATCTAGGAATAAACCTACCTAAGGAGACAAAAGACGTGTATGCAGAAAATTATAAGACACGGATGAAAAGGGCTTCCCTGGTGGCGCAGTGGTTGAGATTCCGCCTATTGATGCAGGGGACACGGGTCCGTGCCCCGGTCCAGGAAGATCCCACATGCCGTGGAGTGGCTAGGCCCGTGAGCCATGGCCAGTGAGCCTGCACATCCGGAGCCTGTGCTCTGCAATGGAGAGGGCACAACAGTGAGAGCCCCGCATACCGCAAAAAAAAAAAAAATTAAAATGGTCATGAAGAACCTAGGGGTAAGACGGGAATAAAGATGCAGAGCTACTAGAGAATGGACTTGAGGATACAGGGAGGGGGAAAGGTAAGCTAGGACAAAGTGAGAGAGTGGCATGGACATATATACCCTACCAAATGTAAAATACATAGCTAGTGGGAAGCAGCTGCATAGCACAGGGAGATCAGCTTGGTGCTTTGTGACCACCTAAAGGGGTGGGATAGGGAGGGTGAGACGGAGGGAGATGCAAGAGGGAAGAGATATGGGGACATATGTTTATGTATAATTGATTCACTTTGTTACACACTATAGTAAACTAACACACCATAGCAAAGCAATTATACTGCAATAAAGATGTTAAAAAAAATTAACTACTGAATCTCTACTTCTCAAGGAAGTCATTCATGGATATGTACAAAATATCAACATTTACCATGAGAACCCTGGAAACCCAAACCCCCAAACTTAAAGAAAGAGATCAGCTTTTAATCCAAAAGTTCAAAGGTTTGTGTGTGCGTGTTTTAAGACTGTGCCCTGTGATGATTATTAAATCCCCATAACTGCAGAATGTACCCCTCTGTCTGTGAAGCATGACTTTTTTTAACATAATTATCACTGTATTTTTGTAGAGCTGATTTACTCTTTTTTAAATTTAATTTAATTTTTTATTGAAGTAGAGTTGATTTACAACATCGTTTTAGTTTCAGGTGTACGGCACAGCAATTCAGAATGTGTATATTCTTCAGATTCTCTTCCTTTATAGGTTATTACAAGATATTGAGTATAGTTCCCTGTGCTACACAGTGGGTCCTTGTTGGTTATCTATTTTTTATATAGTAGTGCGTACATGTTAATCCCAAACTCCTAATTAGCATGACTTTTTATTTACATCCACAGGTTGTGTTCTAGGATGTATTTCCTTCGTTTTGATTCCAGTGTTTGTTGCGTAGTTTCAAAATGTAAAATGATAGTTGACTTCATCAGCAGAAGAACATCACACACAGTGAAATCATGCCAAGTTTACACCACTGTCCTCAGATGCTTCAAGTAGAAATTAGTTCATCCATTAACGGTTTGATTTCCTCATCAATCAATGGACTCAACATCAAACTTTTGTAAGTTCATTCCATTAAAGGTGAAACATTTGACATTATTATGACTGCTATTATAAATCAGTTTAAAGATTCAAAGCTGAAGATAAAATTATTGTTTTGCAATGACTATGTGAATAAAAATTTTAGTAGCACACCACATGTGGTAAAAATATATTCTTAACTAAATTTAAAAAACATCTGTAGCAGAATGTATTTGGAATAAATTGTAGTGTGCATATAATTGACAATTGCATTCCAGCAAGCTGCACTATTTTAGTTGAATAGAAAGCACAGTTTTCACATTAAAAATACTTCTATATATACAAAGGGAAACAGACTTCAAAATGTTTATAACAAAACAGATGTGGAAAACAAAACATCACTGTGCTTTCTCTCTTTGTGGTCTGTTATCAAGCTGGTATTAGAAATAGTTGAGACCTCAAATAACTACTTTGTGAACCAACCTAAATGGCTGACAGTGATACTAAACCTTTTGCAAATGAGTCCATGAAATTCTAGTTGCATTTAGATCAAAAGTGTTCAAAGAAATACTCACACCAAAAAAAAAACTGCTTTAAGGCTTTTATCAAAATGTAATTATTGAAAACAAACAGGAAACCATTGGAATTTTTTCCCCTCAAATGAGCTGAACAAAATAAGCAATTAAAGCTCAAGCTATGTATGAGGTTTATCTAAAATATTATAATTGTGCTTCGTAAAATTTCAACTGATTGGGATAATGTTTTGATAGAGCTATATTTTTAATGGATAAATGTATATTCTAAATTGTAATAAAATAAAATTAAGAAACCGCATGATTTTGCAGCATTTAAATTTAGCAAAGCCTTCAAAGGAATCATAGAGATAACATATTAATAAGTTTTGTAATGTAAAAAGTTTTCTAAAGAAAGTGCTCTGTGGGGAAGCCATAAGATAATTTCTATTGAGATATTTGGGCTGACATATTTTTCCATAAAATACAATTTTGAAAAAAAATTGCATGCAATTTTGTGGAAAAAAAAATATGACCACACTGAAAAAAAAGTATATTCTTCAGAAAAATAGCAGGAACTTTGTATTAGAAAAAAAAAAATGGCTAAAAACCAGACAAAAAATGGTCAAATTTGATTTGTCAAATTTAGGATAAAATCAAGCAATAATTAATGGCAACTGATGTTTCATCAAAAAGTATTTTTAAAGAATGCATTTTGCTACTTTATTTTGAAATTATGTTTAGATGAGATGTCCATGTCTACACAACTATTATGAAGTGCAACAACTACTCCATACTGTTATTTTATGACATTGTTTGTAGGATAAGCATAACTGTGCTTAATGTTAGGTGATCTGAGGCATCTGTTATCCACACCCCTGTAAACCTATTGTGCATCTCTAAATGGCCGCAATGCTCCCCCAATCATAATGGCTTAGTTGGTGACTCAGTGCCTAGAAGGAACAGCACCACACTACTTCTTATTTGCTTACTACCTACTGAGCATGTACTGTGTGCCAGGAACCACATAAATAAGCTGACGAATGCTAGATCCCAGTTATCATCGTCCCCAGTTTAGAAACAAGGGAAATGAGACTCAGAAGGCTTAAATTCCTATGCCAGGACTGCATGAGCAGGAGGTGGGCTCCATCTATCAAGACCTATGAAGTCCCCATGATATTGTACTGTCCCCCAAAATGACAGACAACACAAAGCCTTTAAAACCCACTTAAATTTACAGGGTCTCTTACCATTCTCTTATTTATTTTTCATGTTTTTTAATCTTAACTCCTTAGTCGTAGATTATTTTTCCCAAAATGGAAAATATTTTTGCTTTTCTGATCATACATACATAGTCCTCCTTGAGAGTGGGGGTTATACCTTCTTCAGTATATCTGTGAACAAGAGAGATCAGAGCCCACTGTACATTATAAACACTGGCCAACACATTGCTAAGTGAAATTTTGTTGCACTGACCACCACTAACACAGAGTGTCCGTGATGATGATCAAGGGATAGAAAGAAGGAGAGAAACAACCATAAACTTAATTTCTCAAGTCTTCATTGATGAACGGAGCTTGTTATTTGCCCATGTGGTCAGCCTCCCTCAGAAGCTGGAAACTTGCATTCTGGCAACTGAGAATCTCCAGTTGACACCTGGCAACCACTAGAAACATTCTGGGATTCTTTAAGCATTCATGGTTCCAACAGCAAAGAGTAAGGAATGAAGAGCAAAATAACCTAATTTGACCAACATGATTCCTTTAATTAAGACATGTGTTACAGTCTGCCATTTTAATCTGTAATTCTTACCCTCTGTGGGAATTCTAATTGCAGGTAACTTTAATTAAAAAAAGTAATTGATAGATAACAAATATGAACATTTATGAGGAGGTATTATTATGTTCCTTAGAAATACATAAACTAGGTAAGTAATGTTTTATGAAATTTTTATTTCCCAGAGATCACACAAACTATATTTGCAAAAGGTTAAACGAAGTGGAGGGCAAGAGGAAACTCATGCATGCCCCCACGTGTGATCTCCCAGGCTTCATCATCATTCTCTCTACTCTTTAACTAGCACTGTGCCCCTGAGCAGGTACTAAGCTCAGCGTTTTACACATTGGTTATGTATTATTTTCCTCTTCTTATAAGTATGGAAACTCAGGCTGAGAGAGGTTATTAAATAACTTTGGCAAGGTCACTCAATACTTTCTGTTTCTATGATTCTGACTATTCTAGGTACCTCATATAAGTGGAATAATACAGTATTTGTCTTTTTGTGACTGGCTTATTCACTTAGCATAATGTATGCAAGGTTCATCCCCATTGTAGCATGTGTCAGAATTTCCTTCTTTTTTAAGACTGAATAACATTCTATTGTATGTACATGCTGCATTTTATTTATCCATTCAGCCATCAATGGACTCTTGGGTTGCTTCCACATTTTGGGTATGTGAATAATGCTGCTATGAATATTGGCGTAAAATGCCTCTTTGAGACTCTGCTTTCAATTCTTTTCAATCCTTTTACCCAGAATGGAATTGCTGGATTTTATGTTAATTTTTTTTTTTTTGAGGGAACAGCATAGTGGCTGCACCATTTTATGCTCCCTTCAACAGTACTCAAGAGATCCAGTTTCTATACATCCTTGCTAACACTTGCTATTTTCTGGTTTTTTGATAGCAACTATCCCAATGTGTGTGAGATGGCATTTTATTTTGGTTTTGATTTGTATATTTAATGATATTGAGCATCTTTTCATGTGCTTGTTGGCCATTTGCACATCCTCTTTAGAGAAACGTCTATTCAAGTCCTCTACCACCACATACAAAAGTCAGCTCAAAACGGTTTTAAGTCTTGAAACCATAAAACTCCTAGAAGAAAATATAGGGGAAAAACTTATGGATGTTGGTCTTGGCAATGATTTTTTTTTTAATTTGAGACAAAAAGTACAGGCAACAAAAGCAAAAATAAGTAAGTGAGACTACATCAAACTAAAAAGTTTTTGCACAGCAGAGGAATAATTCAGAAAAATGAAAAGGCAACCTATGCAATGGGAGAAAATATTTGCAAACCAAATATGTGATAAAGGATTAATATCCAAAGTATACAAGGAACTCATACAACTCAATAGCAAATAATAATAATAATAACCCAATTTAAAAATGGGTGAAGGACCTGAATAAATATTTTTGCAAAGAAGACACACAGATGTCTTCTTTGGCCATACAGATGGCCAACAGGCACGTGAAAAGATGCTCAACATCTCAGAGTTTTATAGTTTAAGGCCTTATGTTTAATGATCAGGGATATGCAAATCAAAACCATAATGAGATATCACCTCACACCTCTCAGAATGGCTGTTATCAAAACGCCAAAAGATAAGTATTGGTGAGGGTGTGGAGACAAGGGAATCCTGTTAAAGGAAATGTAAATTGGTACAGCCATTATGGAAAACAGTATGAGGTTTCTCAAAAAATTTTAAATAAAACTCTTACATGATCCAGCAATCCCATTTCTGGATATATATCCAAAGGAAATGAAATCAAGATCTCAAAGAAATATTTGCACTCCATGTTCATTGCAGCATTATTCACAATAGCCAAGATATGGAAACACCTAAGTGTCAGTTGATGGATGTATGGATAAAGAAGATATGGTATATGTAAATAATGGAATATTATTCAGCCAAGAAAAAAAAGGAAACCCTGCCATTTGCTACAGCATATAAACCTAGAGGACATTATGTTAAGTGAAATAAGCCAGACACAGAACAACAAATATCCCATGTTCTCAATTTTATGTGGAATCTTAAAAAAAAGCCAAGCCAAACTCATAATAACAGAGAGTAGAACGGAAGTTGCCAGAGGCTGGGGGTGGGGAAATAGGGAGATAAAAGGATACAAACTTTCAGTGATAAGATGTGTAAATTCTGGAGACCTAACATATAGCCTGGTGATTATAGTTAATAATAGTGTATTGTATACTTGAAATTTTCCAAGAAAGTAGATCTCAAGTGTTCTTACCACACATGTGTGCACTCACACACATAAATGGTAACTATGTGAGGTGATGAATATATTAATCAGCTTTATTGTGGTAATCATTTCACAATGTATACATATATCAACACATCACATTATACATCTTAAATATATACAATTTTTATTTGTCAATCATAACTCATTAAAACTGGGGGGAGGAGTCTTTTGCCCATTTTTATTTGGGTTGTTCTATTGTATTGTTATTGAGTTTTAGGAGATTTTTTAAATTCTGGATATTAACCCTTTATCATGATATGCAAATATTTTCTATCATTCTGTAGGTTGCTTTTTCACTATGTTACTTACATCCTTTAATGCACAGAAGTTTTTAATTTTGGTAGAGTCCAATTTATCCATTTTTACTTTTGTTATCTGTGCTTTGGTGTCATATCCAAGAAATCAATGCCAAATCCAATGTCATGAAGATTTTCTCCAATATTTTCTTCTCAGAGTTTTACAGTTTTAGGCCTTATTCTTAAGTCTTTGATCCACTTGAGTTAATTTTTGCATACTGTGTGAAATAAGAGTCCAGCTTCACTCTTTTTCATGTGGGCATCCATTTTTTCCAGCACTATTTGTCAAAAAGACTATCATTTACCCATTGAATAGTTTTAGAACCCTTACCAAAAATCATTTGACCATATATGTAGAAGTGCATTTCTGGGCTCTGTATTCTATTCCATCAGTTTACGTGTCTTTCTTTAGACAGATACCACACATTTTGATTACTGTAGTTTTGTAGTAAGTTTTGAAATCAGGAAGAGTGAGTCCAACTTGGTTTTTCTCTTTCAAGATTATTTTGGATATTCAGGATTCCTTGAGATTCCATATTAATTTCAGTATACAAATTTTTCTACTTCTGTGAAAAACATCATTATGATTTTGATAGGAATTGCATTGAGTCTATAGGTCACTTTGCATAGTATTGACATCTTAACAATATTAATTCTTCCAATCCATGAGAACAAGATGTCTTTCCATATATTTGTGTCTTTAATTTCTTTCAGCAATATTTTATATTTTTCAGTATAATAGTCTTTCACCTCATGGGTTAAGTTTATTCATGAATATTTTGCTCCTTGGATGCTATTGAAAATGGAGTTGTATTTTAATATCCATTTAGGATTGTTCATTGTTAACAAGAAGAAATGCAACTGATTTGTATATGTTGATTTTACAACCTACAAATTTGCTGAACTTGTTTATTAGTTCTAACATTTTTTTTTGGTTGACTCTTCTGGGTTTTCTTCATATAAGATCATGCAAATAGAGATAATTTTACTGTTCCTTTCCACTTTGGATGCCTTTTATTTCTTTTTCTTGTCTAATCACTCTAGCTAAGACTTCCAGTACTATATTGAATAGTAGTGTAAGACTGGGCATCCTCGTCTTGCTCCTCATCTTAGAGGAAAATCTTTCAGTTTTTCACCACTGAATGTAATGTTAGCTGTGGGCTTTTAATATATAACCTTTTTTATGTTGAGACAGTTTCCTTCTATTCACATAGATCTTTTAACTGCAGCCCACAAAATCAATTTAAGAGTGACCTCAATACTCCACTCAATGAATATTGATATAGTACCCTCCATGGCCCTGGCACTATGCAACTTAATGTGAGCTGATTCACAGAAGTACAAGGGCATAGTCTTGGCCTTGAAGAAAGTTATCTGTTTTAGAGAAATAAAACAACAGAGAAAATTTATAACACAGTATAAAAATACAAAATAAAGAGAGTGAACATGGCAGTTGTTCCAAAGGGAAATGGACGCAGGCTCAGGTGAAAAAGATGTCATCCATCCTGGAAGAGAAGAACCCTGAGCTGAACTTAAAGGATGAACACACCTTAGACCGGCAGATGGTGGAGAGCACCCTCCACAAACACTGCTGGGGGCCACTCCCTAACCCCCTTCAAGACTCTGCCCTCCTGCCTCATATCAGACAGCCTTTTTGGATGACCTTATAAAAAAGCCAGTCTCCACCCCATTGCTCTCCAACCCCTTCTAGTTTTATAGCATGAACCACCATCTGAAATCTTGCTCTGTATTTATCTATGTATCTGTTTGCCTGTTTATTGTCCCATGGTAGAATGTGAACTCCATTAGAGCAGTATTTTTGTCTGCCTTGTTCACTGCTAAATGCCCAGCTTCTTGAACAGATTCTGGAACATGGTAGGTGTTCAGTAAATGTCTGTTGAATGAACAAATGAATGAGTGCATAAATGAATGAATGAAAATATAAGGCCCCAGAGCCAGAATGAGGTAGGAGATAGCTGGGCCCCTGGACCAGACAGCCGGGGTTTGTCAAGTGGAGTAAAACTGAAGCTTTGTTCTCACCCAGACACTCCAAGGACAAAGCTAGTGGCAGAAGCTGAGCTCTGCTGAAGTAAAGAGATGACCACCCCTCAGGTCAAGAAAAACTTCCCTGTCTGTACATGTGCAGGAAGGCTCCTTGGGGGTCAAAAAGGGACAGGCCACCACCCCATAATAAGCATGGACATGCACCCACAGGCCTCTGGGGTGGGATCCAGCTTAGCAAAAGTTGCACATGCATGTTGGGGAGGGTCCTGGAACAGGGCAGGTGTGGAAAAACAAACCAGATAATTGGCCAAAGGTAAACAAAGACCCAGAAGAACTGTCCTGTATAAGTGATTTAAATCACCTGCTCCTCATTCAGGACCCCTGCACTGCTCTCCAGGTGTGTACTTCTGCCCTGCTTCTGCCTTAAATTTTTTCTCTGTGTGCGCTCTCATCAGTTGTGCTGTGTCTCTAATAATAAAGTTTGCACCTGTTTTTTTACAGTTTTTGCCTCCTTGAACCATTCTTGCTTTCAATAGAGGTAAGAGCCAGGGAAACTTTGCTTCTTGCTTCTAGCTTCTAGCCTCTGGTGGTCTAGCAGCTATGATTCCTGGTTTTCATCCAGGCTACTCAGGTTCAATTCCTGGGCAGGGAACTAAGATCTCTCTTCAGGACCACTCGCTGCTGTCTCTCCGAGATCAAGAGCAGTTACATATGCTAAGGACAAGGTCAGAGCGGTGCTGGGTTGGACCAGACTTCCAGTGGCCAGCACTGTCAGACAAAGAAATAAGATCTTGATACACCGCTTTAGGTCAGGCAGTGACATAAGAGAAAAGTATGACGGTTCGGTGACATTTATGCAAAAGAAACTAATGAACTAAACATATGACTATTTCCTGTGGAAATTCACCAGGGGCTTTAACAGATATTATCTCTGGATATGAAGGTTAAGGGTGATTTTTAAAAATCTGTTTCTCCTTATTTTCTATATTTGGGTGGTTTCTATAATAAAACTATTTCGCCTTTATAAAAAAAAAAAAAAAAAACAGGGCTTCCCTGGTGGCACGGTGGTTGAGAGTCCGCCTGCCGATGCAGGGGACACGGGTTCGTGCCCCGGTCCGGGAAGATACCACATGCCGCGGAGCGGCTGGGCCCGTGAGCCATGGCCGCTGAGCCTGCGCGTCCAGAGCCTGTGCTCCACAACAGGAGAGACCATGACAGTGAGAGGCCCGTGTACCGCAAACAAAAAAACCCCATATTTTTAATTTTAAAAGACCAGTAAAGTGAATATAATAGCAGCATGAGGGAGAGATAGAAGGGCAGAAGCTAAAATTGGAAAACCCATCTGCCAGAATATTAAAGAATAAATTCAACCTATGTGAAAATGGCTAAATCCGCTGTCCTCCAAAAAAGTAAACAAACAATACTCAACAGGATTTTTAAAAATTTTAAGATATAATCTTTTAATTAATTAGTATTGTAAAGCCAATCATAAGGTATTGATTGCCAAGTTACTAAAAAGAGAAGTTCAATTATCCCAGAGTCTGGTTCGCTCTTGGGATCCTGTCCTGAGAAATGGAGGGCAGACTGATCTGTCAAACCACAGGTTCTCACTGAGGATTTTAACACTGTACGCAGTGCTAAAATCTGTCTTGAAGGCCTATTTGAATTCAAAACAAGCATCTTTAAGATCCTAAGAGGTGCTCGTGGGGAAATGAGTTTGAGTGACAAAGTTGGCTCTGGCACATGGTTTCTGCAGGAGTCCTTTTACTACAAAAATATACATTTGTAATTAATGGAGATGAGCATACAGCCCCTTGGAACCATCTGAGAGCACAATCTCAGGCAGGGACAACCTCAAGGAGGAGGTGATGTGGAGCTAGGTCCTCCAGGACAGCCACCCTGGCTGCTAAATGTTTGGAACATCACTCTTGGGGGTAATCCAGGAATAAGGAGGTGAACCAATGAGGCCCTAGACTATTATACAGGCTAGAGGAGAGGGGCACAGAGTGATTATGGCTGGAAGATGCCCCACACAGTGGAGAGGTTTTTAATGGACAGCTCATATGGAGCTTGCTTCCCTCCTGCCAAAAGCAAGTCACTAAATATTTCTTACACTACTTCAATATAGAAGGCATGGGCATAAAGAAAAACAGGTAAAAGGAGGCTGTAGTAAAAGTTTTACAGAGCAAGCTTTGAAAGGACATAAGCCCCTGTATGTTTCATCATTTTCACTAATCTTCACAGGAGAATAAGCTGCCACTCTAGACATGGAATTACAGCTGCTGGTGACTCAGTACTCACTGCATGAGCCAGAAGCAGCTGTAAATAGAGAGGGGGCACTGTAAGAGTAGAGCATGCTGGGGAGGTGACCCTGCTGTCACAGACGTCTATGGGGAGGCACAGGGGACAAGCAAGAACATGGCTGGTGCAGCACTTCTACAGTGGAAGGGGTGGGAGTTACATCAGAACAATACTGAGGATATGTATGTTGTATGTGATGTGCGTGTATGCATGTGTTATCTATGATATGTGTGTATATAGATACACATGCATGCATGTGTTCTATATTCTATGTGTGTATGTAAATATACACATATGTGTATGCATTGTGTTGTATATGATTTACATATGTATCAACTTGCATATTTCTATATAGATATACTGTATACAGTTTACTACAGAATCAGCTTACATATACATACGTGTACATGTGTAAGTATTTACATGTGTGTGTGTGTGTGTATAAAATTGATTCTGTGGTAAACTGTATAGAGTTCTCCTTTGTGGGATGACTTCAGTTGTTCTCATGTAAACTCTTTGCCTCTGCCTGAAGCTCTGGGTTGAAGTACCTCTCACATCTGAGACAAGTGCAGGTGCCTGGGCTCACCCCTTCTGTGAGTACAACAGCACAGAGGCAATTTCCTAGAAGGGGGCTGTTGTGCAATAGGAGCCCCAATTGTGCCTCTTCCACACCCACAGGCCCCTGCCACGTGCAAACCTTCAGCAGTTACTCTCCTCTGAGCCATGTAATGGCCACAGCTACGTGGCTTGGGAGTGAGAGCTCTGGCTGCAGTCTGACACTCCTACTTCTGCCAGAGGGCCCTGAAGGATAGGGCACGTGCCTTGTACATTTCTTATAGCATGGTCACCTACAGCGAGCATGGCCTATGTGTAATAGGGAAGAACAAATCTCACTCCATATTACACCTGTTTCTTTTACTCTAACCTTTGTATTCTATTGTTTTTGCTAAAAGTTAAGAATATTGCCTAGAGCCTGAAGTATACAGGACAGCCCATTCTCAAGGCTCTGACCTTTAAAGGTATAACACTTTTCCATTCATATAGAGACAAAAAGTTTCAGAACACAGAATAACATTTGTCTTGTTGGAGGTTTACAGGAGCATCAGGACCTGACCTACGTGGACCCTAACCCTAACAGGATTTTGGCACCACGAAGCCTGAATTCTAACTCGGGTAAGATGGTCCTTTGGGACACTTGTCCACCATCTTCATCGGTCTGCTGGTTTTCCAAAAAAAGTTGTTAGTCCTTTTACCCAACAACTTGTCTCTCGATTTATTGGCCTGTCACAGGGCAAGCAGTATGAGATTGGACTCATAACACATGGGCTAAGATAAGCCCCAGTCTGAATCCCGGCCCTGCCATGTGCTCTTTGCAAAACTTTGAGCCATGCCTTCATTTTTGCCTTAATGAATTCCACCGCTGGTCTGTGGAAGGAGCCCAAACAAATTCGCTGCCCTTCCTTTGGACACCCCTGCAGCCCTTCTGCAGCCAAGGTCCGTGAGAGGCCCTGGGGAGTTCCTTGCTGGTTGAGAGCTAAACTGAAATCAGTGCATCCTCAGCTGGCTACAGCCTCTGCTCGGGGCCCAACTCCTACCCTTGGCCTCATGAGAACTAGAGTTGTGGAGAGAAGCATAAATCATGGGTGAGAGCAGAAGACACCGCGAGGGCCTCATGCCCATGCCACCTCCATGTCTCACCGTCCTCTTCCCTTTCCAAGGGTGCAGGACCACCGTACTTTGCTCATGGATGCAGCAGACCTGCCCCTCGTGGCCATGGCATAAACCTTCAACTCACTCGAGATCTCATGAATCATCACACAGGATCCTTAGAAGACCACAAGCTCAGCAAGGGAGGCTGGGGCAGGGAGGCACGATTGACGGGTACAGGGAGGCCACGGAGGTGCTTGGTAATTATGAGTGGCAATAAAGGAAGGGGTAGATTAATGAATGAGTGAGTGAGTGAGTAAATGAACTAATGGATGAGCCCAGGAGGTTTACTCCACTTACAAAAATAATTCACGCTGCCACACAATAGATACCCATGTACTCAGTTTTCAAAATTGCAGTAAGCCAGTTATTTTAGAACAATAAAATAAAAGACAGAGGAAATAAATCTTCTCAGAGGAAAAACAATGGTTTGAGGAAAGTGTATGTTCAAGGGGAGTAAAGCCCACTGGGAAAGCCAGAACAGACCCTGCATTTCTTGGAGAAATTCTTCTTTTTAAATCACTTGCCCCCATGCTAACAAGGTCTTACTTCCACCAGCACAGACAGTTACCATTTATTATTTGCTCTTGGCCTGTGGGGGTGGATATCTTAGAGCATTTTTCACACCAAGGAAGGTTGTGTTTTATTATCATTTTTTAATTATTATTATTATTAAACTAAATCAGGGTAATGAATCCAATACAAGAAGCACTCATTCATTGCAGGCCTCACCAGCTGAGACCAGCATCACACCTTTGGTAGCAGAGGACAGCAGAGTTGGGTGGAAACTAGCCACAGGGAGTCTCAACATACATGGTTTATTTTGTAACCATTTTCATTTTATTTATTCAGTGCTTGTTTGTTTATTTCACAGGCATCTGCTGCCCAAGGCCTGAGGTAATGGGCCAGGTCCGTTTCTCCTTAAAGGCACCCAAACAACTTCAAAGTGAGGAAGGAAAGCGAAAAGAACCCAAGCCCACTTGGAAGTGAGGGCCTTTGACCAGTGAGGGGAGGACTGGCTTTTCATGCAGTGACGGAGGAGGGTGACCACTGGAAAGCCCATCTCCCGGTGGAAAGTATGTTTCTATTTTTTTCATGTGGCTGGAGGTTCCACCATTAGCCTAGTGCCTTTGGGTCACTGCCTAGAAAACTGTGAGTTATCAGAATGTCACCCAGCCCTCCACAGGACCAGAGTCTCCTTGGAGGGTCCTGGCAGGGTCACCAGAGCTGGAAGTCACTGCCCTCAGGTACCCCGCTGGAACACGCTGATCTCTACAGCTCAGGGTAAGACAGGCCACCCTGGACCAGCCCAACAGGAAGGTGCCTTGAGGATGTGTCAGCTCTTCACCCCCTTCTGGCAAAGCCAGACAGGCCTGAGTCCCAGGGCAGGCGTTCCTCAAGGACACCGCATGATCTTGACCCATCACAATGTCCCTGGGTCTTTTGGTTTCCCCGTCATGTAATGAGGGGAGTGAGTCAAATGATGACTCTCTGAGGGCCTTTTAAGCTCTGGCATAAACATGATGATTTTATGTTTTGCAGTTCTTCCCAACAGCTGTTTTTGCTTTTTCTAAAAGAAAATCAATTTGCTTATGCGTTTTTCCACCTACTGTCCTCCTTTCCACCACAAGCCCATCTTGTGAATTATGCAAACTGCATTTGCCACCCAAGATGAAGCTAATTAAAAATGTTAAAGGACACATTAGGGCTTCCCTGGTGGCGCAGTGGTTGAGAATCTGCCTGCTAATGCAGGGGACACGGGTTCGAGCCCTGGTCTGTGGAAGATCCCACATGCTGCGGAGCAACTAGGCCCGTGAGCCACAACTACTGAGCCTGCGCGTCTGGAGCCTGTGCTCCGCAACAAGAGAGGCCGCGACAGTGAGAGGCCCGTGCACCGCGATGAAGAGTGGCCCCCGCTTGCCACAACTAGAGAAAGCCCTAGCACAGAAATGAAGACCCAACACAGCCATAAATAAATAAGTAAATAAATAAAAAGCCAAGCATTTGAAGCCCTTAAAAAAAAATGCTAAAGGACACATTAAATGGAGTGTCTGCCACCATTTTATCTTGGTCAACACTAGTGAGTGACTGTCAGGCCTCACCACAGAGCTCCCTGCCCCATCTCAGACACACATCATCACCACAGTGATCAAAAGGCATGGGGACAAATCATGCTCCAAAGTACACGATGAGCACTGAAATAGCTGAGTGGTAGGATCGTTCTGAGTCTTGCGTAGATGTTGCTCCCCCTTTTCCACCCCTTACCCCCAGAAACACACAAATTTGCGTTAGCATACCTTTAAATTTCTAGTACCCACTTCAGCTGCTAATAAATTTAATGAAAAGTGTCCCCAGGGAGTTCTCTCAAAAACCCTTTTTATTGGATGCCTATTTTATGGAAAAGATGGTTTGAGTTATAGCAAGAAAAATCTAAGCTACAGAAAGGAAGCAGCAATTCAACAATATTAGTTCTTAGGAATTTAATAAAAATGGCATCCCAAAAAAGGTGCAAAAAAACACAGTTGACTCTCAGCAGTGTTTGACTTTTCTTGAAACACCCTCTTCCTTGGCTTCTGTGTCAACATTTCCCACAAGCTGTCTTCCCACATCTCCTATCTCCCAAGATGCTTCTCAGCCTCCTTTGTACTCACTCCCTAGTCCCTGATTACAAATGTCTGAGCTGATCGATGTGCCACTCAGCCCCCCATTTCACCTCCTGGTTGGCTTGCCCTGGACAACCCTAGCCACAGGTGCCACCAGCATGCCAGCAACTGATTCTTTTATGTGCCCGGACCTGATCTCATCTGTGGCCTCCACAGGTGGAGGTGACCAGCTCACCTGCTATCCTGCCCTACCTCAACCCCTCCTCTTGGGTATTGCAAAAGTATAGCAAACTCAGTATGTCCAGCTGAGTTCACCTTTTAACCCACACCAGCTAGGTCCTTCTCCATGCCCTCATCTCAGTGGAACCTCCATCAGCTGGATCACGTGAGCCAGAACCTGAGGTAGAGTATTAAATCGTCCCTCTCCTTCCTCATCCCACAGCCAGTCCATCATCAAATCACTAGATATTGGCTTCTAAACCTATATATATAATAATTTTGTTCCATATATGTAGTGAACACACATCATTTTCAAGAAAACTTGTAACCACAAAATTTGGTTATGTATAAGGCCAAATGAAAATGTCAAGTAATTCCGTAAAGCGGAAATTATAGGAACCACAATCATTATCCACAGTGCAGTAAAAGTTAATATGGACCACAAAAGGATAGCCCCCTCAAAAGTGATTAACTCTAAAAATAAAAAGAAAATATTTTTCAATAACTCAGACTAAAAGGAAATCAAAACTGAAATCTAAAACTATTTAGAGGACTAATTATGGTAGGACTCTCACCTCTTAGGCTGACTTCCACCAGTGTCCCTCAGTGGCCATGGCAGTCCTATGCTATGCTGATGTCCACCTGCCTTTCCCAACAGGCTCACGGGAGGCTGGGCTTCCTCATCCTCTCGTGCCTGCCATGGCCCTGTGGTCAGATCTGGACAGCGAGTCCTGAGTGACATGCATCACTTTGGGGCAGGGACATTTAACTGCTGCCATGCAACCCCCCAGGCTTTCTTCTTCCCTCTGAGCTGACAGCTGTCCTGTCCACCTAGCTCCCCATGACTGCAATGAGCAGGATTCCTCTGCCTACCCACAACTGCATTGGAATTTTAACAGCAAAATAGCCTTCATTGTCTTGAGCCCAGAGATTTGGGGGTTGTTATTACTATAGCACAACCCAACCTATGGGGATCAATGAGTGGCTCTTCCTTGTGCGTTCATAAATAAATGTGTATGCATTTATTCAGCAAATTGTATTAGGTTCCTATGCTGGATCAAAGTGTAACTGACAGCAAGACAAATAAAGTTCTTGCCCTCATGGTGTTCACATCCTAGTAAAAGGACAGGCTGTAAGCAATTGAATAATAAACAGGACAATTACATACTGTGTTATGATGGAGATACATGTCATGTGATGGAGCATGAAAATGAGGGGGACCTACTCCAGGATAAGGGGTCCAGAGACATCTCAGTGTGCAGCATCCTGAGGGTGTGACAGCTGTACTGCAGGTGGAGGGAACTCCAAGAGCAATGTCTCAGGGTGTTTGGAAAGCTGAGAGGACAGGGCAGGGAGAAGGGGGACGAGGCTGAGAGAGGAGAGTCAGAGATACTAGAGAGAAAGTAGACTGGAGAGTGTCATAGGAGCCAAGAGGGACTGTTCCCACATCCATGTTGTGAGAGGTCAGTACAGACAAAAGGGGCAGCTGGGTTGGAATCCATGGACCCATGAGTAAGCAGGAGGGGGAAAGAGAGGCGGCGAGTGTGAGCAATTCTTTTGAAAGGGTTTCTTCTGAGGAGAAAATAAGATAAATGCAGAAGTTTCTGGAAGGAATGGTTTGTTTTCTCACAGAGATTCCAGAGCATGCTTGTTTGTTGATAGGAATGATCGGTGGAGAGGGAGAGACTGGGGGATCAGAGTGGGGGACCGTTAAAGGGCGAGCCTCCCGGGAAAGGAGAGAGACCGGGGTCTGCGGCCATGTTGGGGACCATGGCCGCTTACTGGGAGGAGGAAGAGGAACTTCCGCAGTTGAGACCAAGGGTAGGAGGCTGGGCTACCGGTGGGGGACACTCTGTGGTCTCATCCGCTCCCTAATCTGTATCTCCCATGCTCCAGACCTGCACGTGCCATGCCTTCTTGGGGTCCTGCACCAAAACCAACTCATAAACTCTTTCCTCACGCCTGCTCTTTTTCCCAGGGCTTCCACAGTAGCAGGTATTTAACTATTAGTAGCTGATTAATTCCATGCTACTTGATGAAAATAACACAATGTACCATCAACATAGACACTACCATTATCTGTTTAGATAATAATAAAAGTCATTTCCCCTTATTTGATGGCTTATACACTATGACATAATCCTCTTATTTCCTTATGGGAACTCTGTGGGTAGGAAGGGCAGGTGATATGAATCCAACTATGTAGAGAAGGAAGCTGAGGCATGGAGAAGTTGGGACTCATTCAAGTGCAGAGTACTTTTCATCCTACATGCTCATTTTCTACCACTATTCAACATTTGACCTGTTGTTACGAAAAAGGGATTGGTGATGGATACATCTTTTAGTATTTTGGGAACTGAACTAAATTTTCCAGCTCCCTCGTGCACTGGCTCTATTTCTTAAGAGATGAATGGCTGAGAAGCAAGGACGAATGTGCTAACAGGTAACACTATTTCATATCAAGGAGTTATTAGCCCAGAGAAGATGAGGAATAAGGAATAGAAATATATCCTCTATACAGTGAGGTGCATAGCTTAGTGAAGTGGCTGACTGCATGATAAAGGAGGAATCCTCTAGAAAATAAAGGTAATGTACAGCATGGATCCCCACAGCCAGGATGACTTTCCTTCCTTTACCCCTGTTTGCTTTTACTTTTTCATATATGGGGTGAGTGCCTTCATTTTGTTCACAAGTATCATGATTCACATCTAATACCAGCTCTTCCTGACAAGAGGCCGCAGTCTTGGCCAGAAGGACTCTGGGCTTGGGGACCTCGCCCCCCCAAGCTCTGCTCCTGACCTCGATCTCTCTGACCTTTCGATCAGCTCCCGACCAAGACCTGCACCTAAGTGGGCCGCAGCACCACCTGTGCCAAAGCACAGCCTCTGGCCACACCTGGTGTTCCGCCTGGTTCCCACAGCATCTGTCTTGCTTTGTTCTCTAAAATGCTCTGCATCTGACTCTTCTCTCCTAGACTGAAGCTCTTTGACAATGGAGACTGTTTCTTCTATAGATGGAAGCTTAATAAATCCCTGCTTGATCCACACTTGGGGCACCCACAGGATGGGAAGATTCCTCACTTTACAGATGCGGAGTCTGAGGCCTGGACATGTTAAAACTTGGCCAAGTTCAGACATGAGGGATGACTTGAGTGTCCCTAAATCTGCCCTGACTCTCTGCCTAGGCCTCTGCTGCTCTTGGTCCTTGGGGTCCATATCACACCAGTTCTCCTCTCAATGCCCAGGACTAGCTGTCAAGACTTTCCTGTGGGCAGATGTTTCAGGGAGCGTTTATCCAAAAGACAGGGAGAATTTATCCTGCCAGTTGGTTGATTCTTCTTTCTACCATACAGAATTTCTGATTTTATTGGGTGGCTGAAATGTTGAATCTGCAGCCTGGGAAAATAAATTAAGCTATTAACAATTAATACCTCCGTATAAGCTAGTTTCACTTTTAGTAAAGAACAAATTTCCACATTGTTTTTCCTCGATGTCAGTGGGAATTGTAGAAAAAAGAAAATTAGTTGGTGTTCTAAAAATGTTAGGAAATGTTACATTTCCTAACATTTGCAGAACTCCTCCAAGCCTTTGACATGTTACTGTGTAGTGGGACTGTCCCAAACAGCCTCCTAAACATGTTCACTGCAAAGCGGCGTTCTCAAGGGGACGACTAGCTAAGCGTACCTTTGCTCCACGGGAAACACAGAGAGGAGAGCCGAGGGCCAGACTGGCCAGGAGACTTGGGTTTGTGTTGCCTCCACACTCCGTAGCTGAGTAGCTCTACGTAAGCCCTGGATTGCTTTAAGCCTCAAGGTGCCGATTCAGAAAATGTTAACAATCCTTACTAGCATCCATTGAGAAAGCATGCAGGCTCTTTATCTGATGGAGAATGCTACAAATATGAAATATTACGATCTCAATTACCAGGTCACTCAGTGTTAAATATTCATCCACTGCTCAAGATTTGGCTGAGCTCCCAGTGTGAAGATGCAGGGCTCTGGAGCTTCTGGAGCTAACTGTTAAGAAAAAAACCTGGACAAATAACATATTAAGTACAATATCTATCAACAGTCGGGACTCCATATTTTCCTGGCTCAGGCCCAGTCCAAACTATGAGAATTCAGCCCCAGATAGTTCTGGGACATTCACAGTTGTCATGAACTGGACCTCTAGGCCATTCTGGGGCTACCATTTCCCTCCCACTCCTATGACTTGGGTGGCAATGTCTCCTGCCCTTGGCAATACTGAGGGTCCTGATGATTTTGCCATCGTTCCCACCAAAACCGCGGTTGCTGGTGATGCTTAGAGCTATGTGCCCTGTCAGGGAGGAGTCTCCCTGAGGGCCCCACCATCTCTCAGCCTGCTGGACCCAGAGGTATTGAAGCTGGCTGGCTTCCTTCTGCTCTCAGAAACTCTAGTGAGATGCCCAAATTCACACATCATTTTCCTTCTAGGACACAGGCCTAGCTTCCAGGAGCTGTGCTGGGGTGTGAGCTTAATGACAGTGTTACCGACCCGGGTTTTTGGCCTCCTTAATTAATAAAAATTGATCAGAGGCCAGACAAGAAGTTCAGGCAAGGCTTTATTGTGGTCCCTGCTGCAGCCGGGGGAAGCAAGAACAAGTAACAGGTTTCCTTGTTCGCTCAAGCTGGTTCCTTGCGCTGTATGGGGTGAAGGTAGGGGTGGGTCCAGAGGTCGGGCCAGAGGGGTGGCTTAGGTGCTTTGCCCACCCCTTTGGTGGTATTTGTGTGCAGGGGGCATGCACAGTACCCTGCTTGTGCTCCCAACACTCTGCTTTTTCTCCCGGCTCCAGAAGTGGCAGTTGGGCTTTTTGGTCGTTTTGTATCTTGTCCACAATTTGCCCCAACTGTTCATGTACACAGTTATTTTTAGTCCCTTATAGTTTCTTTGTATTTTGTTGCTTGAGGAGACATTTGTCCAGGTGCGAGCACTGCAGCAAAGGCTGGGGTCCCAGGTCCCAGGTCCCATCCTGTCTCACAACCCTGCAGAGGAGTCTGCAAGTATCCGCTGCATTTGGCAACTAATTGGCGACCGGAGAACATGAAGTTCCGGTGTCCTGGGAATGTGGGAGAATCCAAATTCAGTGGATTGAACAAAAGAAAGAGGTGAAGAAGTGAAAATAGGAGAATAGGCAAAATTTTCAGGAAATGTGACTGCTAGGGAGGGATTGGGGCAGTAGTTTGAGACATAAAGTGATAATGTTCTCAGGTCAAGAGAGGAGCACATATGCACTGGGGGTGGGGGCGAGCCCGTTAAATAGCCAAAGAGGAAGCGGGTGGAAATGATAGAAAGGGGAACCGGAGACTCTTCTGGAGGCCTGGGGGTGGAGTGGGAAGAGGACAGTGAGTGGGGGGAGATTCGCGCCTTCGGATGGGACAGTGGAAATGGGACAGAGATTCTAACAGCTCTGAGGGAACCCTGAGTAGACACTGCATTTTTGTCAGCTAGTACAGGATTATTATCCTACATTTTGCTTTCTCGACATCAGAAACTGCAGCTGTGAGAGAAGGAGGCCCAGATGACAAATAACTGCTGAAGTAATTTCTTGGGTCAAGTCATTATTACCCCACCAGAGGTGGAGAGAATTCAAAGGAGAAGGGTACCACCAACAGCAGTCAGAGCACAGATGCTGAGGTTAACCAGCCCGGAGAGGGGGAGGGAGACGCCTGTCAGGAAAGGTGATGGACAGAGTGGCCGAAAGGTCATTCCCAACAGTGGACCAGGTGAGCACAGAGCCAACCTCCTCTGTCTAGGTCAACTCAGAGACTGGCAATGACAGAGCAACCGGCTCCTGTTTGGCCAAGAGTCAAGGTCAAATTGACTTTGATAACTGGGCAGATACAATGATAATAAAAAGAGGATACTTTGTTTGGATAACAAAAAAGCTGAGGTCAAGAGCTGCTGAGTTAAACTGAAATCATTCAACAATGAGCATGCAAACAACACAACCTAATCACTAAGGACCTAGCTTGGAGATATTCCTAAGAGCCATGGGGAGGTAGGGGGGAGGAGGTGGGCAAGGGGTGAGAAGTCACTGCACAGCTCAGAGATCATCTGAGCCAGGGTGGAGGGTGGGGAGGTTGTGCAGGACTGCACAAGAGAAACGGGGGACATTAACCTCTGCACCCTCTCACCCCTCTGCCCACACAGCTCCATGTTCTCGTAAGGGCCCGTGTTGCTCGGGCCTGCCCTGGTACCCCTCCCCAGAGGAATGCTTCTCAGTGCTGTCCCAGTTACCAATGACAGACATGAAGGCTACAGCACCTCCATTCTAAAACCCATATATGAACAAATCTCTGTTTTAAAAAATTGTTTTTTGTGAAGAACCTTTGGCAGCCCCTCACAGGGTTCTACAGAGACAGACACCAGCATGCTGATGGATGTCCCCTTATAACAGGTGGCTTTTTTAAAATGCTGGAGCCTTTTGTATTTGTTAGCAGATAGTTTTAGGCAATCTATGGGGGGGGAGGGGTGCATGTGTGTGTTTTTTATTCTTGAGCATTGTAGGGCATAGAGGTGAGACAAGAAGAGGTTGGTGAGAAAGTCCAGCCCACCTCTGTGATTTTTATAGATGTGGAAGAACTAAAGTAACTGTAAGAATGCTCACTTTTAAGTAATAACAAAGATTGAAATTCCTATTAAAATATGTATATTGTGTTTTCATACATGTTTAATGTTAGTTAATGGTAAAGATGAAAATTTGGCTTTGTTAATTTTCCTCCACCAATGCAGAAGTATACTGTGAAGCTTTCAATGCAAGTTCTACCTCAGATAATGACATTTCTCAACACAGAAACACATTTTTAAATTATTAAATATGTTACCAAAATCCTTATGTAAGGTAGAACTTTTACTGGAACTAAGAGTTAACTCTTCCAAGATTCAAAGACTTTTGAAATGGGAAGGGGATGAATAGGAGGATTGTAGCACAAAGCATTGCCAACCTTACATTAGGTGTTTTATGGACACTATCTCATTTCATGTTTCCAATAAGCTGGTTAAATATTAATATTTTATTTGGTTCAAAATAAGAAAATTAATCAATGTAATATACTACATTAATAAAATGAGGGGAAGAATACATGATCATCTCAATGAAAAAATATTCTTTTGACAAAATCCATGCTCCCATGATAAAAACAGCCAGAAAACTAGGATTAGAAGAAAACTTTGTCAAAGTAATAAAGGGCATCTATAAAAACCCACAGCTAACACCATATTCAATGGTAAAAGACTGAAAACTTTCTCCCTAAGATCAGGAACAAGGCAAGAACGCCCACTTTCATCACTGCTATTCAACATTGTGCTGGAAGTACTAGCAAAAGAAATTAGGAAGGAAAAATAAAAACAAATGACATACTGACACATACAAGAACATGGATGAATCTCAAAAACACCTTTTAGAGCAAAAAGAGCCAAATACATAGGAATATATACGTGGGATTCTATTTACATGAAACTCTTAGAGAAGGTAAATCTACTCCATGTTGATAGAAATCAAAACAGTAGCTATCTTGGGGTGGAGGGACTGACTGTAAATGAGCTTCAGCACACTTTCTGGGGTGATATAAATGCTCTATATCATGATGTAGTTGTAGGTTACATGAGCGTGTACGTTTGTCTAACTCTACACTTATATGCATTTCACCACGTAGATCATACCTCAGTAAAATTGTTTCGTGAAGAAAACATAATTGGCACTTTATAAAGGTATGTTAAGTGTTTGATGTCGTGCTTAATGTTTTTAATTTTTTAAGTCAGGGGATTCTTTTTTCAACTAATATAGCCTGTATTTAACAGAGTATCTAGAACATAGAGTCTATCAATAATTATTTGTTGTTGAATGAATGACTGAGTGGGAATGTCTAAAGTATCCTTCAAATTATCTTCAGTTCTCTGGATTCCATTCCATTTACTAAATAAAAATAATGATTTATTCTCTATATAGTTATTCTGAAGGGTAAATGAGATCCTGTTACACAGACTTCTCTATGAGTGGTGGTGGTGGTGGTGGTGGTGGAGGTGGTGATGGTCATGGCTGTGGTTAAGATTGCGTTGCATATTGTTGATGCTGTTGAAAGTACATTCTCACAGCAGATGGTGCCTTCATTTTGCTGGGGGAATAAAATCTTTACCTCCATACCTCCTCTGTAAATGGGTTTATATGTAAAACCTTCAGAGACTTAACGGGAAATGATGGGACTATTCTGAAAGTTCTATAAGATGATCAACAATTACCCTTGGTCTCCCACCCCTTAAATCCTTACTCTACAGTGAAGGGAGAAGAAGAACCCTTAAATATTTATATATTCTCTTCAAGGCTCCTGTGTGACCAAGATGATTAACAATGTACCTCAAATTACACAATATGTAAATGAATATGACAGAGTCTTAAAAATCAAATCAATTTTTGAAAATTAAATTTCTATTTTAAATTCATTAAAGGAGCTGGATGTTTACGAATAAGCCTATTTCTTTTAGAAAAGTTCTAATTTTCCCCTAATGGGTTTGCTTAAAGACAAGGGCAACCTGTCTTCAAGAATCACTTCTATAAACTGCACAGCCCTGGAATGAGCCCCAGAGAGTAGCGGCCAAGTGAGAAGCACAGCTCCTGACCCCATGAAGCCCCAGGAACCATCCTCATCAGTTCTCGAGCTTTCACTTGATGGTTTTGTGCTTGCCAAGGAGCCACCTCTTCTGCCATTGGTGGAAGTTCCTAAGCGGTTGGTCCTGGTGGAAAAGGCCAGTAGCCCAGACACTCCTGAACCCAAGGTGAGAATCTCATCTGTTTTTACTTACGTTGGCTTACTTGGGACTCACAAAAAGTCCTTAGGGTACACAGGTCAGGGACTATTGGGATTATTATTAATATTATTACCATTTTATAAGAGCGGAGAGTGACGGATCTGATCCCAGAACGAGTTCTCCTTAACACCAAGGCTGGTGGGCTTTCACCCACTCCACCCAGAGTTGCTTGCCCAAACTCTGGAGGTAACCAGTGATACCACCAACGTTACCGCAAAGCGTCAGAGATATGATCGCACCCAAACAGCTTGAATTAGGGGGCAGAAATGTCTCTTTTTCTCCAGTCTTTAAGAGGGAGGATTAGACAAAATAATCTACAAAGTTAAATACTCAATTCAGTTCAATTGAACAAGATTTATGGAGCAACCCATACTAAGCACTGAAGTTACCGCAATGTCTCAAGGAGGTCAGAATTCAGAAGGCCAAGAAGAACAGGCCAGGTGCCCCTTGCTGCCACACACAGTTGCAGGGTAGGCACCCCGCCACCCAAGGCCGGCCTGGTGGGGAGAGAGAGGTCTGTGCTATCCGTGGCCTGGAGGCAGGGATGTGGTATCTGTGTGCGGTATTGGGGGTTGACCAACCAGGGATTAACCAGGGATGCAGCTGTGACGAGCATCCACGTACCTGAGCAGCCCTTGGGAGATGACTTCCCTGGGCAGATTTGCTATTCTAACAATGACTCGACCTGGCTTAGCTTGGAGTAGACAGCCCGTGATTCTCTTCCTTTCATCAGCCCTGCCTAGGCAACCCGTTGAAAACCACTGACTCCCTAGTCCCGGGGGTGACCCCTCTGGCCTCCTGGGAGACAGTGCTCACTTAGAGGAGGGTGTAAAGCAGGTGCCCTCACGTGCTTCAGCCCCAGAACACAGGGCTTCAAGCTGGTAGCAGGGCCTCAGCACGTCAGAGCCCTGGAGGAGAGCCACACCCCCGTGCCGAGAGTCCAAGGTGCAGCCTCTTCCTGTGAGCACATCTGTTCCCCCATCCCCCATCTCATTCACCACCCAGGCTCCATCCTTCCAGCCTAGACCCTTCCTGGGCAGCTCAGGAAGCTCCAGGCTCTCTGGGTCACAGTCTGGCACAGGCTCTATAAGACAGGCTCCCCCTTCCACAGGCCTAGAGTGCCAGCTTAATGCCACCTCCCCAGAAAGCCTCACCCCAGATCCTCAGCTCAAAGTCCCATCAGAGCCACTCCACTGGTCCAAACCCTCCGCTGACACCCTGTCTTAAGAGCAGACCCTCTGGCTGAGATGCTTGTGTCTTGCCACTGAACGTCCTTCAAGACACTCACTCATTTCCCCCACAGGCTGCAAGCCAGGGTGTGTTCTGGGATTGCACTATAGGCAAGAGACCTGATTCAGTCACTCCTTAGAGCAGAGCTTCTCAGCCTTTAATATCATCATCATCAGATCACCCCCCAAGGAGAAAAATTAAGTTTAACTTTATGAGAGAAATAAATGAGAACTAATAGGAAAAGGCAGGGGGAGCAGTTCACAGGGAAGAGAAATAATGTCTGATTATTCCATGTCAAATGTACATTAATTTAGTAAGAGGGAAATTAGAGACTAAGGAGTAGGAGTTTGTGATGTAAACTTGAGTCTTGGAGAAAAATAAGCCATCGTAATAGCTAAGTTTTTTGTCCCCCCGCCCCCAACACCAATTTTTTACTCCTGTGGGGATGGTATCGCCCTATTGAGAATCATGCCACAAAAGAAAAATCCTCAAGTGAGCAATTACATTAAAATGAGGCTGAGACCAGCCCTTTCCTCCAGCTGCACGCTCCCCGTGGTCCACAGAAGTACTCACACCCCCACTGCACGTCTCCAAGGTCTGCAGACCCCACCTCCTCCCAGCTTTGGCTGGGCGTTCCTCCCAATGTTCCTACTTCAAACTCAATTTGCTCCAAATTGTGAAAGAACTCTGCATGGGCAGACAAGATTTTCCACCAGAAGCCCACGGGTTCGCTCCCTTTGTTGGGGAAGAATCCTGCTGTCCCCAGGACTCTGACCTCCCCAAGAAACAGCTGTGGTCACTTGGCTGCTTTGCTGGGCAACTCCTTCCCTACACAGGCATAAGCCATGCCAGCCCCTGTGGAATGGAGGAGGTTAAATGAATTGTGAAAGTAGGTACGGCTCACTGTTTCACAGCCTCTCTAATTATTTACTAATTAAAAAAAAAACATAACTGTTAATCAAGGGACTGAGGGTGTAGCAATGGTTGGCAGGGCTATTTGTGTGATGGCTTTGATGGGCAAACTAAATATTACTTGACACCTTCCCACAGAGCTTTCTGATGGGGTGGGGCTTTAAACGCCGATCAATTATTTAAAGTCCCACATATATTGCCTTTTTTTAATTACAGAGCTTTCCAGAGCTACGGGAATGTAAAGGAAGAAAGAATGAGGTCGCTGCAAAGAACACACCATTTGTCTTAGGATTTCATCTATTTTCCCTCTGCTTTATTAAGACCTCGCTTTGTTTTATAGATCCTATGACCAAGTTGCCAATTTGTTTTCGGCACAGTTTGCTTATTTTTTCTCAGGGCAGGAGCCTCTCCACTTAATTGGCCTGCCTGGGGTGGATGGAGCCTTCAGGAGAGGGCATGCATTCTGAGAGGTCTGATGCTGCATCTGGGAGCACCAGGCCTCTGGGTAACCCTTTCCCTCCCAAAACACCCACTCTGGTTGTATTGTGAATAATACCACATTGGGAAGGAAGTAACAAGAGTGTGCAAAATCTTTCCCCAAGGGGGAAAATGAGACCACACATTAGAAAATAGAGCTACTTTTATGGACACCCTCATACATGACATGCTAGTTTTTTAAACAGTAAGTGGAAATACAAGGGAGTGTTTCTTCGTTCCAGAGCCCTCCACAGTCTAGAAGGCAGGCGAGTTTATGTATGTATGAGCATCAAGTCTCGCCTTGTCCTGGGCACGAAATAGTGTAAATACAGCAGAGTAGTTGCCTTCAAAGAGCTTACGGTCCGGGGCTTCCCTGGTGGCGCAGTGGTTGAGAGTCAGTCTGCCGATGCAGGGGACATGCGTTCATGCCCTGGTCCGGGAAGATCCCACATGCCGCGGAGCAGCTGGGCCCGTGAGCCATGGCTGCTGAGCCTGCGCGTCTGGAGCCTGTGCTCTGCAACGAGAGAGGCCACAACAGTGAGAGGCCCTCATACTGCAAAAAAAAAAAGGAGCTTACGGTCTACCGGTAAAGACAGCCAGCAAATACTTAAGTAGATAAACAGGATGACTTCAGGTATGGAGAAGTGCTATGGAAAAAATAAAAGGTGAAGAGCTGCTTTAGTTACGCCAGGCCAGGACCTCCACACCGAGATGGTAATATTTGAGATGAGACCTGAGGAATGAAAACTAGGCAATTATATGTGGCTTTGAGGAAGAGTCATCCCAAGAGGGAGGAGCAGCAGATGCAAAGGCCCTGGGCTGAGCAGGAATGAGCCTGGCATGTCTGAGAGAGAATAAGAAGGCTGTATGGATGGGAACGAGGCCAGAGTGTGGGTAGGACACAGTAAGGAGGCCGTGATCTCTCTTAAGTGTAATGAGAAGCCCCTGGAGGGTTTTCAGGTATCTAAGAAAAGGCTGGCGTTTCGGGGAGGCCCTGAAGCAGCACTGGCTCATCTCTGCTCCATCTGGGGTCCTCCTCAGGGATGCCCTGATGCCATGCTCTGGGAGGACGACCTCTACACAGATAACATCTCAGTTGGAGGCTCCATTGCAAGCACCGCCATGTTTGGTTAAGGTCAGAGAGGGGGGTCTCCCCAAGATGCTCACCTTCTGGTTGGCCAGAGATGGTGGCATGTTTTGTCTAAAGACCATGGGGATCCTCCTCAACTCTTTCTCACATTCCAACTTCAAAGATCCCCCCACCTCTACCAGCCTCACCACCCCTCACTCATCCATCTACCCATTCACCCAATAGCACCTGGGCCAGGAAGCCAGATTACCCCAGGCCCTCAGGAGCCCCCAGTCTGGGGGAGAAGGACATGAGCAGTACCGTGTCACGGGGCAGTGCAGGACTGGACACAGGAAAAAGGCACAGCACGTGCACATCAAGAGACCACCGGACATCACCTGGGGTAGCAGGGGGCACTTCCTAGAGGTGCTCCTTCAGATGGAGTGTGCTGGGCAGAGGAAGGCGGGGAAAGAAAGACACAGAACTGTCTGTGTAAAGACCCAGAGTCACGAAGAACCTCCAGGCAGAAAGCCATGCGGGGGTATGGGTGAAGAAGTTTGGGTTTCTCCTGAAATTCCTCCAAGTGACTTATTTCTTATGAATTTTCCTCCTGAAGGAGGAAACCACTTAAACACGTGTGGACTTACATCAAATGCAATATTCAACTGTTGTTAGACTTAGAAGGGGCCTCAAAACCACAGTGGACATTGCAGCCACCATTGGGCATCCACTCAACCATGCTTCCCCTTCATTCTTGCCGACAGACTCCAATCTGTTCAGCTTGCCACCCTCCTCCACGTATCTGTGTGCTCCAGAGGAAAGGGCCCATCCTCAGAACTGGGAGTGGGTGGGGGCCCACCAAACATCTCTCATGCCAGCAATTTGTTTAGGCATGGACCTGTGACATAATTTTGGCCACTGAGACACAAAGAATCTTCTAGGGAGCTTTTTGGGAAAGTTTTCCACATTGATAAAAGGGACTTAGGAAAAGAAACACTCCCTCTTCTTCCACTGGAGGGTGGCGAATCAGCACATGACACCTGGCACTGTGGCAGCCACATTAGGACCGTGAAGATGCTGTCACTGGCAGGCTGAGAATGACAGAGCAGGAATGTGGACAGGGACATGATCCATTGTTGAAAGACTGGATTCACTAAACCCAGAGCCATCCAGCCTCAGTTGACACTCTGGAAGATTGCTTTCTGAGGCTCCAGCTCACCTGGAAGGCCAAGTACACTGCCAAGTGAAAGTGCAGACCTGCTCAAGGCCCTCCACTTATACATGGGTGTAGACTCTTAGCAGTTTAATACCCTAGGGTGCAGTTTGCTTGTGCTTTTGAGTCTGACTTAGGACCAAAGTTCTAGGTTAAAGAGGTGATCCTCTAAGTGTCTGGTCTCAGACTGGGAGATCCTGGGGGATTCCCTGGTGTCCAAGAGGGAACAGAGCTCAGATTCATGGAGCATCTCAACTAAGAGAGAGAGCAAGGCTTGGAAAATGACCTATACCCATGATCTAGTCCTCACCTCACCCCAAGGACATGGATCCTGCTGTGAGTGTGGGACACACTGGCATGGAGCCTGGGTGCCTGGCCTCAGCCAGTGAACCTTCACGCAAGAAGGAAAGAGCTGGGACTTCAGATCAGAGACATGCCATTAGGTCAAGGCGTGGCTCTGCATCTCACCAGTGGGGAGCCTTAGCCTCCCTGACCTCCCGGGGCCTTCCTTCCTCCCCTGTGGCCAACACCTGCCCTCACAGCTGTCACGAGGACTGGAGGAAGTGGAGCCAGTGCCCTCCAGTCCCCTCTCCCCTTCCTGGCACAAGGAAGGCCACATCCCCCAGCCTCTCTGGAGTTCGGCGGGGCCAGTGGCAGGTAGCTCACAGCACCTGCAGGCTAGGCCCACCCATGCTGAGCAGCTCTCCTCTTTCTGCCCTGACCGTTGGCCGCTGGATCCAGAGCACCCAGTGGAGGACGCTGAGGAAGCCCTAGCAGATAGCAATACAAAAAGACAGAGGAGCCTGGATTCACAAATCACCAAGTGGAAGGCTGCCTGCTGAATGCCTTCTCAGGATTTAATGTCAGCAAAAATAAACCTCTATTATGTCGGGTGTTGGGTGGTTTGTTACATTAGCTAGCATCAGTAATCCCGACTAACACAAATGTTATGGGAGGCATCATAGTAACAATAGATGCTTTTAAAAGCCATGATTTCTTTTTCTACCTCTTGCTTTCTTCTCTCTTCCTAGAACTTGCTCTGGCCCTTTAAAATTCGAGGAGCAGGCATCAGTGCAGAGAGGCTCCTTATAAACCCTGCCTGTGGGCTCTGCCCACCTCAGCCTCTGCTGGTCAACTCGGAAGCCCGCAGAACTTTAGGATCTGTGCCATGTGAAGGAGGCCTGTACCTCCAGGCACTTCCTCTGATCCCCAGTGCTGGCCCAAGACACGTGCCAGCCTGCCTGGGACCTGGAGAGCAAGGCTCACGCCTGTCTACTTTGACCTCATTAAATTTCCCTGTCTCCAGGAGGCTGGAGGAAGTCGGGCAATGCAGATGAGTACAGGTCTCCAAAACTGGCCTTGAGGGCTCTGCTCCTTGCCAGGGCAGTGGGACTGAGCATGCCCGGAAACCCATCTCTGAAAGGGTGCTTCTGACCCTGAACAACCTCAGAAAAGAAGAGGGAGTGTGGTGTGACCTCATGTGGGATAGGATGATGATTCTGAATCTCTGTCCTTAAGGGTATAAGTTCTGGGGACATAAAATGCTTTGGCTTATTTGCAATTCATCTGTGTGCCCAGTTCTCTAACCCCTACATTCCACACACAGTCCCTGTTTTCCTTTAAAACACAGCACCCCTTCAAGGTCCCAGAAAGAATCAACTCTCACAGAAAAGTCAGCAGGCATCTAGACTAGACACAGAATGGACAGACAGGGAGGGAATTAAATCACGCACATCTTAGCCAGAAACTTCTAAATTCTTGTTAGACTTTTAGTCTTCCTAAAACCAACCCCACCCATAACACATCACCACTGTCCCCTAAACTCTGGGGGCCCTCTTTCCTCCATGTTGCAGGGGACTCGGGGCTTTCCCAGTGTCTCTTCCCAAATCTGTGTAACAGCCCCCAGTGGCCACCAGGACAAAGGGCTCCTTAGAAGGCAGCCGAGGTGCACGTGTTCTTTGAGTCCCGTAAGGTCTTCCCTCAGGAACCAGCGCTCTGCCCAGTGAGGGATCCGGTGAACAAAGCGTGTTTCCCCTCTGCAGCACATCCATCATCTGTCCATCCCCCCTAAGCCACCCCTTCTCATCTTCATGCAGCCGCAGTGCTGAGCTTGCCTGGCCAGCATGGTGGGGGGAGAGCAGTGTTCTCCTGAAACAGCACATGGTCCAGCGAGAGGAAACACAGACAGGTGAGTTGCTTGTAGGGAGGGAAGAGAAAGGGCTAGAAGTGGTCCTTGTTACGTCAAGGAGCAGCTGAGACTCAGAGGAGGAAACGCCTCGCCGTGGGTCACAGTCAAGTTCCTGCCCTTTAAGAAGATCCAAGCCCCACCTGGCACCAGCAGTTCTCGGATCATGTTCGCTCAGAACCTCAGAGCCGGCACAGTCCAGGAGAGGCCGAGACAGAGGGGTGCAGCGGGGTGGGGGAGGAGGGGGGAGAGCAGGTCGGGTCCTGAGCAGCCTCTGGCAGATGCCCAGGGGAGCACCCCGATCCTACACAGCCATGGGCTCCAGGCCAGGGGCACACAGCCTTACCTGGGGTGCTTCAGACAGGGGAGCAGCCTGCAAGGGCCCTGGGTGCAGGGGACACACTCAGCCAGAAGCCAGGAAGGCCTATGTGGCTGTGCACGGGGAGGGGGAGGGAGGAGTGGCACCCAGTGTGTCTGAGGAAGAGAGAGGTGACCAGGGCGCAAGCTCTAGTGAACCACAGCTATGATTTTTGTTTTAACTGAAGGAGAATTTTAAGCCAGGCAATGATTTTTTTAGTTTGTAAAGACATCTCACTGAGAAATCAGGCAGAAATCAGGCTGCATTCATCCAAACAGGAAAGATGAAGGGCGCTTGGCAGTGGCCCTGGAGAGCTGTCTGCATTCAAAACATAATTAGAAAGTGGGCTCAGGAAGAGAGGCCAAGGGAGCAAAAGAGAAGGTGGCCAGGAGGACCTCGAGTTCTCTGCCCACCAGGTCACGAGGGGGCCACAGCTCAGACGGGTGGTCACAGGAAAGGACCCGCTGGGTGGGGAAGATTGGGACCTGGTCCCCAGCAGGTCTGCTGGACATGCCTTTGGGACATCAAAGGGGCAGCTGGATGTGCAGTCCAGAGCTACAGGGGCAGTGAGCTGGAGCGACAGGCTTGGTGACACTGATGTGACAATCATTAAGAGGAGCTGTGGGCACAGACAGGATGACGGGCACATGTGCCTGGAAAGGAGAACTGTGGGCTGCAGCAGTCGGGGGCGCGTCTGCTAGGCAAGGCCAGGTGAAGGGCACCACACGGTGACAGGCAGGGAGGCCGGGCCCCCCGGGGTCCAGCTCAGAGCCTGCCCCATGCTCTCCAGGGAATCACTCCATCAGCCTGACTCAGAGCTGCCGTTAGGTGGGGAAGATGGGCACATACCCACCCCGTGGATTAGTCAACAGGAGTCAAGGAGACCCCCACGCGTGAGCCACGGGACCTGGCTCTCTGCGGCATCCTCACCAGTCACAGATGTTTGTGCTCCTTAGGTTTCTATCTGTGAATGAGGAGCTGTACTAGTTCCACCTCTGTGAAAAAATTAGGAGAAGTTACTTCAGGACACAGTCATTAAAATGATGTAGTTATACATGTCAATATTAATAACACACGGACATGTGAGCTAAGGGCTCCTCCAGGGGCCTGTCCCAGAAGAGTGTTTCCAGCGTGTTAGCCCTGACATCTTCTCTGCAGTTTTACTGTGGGAGGGAGATAGATCCAGCTGTAAGGAATGCAGGTGAACCCCTGATGGTACTTCCGTCTTCCAGAAGGTGGGCCTCATGTCAAAATTCTCACAGAGGGGCAAGTCCAGGAACCTTGTGATAAAACGCGTCATTGATCTTCACTCAAAGCACATTTGTCCCTGGATATGATGGTGCAAACCCAGTACTGAAGGAAGGAACCCAGGCTCATTCACTGCCCAGCTCACATTACTGTCTGTGTGAACCTGAGAAAACATGCAACCCCTGAGCCCCAGTTTACCTGTCAATCAAGTGGGAGCTTTCACTCCTGTTGTTCAAACTGTACACAAGTGTCATGAGGTTCAAATTAGATCATGAAAAGCATGAACCTACCTGGTGAGTAAATGGAATCAATTATCAAAAGTAATTAGCAGATTCTTGGTCAATGAAATTGATTATGGAAAATGAATGACTTAGAACCCCCCCAAAAAATTTGAGTTTAACAAAAAGAAAAAAGAGATTCAACCGAGCAGTGTTCAGCAGATCAGCCAGCATAGTCTGTATGTACAGTGTATCCTATAAGCAACTAAACCAGAGAAGTTGCTCAGGAAGATGCTTTGATTCTGATTATGGTGTCAAGATGCAACTATTCTACTGAAAAGACACCCAGCATGATACAGCAGTTACCCCTGCTCTCCACTCCCTTTCCCAGTATTGAGATGGCCAAAATTCTCCTCTAGAACTTTTTTGCCAATGCCTATTATGTAGGTCTTCATTATGTCTCAAAAGATTATCCATGGGCCCACTAACCATTAATTCTATATTCAAGAGAGAAACACTTTAATTAACAGAACAATAAGAATTTATCGGAATATTTTTCATAGCTCAAATCTGCTGAAGAAATACAAAATGTTAATTTAGGAAAGTATCAATATGTCCTCTACAGATAATACACTGCCCATTGCCTGGTACATTTTAAAGGGATTTGAGACAAACACTAGGCATATGCAATTATGGGTCCTATGAAATATAGATACAGCATCTTTTTCTTAATTAATAACCTGGACAGACAAAGAGTATTAGCAAGAGATATAAAAGAAGCTAATTATCACAGCAGACTGGGGCAGCAGTCTTCAGCACAAAGATAAGGCAGCCTTCCTTCAAACAAACAAGTGGGAAAGGATTTTTTTTCTAAGAACCATCTTTACAGGAGGAACAGAAGTAGATAAGATCATTGTTTATGTGTACAGAGGACGATCCCAAAGGCCTTTCCTGGCACCATCTTCCCATCTTCAATTCATTCTTCACCATGCAGCCCTTCCTGAAGGGCAGCTTCAAACCTCCCCTTGCCTTGATGGCCCCAAGTTGCAATCCAAACTCCTTGCTGTGGCTCATGAGGTTTGCACAACCTGAGCCTAGTGACCCCATCAGCCCTCTCCTGCCTCTGGAGCCCCCATGCTGGCTCCAGCTGACTCTGTGCTCCAAGCCCTGCCCACTCCCCTGCCCACTTCTTGACTTGCTGGGACCAGCTCAGGTGCACTTCCCGGAACCCACGTTCCAAGACTCCAAAGCATCTCATCAGCTGTGTCTGACCTGCAGGAGGCACTCAGAAATATTCCGTGGAATAGATGAATAATTGAGTGAGTGGGGAAGCACTTGGCAGAGCCGGCCCATGTCTCTGACCAGATCTTGCCTGGGCTGTGATGAGGAGGCCTGTGAACACAATGACAGCAAAAGAGGGGCTGAGTGCGACCGGTGTCAGAAGCCAGTCCTGGCCAGGCCCAGGGCTCCGTCTGCCATGCTCTCTCCAGACTGGGGCTAAGGCACAGCCTGAACCAGCAGAGTGAATGAGCCCATGATAAGCCCAGCAAGGCTGATGGCAGCCTTTCTGTTCTAAGCAGCATGTTTTGTTGTGCTCCAGTGAGTAGATAAACTCTCCCATGTAGCCAGCACAGCTCAGTGGAGAGACGAGGAGGACTCTCCCAGGATAGCAGCTGGATGTGCTCCTGGGCTGGAAGGTAGCTGTCTGCAGGGGGAGAGGGCCAAAACACCCTGCCCCCTACCCCCACAGGGACAGCTTTCCTGAAAGGAGAACAGAACCTCGAGGGTTCCAACGCTGCTACACGGGACTCAGCTGTCAGCGTTGATTGGATGATAGATAACGTGTGAAGGCCCCAGTGCTCGGGGTCTCCCAGGCCGGCTGGGAACAAGGTTCACTCTACAGAGCAGCCAACCATGAACTGCACAGGATGACCTGGTGCTTGTCCCTGAGGAAGTTACGGCTTAGAAGGACAACTTGTCTGTAGGTAAAGGTTAATGTCCCCTGAAGCTTGCTCCAGGACCCTCTACATCCATTTCCAGAGCTAAAATCACCACTCATATGCCAATGGCTCCCAAATCTGGGACTGCAGCACGGACTTCTCACCTGAGTCTCAACCTAACATCCCACAGCCTGTCACATGTATATCCCGCAGGTACTTGCACTCAGAACCGAGCTCAGCATTGCTCTGCGTGCCCAGATCCAATGAATCGACTAATAGTCAACCAGTTTCCCAAATCAAATGCTGGAAAATCATCCTTGACTTCTCCTTCTCCCTCTTCATCCACTACCCTAACTACTCCCCAAATATCATTGACTTTACCTCTCAAATAACTGTCCAACTCACCTTGTCTCTGCAGGCCAGCTCTGATAGCTTAGCTCCCAAACTATTGCAACATCCTTTTAAAAGCTCCTTCTGACTCCATCCTTTTCATTCCATCCTCCACTTGGACCACCAAGGTGGCCATGTTACCTTGCTGCTAAAAATCATGTCTTTCATCCCCAAGCCCATCCTTCCCTACTCTATTCTGTGATTCAAGGATGGAAATCTGCAGACAGCCATTCCCAGACTTAGGAGTCAGCTGGCTCTGGTTAAGATACACCAGTGGAAGACAATGGCGAGAGAAAGGGAGAATGGGCTCCTGTCGGCACCCAATTTTGCCTCCCAGTAGAGGAGTAAAACACATTAGCTCCAACGTCTTTCGGAACTCCAGCCCTGGCTCTAAAGCACACCACTAGGATTATGACAGCTGCCCTTGATGTACGTCTCAGCAGCTCAACATATATGCTGTGCCCTCGGAGGTCCAGCCACCAGCCAACTGTGCCCCTTTGAAGACCTCAGTGGCCCTGTCTCTGAGTTCCTAAGATCTGGGAACATCATTTCCATTTTTTTCTATAACCTTAAGTATAATAGCTGCTTCCTGCAGTTCCTCATACCTGAGTTACTGCAGAGTTCCTTTCACTCTGCTCTTTCAGCTCTGTGTAACCAATACCTTGTGTTAAATCTCCTCTAATTGAAATGCCTAGGATGGTTTCTTTCATCCTCAGTGTACTTCATCTGATACAGGTAGATTGAAAACACAAGTCTATGTCTATTTCTTCACAAAATAACAGTAAAAAGATCAAAAGGTCTAAACCTTCAAGCACAAAGAAAACACATGAAAAGATAACCACAGATGACAGATATCAACCACATTTTGCAGAAGGTAGAGCAGCTGAGAAGGCAGTAACTGACTTGGTGGACCAGAGAAAGCAGAAACCTCAGTACCTGCAGTTGCTTGGAGGCATCAGGAAGCAAGGCAGCTTCAATTGCAGAACTCTAGAAGAGCAGAGAAACAGGGACTACAGACACTCTGTGGTGAGCTCACAGGGTAAGGTTAAAAAGAGCAAAGAGGTGTAAAAACCTAAGATCTATGTACAAAGAAAAACAGATCCCTTCCTCCAGCCACACAGCAGAAGCTGCTCCTCCCCATGGTTGCTGAACAAAGCAGATCACTATTGAAAGAGTGAGCCAGAGAGGGCCTGGAGAGCAGACCACTGAGGGAGGGGTTGTCTGGAACATAGGGAGTAGGGGGCATTCAGCAACAATCTGAAGCACAAATCAGCTAGCTCCTTTTTTTTTTATTATTGGAGTATAATTGCTTTACAATATTGTGTTAGTTTCTGCTGTATGGTGAAGTGAATTGGCTATATGTATAAATATATGCCCTCCCTCTTGGACCTCCCTCCCACACCCCCATCCCACCCATCTAGGTCATCACAGAGCACCTAGCTGAGTTCCCTGTGCTACACAGCACGTTCCCACTGGCTATCTATTTTACACACGGTAGTGTATTTATGTCAAATCTCCCAATTCATCCCACCCTGCCCTTCATCCCCATGTCCACAGGTCCATTCTCTACATCTGCGTTTCTATTCCTGCCCTGCAAAAATGACTATACTAAACAAAGCAATCTACAGGTTCAGTGTAATCCCTATCGAATTACCAATGGCATTTTTCACAGAATTAGAACAAAAAATTTTACAATTTATATGGAAACACCAAAGACCCCAAATACCCAAAGCAATCTTGAGAAAGAAAAATGGAGCTGGAGAAATCAGGCTCTCTGACTTCAGACTATACTACAAAGCTACAGTAATCAAGACCGTATGGTACTGGCACAAAAACAGAAATATAAATCAATGGTCCAGGATAGAAAGCTCAGAGATATACCCATGCACCTATGGTCACCTAATCTATGACAAAGGCAGCAAGAATATACAGTGGAGAAAAGACAGCCTCTTCAACAAGTGGTGCTGGGTAAACTGGACAACTACATGTAAAAGAATGAAATTAGAACACTCCCTAACACCATACACAAAAATAAACTCAAAATGGATTAAAGACTAAATGTAAGGCCAGACACTATAAAACTCTTAGAGGAAAACATATGAAAAACACTCTTTGAAATAAATCACAGCAAGGTCTTTTATGACCCACCTCATAGAGTAATGGAAATAAAAACAAAAATAAGAAAATGGGACCTAATTGAACGTAAAAGCTTTGGCACAGCAAAGGAAACCATAAACAAGACGACAACCCACAGAATGGGAGAAAATATTTGCAAATGAAGCAACAGACAAAGGATTAATCTCAGCTAGCTTCTTGTTTCCTCCCTACCTGCTTCTCAGGAAGCTACCAGAGCACATGCACCAGCAAAAGGAAGGCACAAATAAGCTCTTAGATACCACATCAAAAATACAGGTGACAAAATATAAAAAACAGATGCTACCATCCAGAAAGTAAAAAGACAACATTTTTAACCTTTTATTTCTATTCTCAAAAATAGAATGGAGTGTGGAGAAAGGGGAACTCTATTGCACTTGGTGGGAATATAAATTGGTGCAGCCACTGTGGAAAACAATGTGGAGGTTTCTCAAAAGAACTAAAAATAGAGCTGCCATATGACCCAGCAATCCCACTCCTGGATATATATCCGGAAAAGTTGAAAACTCTAATTCAAAAAGGTACATGCACCCCAATGTTCATAGTAGCACTATTTGCAATAGCCAAGACATGGAAGCAACCTAAGTGTCCATCAACAGATGAATGGATAAAGATGTGGTACATATATTATAATGGAATACAACTCAGCCATAAGAAAGCATGAAATTTTGCCATTTGCAACAACATGGATGGACTTGGAGGGTATTATGCTAAGTAAAATAAGTCAGACAGAGGAAGACAAGTACATATTTGGAATCTAAGAAATACAACAAGCTAGTATATATAACAAAAAAGAAGCAGACTCACAAATATAGAGAACAAACTAGTGGTTACCAATGCCTAGAGGGAAAGGGGAGGGGCAATATAGGGGTGAGGAATTAAGAAGTATAAAATATTATGTATAAAACAAGTTACAAGGGTATATTATAAAACACAGGGAATATAGACAGTATTTTATAATAACTATAAATGGAATATAACCTTAAAAAATAGAATGTAGAGACTATTTGCAAATCATGTATTCCATAAGGGATTTGTATCCAGATATATAAAGAATTCATAAAAATCAATAAGAAAAATTTAAATGACCTGATTAACAAATGGACAAAGGATCAAAATGGACATTTCTCCAAAGAAGATACATAAATGGCCAATAATCACATTAAAAGATGCTCAACATCATTAGGGAAATGCAAATCAAAACCACAATAAGACTCCATTTCACGCCCTTAGGATGGCTATAATCAGTGAGGTAAAATAACAAGAATTGCTGAGAATGTAGAGAAACTAGACCCCTCATACATTAGTGGTGGGAATGTAAAATGGTTCAACCACTGTGGAAAACAATTTGGTGGCTCTTCAAAAAGTTAAACATAGGTTTACCATATGACCCAGCAATTCCACTCCTAGATATATACCCAAGAGAAGTGAAAACAGGTGCTCATATAAGTACACATACATCCATGCTCATAGCAGCACTATTCACAATTTTCAAAAGTTGGAAACAGCCCAAATGTCCATCAGTGGATCAATAGATTTTTTTAATGTGGTATATAAATAAAATGGAATATTATCCAGTGATAAAAGAATGAAGTACTGATAAATGCTATGTGAATGAACCTCAAAAACATTATACACAATGAAAGAAGCCAGATGCAAAAGGCCACATATTATATGATTCCATTCATATAAAATGTCCAGAATAGGCAAATCTATAGAGACAGAAAATAGATTAGTGGTTTCCAGAGGTTGGGGGAAAGGGTACTTGAGAAGGACTGCTAGTGAGTATGGAGTGTCTCTTGGGCATGATGAAATATTCTAAAATTAGATTATGGTGATTGCATAACTCTGTGATTATACCAAAATAAACCCCAAAACATTGAATTGTACACTTTTAATTGGTGAAATGTATGGAATGTAAATTTTCTTTCACCTGATGAAGCAAAATTGTCCGTGTGTGAGGTGTTTCAGATAATTTACACATTCCATACTAGCCTTGCCTGGGAAGACATAACCATGACCATGGAGCAGGAATCACACCTTCATTGCAGAAAATCCATGGAGCAACTCATGAAGGATTATGACCCCAGATTATGATCTAATTAACTGAAACACTCCTGAGATAACAGGAACAACTTTTACACAGTGTTTTCCATTTTGAAATGCACTTTATAACTTAATTGGTCTGAAAGCTATCAGTCCAAATCTTTCATTTCCCCATGACTATCTGATAATCACACACACGAACCCTTACGTGCATATACCTCAAGGACACATGGCACAATTATGTTTAGGGCAGATTAAGATGTCAATCTCCTTGCAGCATCTGATCTCCTTTTAGATGCATGTTAGCAGAAAAACAGCTTGACATGAGGATGATCTGGTTGTCTCAGGAGTGCCCTTGCATCCATCATGACCAGTTTGGTCAGTCTCAGAAGGCTGGGACAGTCCAGGAAGGCACTGTCCTAAGGAGAGTAGAGAGGAGAGGAGGGACCAGAGGGAGTCAAGTGGAAGTGGTGTAATTCAACAATTCTCCAGGAAAGCTGTCACCAAGAGGTCATGCAAACCATAGCCACAAAGGAAGGCAAGTGGGACACCAAGGCAAGCCAGTCAAGGAGCAAGACTCGGGTTTGCAGGACCTGGGCAGCAAAAGCGGGGATCAGAGAGCTCAGGAGAATGGCAGAGGTAGGAGGCGCCTGTGTGAGGGGAACGTATGCTGTTTCTCTGCAGGTCTCCCTTTCCCCTTCCCACCCGTTCCCTCAGCACCTCGGCCACTGCCCTCCTGAGACCAAACAATGAAGGAGGTCACTCCCTGCCCCTGGAGATGATTAGTGAGCTGCTCCATCAACGTGCGAGCCTACTGTGAGACTAGCTTCAGCCCCTCTGCTGCCAGATTTGAAGGAAAAGGTCGTTTTTCAAACCAAACACGGAGCAGTCCATCAGCATGTGTTGAAGATGATAAAGCACCCTCTCCTGCAGTCTATTTTACCACAAATCTTCTTTACCAGCCCCTGCACACTCCAAGACAGCAGCTCTCACACTTCAGCCAGCATCAGAAACACTGGGAGGGTCATTAAAGCACAGGATGCTGGGACCCTCAGGTGGCAATGACGGTGATGCAGGTGCAGAAACCGTACTCTGAAACCCACCCTCCAAAAGTTCCCCCCAAGCCTCCAGGCGCACTCAGTAGCCATATGACCTCAGAGAAGTTCTGGAGCCATGCCGTGCCTTGTTTCCTTACCTGTAAAATGGAAAACTCCTAGTTCACAGGGTTGTTGTAAGAATGAGTGAGCTAACAGGTGTGAAGGTTGGGGACAGTGCCTGACACCGGTGCCGTGCCTGGATCTGAGCTCGTGACCAGCCCCCAGTGACTTGCCAGTGCACAGGATTGGTGGTCTGATGCATTCACGGTCTCTGGTGGGAACACTGTTCATTTTCTCATGAGAAGTGGATCTGGTACAGCTGTTTCTTCAATTTAAAAAATAAATTAAATAAACCCCAAGTTCTTTGTAGGCAGTGGTTCCTTCTTTCATCCCTGTGCCGACAAGAAGCGGAGGTGCTCTGGGGAGGAAGAAATGTGCTCGTGCCTGAGTGAAGCCATTTGTGAAATGAGGGCTCAGGTGGGCAGAGCCAGCACAGGGTCTCATGGAGAGACAACTATTTTGAAAACCACAAGGTGGGCAGCCCCCCAACTGCTGGGACTCAGTTCCTCACCTTGCACACAACAGGCACTCACTAGAAGCCTCAATCCTTCCAGCACCCACCACATGGGTTGTGTTTACTGGTCTCTCCGCAGGTGTGGTGGATGGACCAGGCTGCTCCACGTTGCATCCCGGCACCCAGCACAGCCTGGCTCATGGAGGGCCTCAGCCAGCAGGTGCAAGATGGGAGGCAGGGCTTGTGGTTGAACTCTGTGCTGCTGGGGATCTGGGCCCCCTCTTGGGACAGAAAGTCAGTCATTTGCCCCCATTCACTGTCTGTGGCAGCCTATTGGCTGCTACATGCTAGCTTCTGCTCTCCCAGGCAGTTGTAAATTGATCATTTGATGATCTATTCCAGCATTTTCTCACCCTTCCTGTTAGGCTGACAGATGCCTACTTGTAGGCCCAGGCTTGCTGAGGGTGGGCACTCTGTGACCAGAACTCCTTAGGGCCTGCAGGAGGCTTGGGACTAAGCTGAGAAGTTCTTTCTGCAAGTCTTTGATCCGCGTCTCTGCAGCAGTGGTTCTCAAAGTGTGGTACCCAGCCAGCACCATCGACATTACCTGGGAATCTGTTAGAACTCCACATTTACAAGATTCAGTCCAGATCTTCTGACTCTGACACCTGTGGGTTGGGGCCCCACCAATTTGTGTTTTATGAGCCTTCTAGGTGATTCTAATGCTCACTGAAGTTTGAAAGCCACCGTTCTGGAGACCCCAGGAAGAAGTTAGGATTGAGACAGTAATTCTTTACTGAAGGTGAAGAAACTCAAAGCCAGATGCATATGATTTGTACAAGGTGACTCATCTGTGTATTCTTTTATTCTCTCATTAATTTGTCAAACACTTACCGATTGCTGGCTCTGCGCACGGCACTGGGATAGGAACACAGGTTACAACCCCATATTCAAGAGTTCACAGTCTAGTGAGAGGAGACAAAAATGCAAAAGAGGGGATTAAAATCTGCCGATGCAGTCAGCAAGCACTCTCATGGCCTGGAAGTGCTGGGCAGCTGCCCCAGGACATGATGGTGAATGTGTAACCACACGTCCAGCCTCGTTGATACTGCAGCTGAAAAGGGAGACAGACTTCCAGAGAAACACTCACAGACAAAGGCTGGGCTAAGTGCTATGGAGGCACCCAGGGCAGAGTGGGTGGTTACATGGTAGGTGGAGTTGACTAGTCTGCAGGGTCCAAACAGCCAGCTGTGGGAATGAGAGCAGTGCTGACCAGGGAGGATGGGCGGGAGTGGAAGGGAGGGAGGGGCATCCGAATGTGCAGGCTGCAACTCAGCATATCCGGGGTCCTCTTGGTCTCAAGCATCTTGGAGGTCTAAGTGGAGATGTCGAGATAGCAAGTGGATATATGGCTCTCTAGTGAGAGCCAGGCTACAGATGAGCAAATGACAGCCTTCATCCTTGGGATCTGTGGCTCCTGAGACCACCTGAGAAGGGAATGCAGGCAACCCACCCACTGAGTAGGGGTGGAGGGGTGAGGGAGAGGATGGAACTGGCAAAGGTGAGAAGTCCATCGCCACTTAGGAGATTGGGATTAACATACACACACTACTGTATATAAAATAGGTAACCAACAAGGACCTACTATAGAGCACAGGGAACTCTGCTCGATATTCCGTAATAACCTATTTGGGTAAAGAACCTGAAAAAGAATGTAGATATCTATATCTATATCTATATCTATATCTATATATATATATATATACATATGTATAACTGAATCACTTTGCTGTACGGCAGAAACTAACACAACATTTTAAATCAACTATAATCCAATAAAAAAATTTTAAAAATAAATAAATCCTTTTGACCACAATAAATATGTTCATCTCAGAGGACATGACTTCTCAGCTGGTTGTCCTGTGTGCTCTGTTGGTTTTGTCTCCATACAGTGGGAGAGATGCAAGAATAGGAGGGGTGGGGTTGCAGATGTAGGACATGGGGCTCATGGATGGGGCAAGGTCCCTAAGCAGAAAGAAGGGTTGGAATCCAGAGCACGGGAGGGCTGTTGGCCTCAGAAAGAGAAGCTCATAGCTCCTCTGCTATGAAGAGAGGGAGAGAAGGAATGGCTACAGATGAAAGATGACCAACGGGCTCAGCAATGGAAGCTGAGGACATCCCTGGATGGCTTCCGTCGTCCCTGCAAGTAGGTAGGCATGCCCTGCTAAAGGAGAGGGAGGAGCTTGATGTGGGAGGAAAGTCCAGATGTCCTGAATGTTGTTGCAGGTACTGGATGCTCAAGCTAGCCGGGCAGATCTACCGACACTGCTGGGCACAGGGAGGGCTGCGGAGGTCGGGCAACACAGGTGCACATCCTCCGTGACAACCAGCCCTCTGATTCCTCTGCCTGGCAGAACCAGAATAGACACGGGTCTCCAAGCTGTAGGGAAAGATTGGAAGGTGGGCAAAACTTTTACAAAAATGGCTCTGCCCTGAGTGGGTCCAGGCATCAGACAGCCTTGGTTCAAACCTTGGCTCCGACCAGGATTTAGTGGTGACCTCTGGAGCAGCCTAGGTGGCCTCACAAAGCCTCATCTTCTTCCTTACAGAAGAGGGATAATCACATGGTTTACAATGAAGCCACTGGAATCGTCCCCGGTGTGCCCGGCACACAGTGCCTCTCTGGTCCACAACCGTGGTACAGTCAGTGGTGGCAAGAGATAAAGCTGTCTCATGGGCTCCCCAAGTCAGACCCCCATACAATCACACAACCCCACAGAGATGTGTTCAGAGAACCACACACTAGGAGAGGACCTCAGCTTAATCACATTTTCTTACCCTAATCCAAAGTACCTTAACTGTGAATAGCAACAATGCTTGTCACCCTGGGCCTTAAGTGTCCATTCCATTTATTTATGTTTTTTAAAGGGAACTTTGTTTGCTTGTTTGTTTGTTTATTTACTTATTTATTTATTTTTGGCTGCGTTGGGTCTTTGTTGCTGCGCACGGCTTTCTTTAGTTGTGGCGAGTGGGGGCTACCCCTCGTTGTGGTGCGCGGGCTTCTCATTGCGGTGGGAAGTGCTTCTCTTGTTGCAGAGCCTGGGCTCTAGGAACGCTTGCTTCAGTAGTTGTGGCTCGTGAGCTCTAGAGAGCAGACTCAGTAGCTGTGGTGCACGGGCTTAGTTGCTCCACAGCATGTGGGATCTTCCTGGACCAAGGCTCGAACCCATGTCCCCTGCATTGGCAGGCAGATTCTTAACCACTGCGCCACCAGGGAAGCCCTAGTCATTCCCTTTAAAAAGAAATCTCTGGATTTTCTAAGGCTCTGGAGTCAGCTAAGCTGGTATTCCCTAAAGAGGCTTAAATGCATCTGTCCTGCCCAGGTGCCCAGTGATGCCCAGTGTGGAGAAAGCAGCCCCTTCCTGAGGCACCTGCCGATGTTTATACAGGTGCTGCAGGGGCCCCTTCTCCCTCCCCACCGTCGTTGTCTCTGGGTTTGCTGGAGGAAAGAAAGGGGCATCATCCTGCTTGCAGACAACCGAAGGAAGAAAGATGCCAGCAGTGGCTAAATTCCAAAGGAAGTGGCGTTCAAAATGTGAGGCTGATCTCTTAGGAAGAGTATCCCCAACAGAGAGCTTTGAAGTCTGGCCTCCACAACTTACTTCAAGGCTGAATTCTAATGAAACCTGCACATCTAAAACTATATAAATTAACACTCTCATTAGGGCCCTGGAGCTACAGGCTCTGCGCAAAACAGGCCCATTTAAATGTAAATCTTGACATTCAGCCCAAGACTAGAAAAGAAATAGTTTCCACACCTAAGCAGCGTTAGAAGACTGAGGACTAAATATTAATTCTTTATGACAGAATCATTTTTTATGACAGAATTTTTAATCATGTTTACTTTTAGGCCATCATGATTCTGGGTCTTTTCTCCGTCTTGGAGAATATTGGATTTCTAATTACATGAAACTCAGAGACAGCATCCACATGCCTCTCAGGTTCTCCTTCAAGGCCACAGATAGTATGATTAAGTGTAATTTTGTTAAAAGTGGAGCTCCCAGCACTGTTGACAGGGATCTTGGAGACGCTGAAGATAATCAAGCAGAAATGAAAACATGGGATTCTGGCCAAAAATGAAAAGAGAAACCTGCTCTGAATAATAAACCATGCTGCTGATAAAGTTTCTGCTGTTTGTAAGATAGTGGAACATCCCTGTGTATTATATTCCTCTAAAACAGTCCCGGCGGAAATGTGGTCATCCAGCTACCTAAAGGCAATGTGATTTCCATGTCTGCCTTCGAAGCTGACAGCCTGGGTTCGAATCCCTACGCTTCCCTAACAAGCTGAGTGACAGTCAGGCATCACGTAACGTATCTGAACCTGCTCGCTCAGCGGGCTGAGAACACCTTCCAGGTGGGATGCTGTGAAGGTCAGTGTGATGGCCCAGGCCGGTGCCCAGGTGCCCAGGCCCTCACAGAACCTTCCCCGGCTCCCCAGCCACCCACTGGGGTGGCCACACAGATCCCACAGGATTACAGTGAGGACCAGGTTCTGGCTTTCTTAATCGTGGCCATGTGGCTCTGAGAACATGGCCCAGCGTTCCCGTCAGCAAGATAGGGAGCATCTCACCTTCCTGGAGAGCTGGGAAAACACACCCAGCATCAAGTCAGTGTGCAAGGGCCGGTTCCCCTGCTCCCTTCCTCCAAACATCCCGGGAAACATGAAATAGCAGAGTGTGGGTTTCCGCTCTTGAAAACACTGCTACCTACTTAGAACACACAGCTGTATACCCTTTGAACACAGGAAAGGCACCCTGTGTTCTGGGCTACAAGCCCAGGATGTCCACTGAGGCTCCGTGGTGGCAGTGGGCAATTCCTCGGGGCGTGGGCTACACCTCAGAGCTCCCGGATGGACCTGGCTGCGTGCCTGTGAGCCCAGGGCACCAACATGCCTTCGGCACTCCATACACACCTACAACTGCTGCTCCCGGGACCCGTGCTTGTCCTTTAAAATGTCCCTGAGTGAAGTTCTGCATTCACACTCCAGTGTGAGAATGAGTGTCTCCTCCATCGTATCCATTATTTCGTTTTCTCACCCATGAACCACGCTGTGCATCCAGCCACTCAGACATGCACTGTGGGTTCCTGTGTACTTCTTGCTGTCAGGCCCCAGCAGGAAACAGCAGTGGTCCCAAGTGGGCCCTTGAAGACATTTAGAACCCCAGATTTCCACTAGCCCCTAAGCCACCCTAAATTACCGTTCAATCTAAGCAAAAGCAGTTGCTTTCCAAATGCAGCTTTCGAAGAGTCATCTAAGCCCCTAACCCACCCTGAGTCCCTCCACTACAGAAATTCCGGAGCTTCCACTGGGCTACAAGGTGAGGTAGACCAAGAGCCTCACAGTCCGTTCAGGAGCAGAGCAGTCAACAGGCAAGAGAACAACCCAGCAGCAGCCAGCCTGTGGTGACACAAGCCCCTGTACTCCCGAAGCCAGAGCCCAGTGCCCACGTGGCTTAGAGAAAGACAGGGCTGGTGAGATGGGCAGGAACCAAGACTGAGTGGGCCCCGCACCCTGGGGTGAGAAGCCTAATTTTCATCAGGGCAGCTTTAATCTGGGGAGTGACTGGTCTGCTTGAATCTTGCTCCAGTATAAATGCTGGATGCAGGAGACCCAGTGGGCAGGGAGACTCCTTAGCGGGGAGGCCACAGCAGAAGACTGGGTCCAGGAGGACAGAGGGTGGCAAGGGAGAGGAGGGGTGTGAGGGAGAGAGAGCTTAGAGACCAGGACCAGGGCCTTGATTGTCAGTAGGAGGCTGGCGCAGGCTGGATTAAGGGGAAGAAGATGCCATGACATCTGGGGGTAAGATGTTTGCTCTGGGTATGAGACAGGCACCAAGAACCTGTGAACAGATGGGGAGGAGGTGGGACCGGACAGCATAGTGCAGGCCAGGGAGGGCTTGGCCAGGCAGAAGGCCCCTCTGGGGCACGTGTTGCCTGTCCAGATGGTCCTTCACCAGGCTGAGGTGGCAGGGTCTTTGCATGCCCACCTCGCCCAGGCTACAGATGAGAACCCAAAGGAGCTGACAGCTAGACACTGCCCACTGCCCACACTCCTTCCTTGAAGGGGTCAGTGGTCGACTTCATGCCCACAACTGACGCATGCAACAGAAGGGTGGTTGGAGGTGACAGCTCTGGCTTCCATCACTGTGTGAGGACCCAGGCACAGGGATGGTAGAGGCAGGAATAGGGCCAAGTGCCGCTCGGGAAAGGAAGGTCTCAGGGGCCTGCTGAAGCTGCCCAGCAAGCAGTCAGAAACTCTCAGTTTTACCCACTCCTATTTCCTGACTGCACACCTCTTAGAGGCAGGACTAAGTTCATATGTCTTTGGGTCCCTGGTACTTAATGCAGTGCTAACACACAGTAGGTGCTCAATAAATACATGGTGGAAAACACCCGTGCATCAGGAAAGCCGTCTCAGGCAGCTTGGAGCTGGGCATCAGGGCCCAGACTTGGCCGCAGGCACAGGGTACATATCACCCAGCACTTAGTGCAAATCCATGCCCACTTCCAGGTCTCCCGCCAGCTCCCTAGGACAGGAGCCATGTCCCAGCACCACTTGTGCTGCATAGCAGGTTCTTAGTATGTTTTGTTAAATAGCTAAATGATGAGAGAGAAATGACATTGCAACACACAAAGCACTTCTCCCAGTTGTGTGACCCTGGGAATGTTAAGTCCCCTGGATCTATGACTTGTAACATGTAGAATGTTCTAGAATATATTGGAGGGAAGATAAGGGGCACCTTGAGATCCTTGTAGTTTGGCAATAGCTATATAGGGTAAGGGTTCATGTATTCATTTAACAAACCCTCAAAGAGCACTTATTACGAGTTCTACAGCATGACAACATGGTCAGGACAGGCAAGGCTAACACCACCAAGTTCACTTTCCATCCACAGTGCACGTCTGTCAGGAGTTGTTTGGTGCAGCAGGGGCTCTACTTCAGGAACTCCCTCAGGGACCTAGGGTGAGGGAGGCTGCATCTTTTAGTAGCTGAACCGTCTGGAACACACAGTCCATCCTTGATTGTCTCAGCTGGAGCGTGTGCACTGATTCTGATGCTTTTGCTCAGAAGTGACACGTAGCACTCATTTCCATTGCCCGTCAGCCGCCGTCAGACAGCCACCTGTCCCAGCCTGACTGCAAAAGGGATCTGGGAAGTGCAGGGGAGCAGCGGTGCCTCTGCCATGTGCCACAGAGAAAAGACAGGAGGCCAAAGAAGTCAAGTGCCGGGTCCGAGACCACACAGAAAGTAATTGTCAGAATCAGGCCGTCAGGCCCCGAAGTCTCTGCTTGTAACCTGTACACTACGCTTCCTCTTTCACTGTCCACGCATTGATGGGAATGATTTGGGCCCTAAGTTGCTACTTTCCTGACGCCACCCAAGGGCCTCCCATAGGGAGAAGAGGGATGAGGACAGAGGAGGAGACATTTACTAGGGACCGGGCAGGGCCGGCAGTGGGAGCTCGGGGCTAGGGCATGGTCAGGCCAGGCCCGGGCCTGGGGTGGCTGGCAGAGGTTGCGGTGAGGGACACATCCAGGAGAGGAGAGGCACCACACCCCGGAACGTGCGCTTTGCGGGTGGCTGAGCGTCCCCAGGGGCTCCTCCTGGAGGCTCCCTGAGCCCCTCACAACTCAGAGGCCATGAGGTGCAGCTCCACCAGCCCAGCAGCAGCTGTGGCAGGACGGGCTGTGCTTACCAGAGCCACATGGCTCAGCGGATAGGGCCTCCCAGGAGGCGGACAGTCTATAACATCGGCACTGCTACCCAACAGTAGACTCATGACTTGTATGAGCCATTCACATGCTGTGCCATGTGCTGATGGCCCTTCGCTCTGACAGACACAGCCACCTTCCTGATGCCAAATGTTACCCAGGGAACTCAGGAGGTCAGGGGTTTCTCCCTATGACTCCCCAGTGTGCCCCTTGGGGCACTGACAATGACCCTATGGGTTTAACCTCAGTGCCTTCAGTGTGTACCACAAGGCCTGGCACCGCAAGGCCTGGCCCCAGGCACCATCTGGGTGGAGGGACGATGGAGAGATGGGTGGGTAGGCAGGTGGTGATGCGTACACGGCAATCTCAGGCTTCCCCCATGCTCGAGCCTCTGCAGGGGCACAAAGTGTGGTCAGACCACGGCGTGGGGAGGGGAGCTCCGTGCACACAACAGCCTCCTCCATGGTGAAGGGTTGGGATTTGTCTCCTATTCACAGAGTCCTAGAGATGTGCCCTGCTCGCTTCAGAAAGCACAGGAAAGTTCCAGCAGGCACTGCAAGGAAAATAAAACACTCTAGAACAAGAATTCAAAGGAAGAAAGTTCTACTTTGCATATTTGTAGTAAAGGTAATTGCTCCCCATGAAATTATATGGACTCCTCCTTTTATAGTCCAGTGCAAGAGCAAGTTGTGAAATACGGGAAATGTCAAGATTTAATTAAAACACAGTTCACTGCACTGAAGTTCGCTTATAAAATATTGCAAAGATTAATGTGAGATATCAAACCAAACTATTTGTGCACGACCTGTTGGGTCATAATTTATGGGAACAAGAGGAAACGAAAAGGATCATAGCTTTAAAATGAATTTACTGCTTCTCTGGCTTAAGTGAAATGGAAATAATAAAAACCCTTGGGTCAGCTTAGCTGCACCAGCATGAAATAGCAGGCAGGCCAGGTGGGAGACAATCAGTTAGCAGGTATCTGTCAGGGTCTGCTGAATGCACCGCTGTACTTGCTGGGAGGGGCAGAGGAGAGGGACAAGGGGTCCCCGCCTTACCCCATTTATTCCTCATATGACTACAATGATGATTAACCCTGCTTTCCAGATGAGCTCAGGGAGACCAAGCAACTTGTCCAAGGCTACAGTGCCAGGAGGTGGCAGAGCTGGGACTGGACCAGCCATCTGGCTCAGAGTCCATGTTGTCTCACTGTGCTCTGTCCTTGCAGGGCCCTGATCATCTAAGTGAGGGGATGTGGGTGGAACATGCCAAGCACCAGACCCAAACAGGGACACCCAACTCAGGACAGGAGCAGCTGGACAATGACCCCCCAAAATACCCATGTCCTGATCCCTGGAACCATGAGTGTTACCCTGTGTGACTGTTAATTCAATGTGTCAACTTGGCTGGGTCACAGTACCTAGCTATTTGGTCAAACATTATTCTAGATGTTTCTGTGAAGGTGTTTTTAGTTGCTCCCTAAGTCCACAGCCTCAATTTTGGGATGATTCCTTGTCTCTTCAGGTGTTGCACAGGTACAGGGTGCATCAAGTTGATTGTGGAGATTTAATCTACTGCTCCTGAGGTTGCACAGAGAAATTTCCCTTTTCTTTTTTCACACAGCTCCTGGGGTTCAGCTTTGGATTTGGCCCTGCCTCTGAATGTAGGTCACCCTCTGGCATCTGTTCTTCACCCAGAGATGAGGGGGTTAAAGGAGCGGCTGATTAGGGGGCTCTGGCTCACTCAGGCCCAGGGGAGGGAGGGGTACTGAATGGGGGGCAAGCCTGCGGCAGCAGAGGCCAAAATGATGTTGCAACAGCCTGAGGCATGCCGCGTGTTCTCCTGGGGAAGTTGTCCCTGGATCACAGGATCCTGGCAGTGACAGGCTGCACAGGCTCCCAGAAGTGGAGGTGTGGATAGTGACCTGTGTTTGCACACAAGATTCTTGGTGGCTGCAGCAGCCTTAGCATTTCATGCCCATCTCTGGTATCTGCACTGATAACCGTGGCTCGCACCCATCTCTGAAGCTCGTTTACATTGTTCTCTGAATCTCCTCTCCTCGTGCACCCCAAAACAATAGTCTCTTGCCTCTTAGGCAGGTCCAGAGTTTTTCCTGGACTCCCTCCCGGCTAGCTGTGGCGCACTAGCCCCCTTCAGGCTGTGTTCATGCAGCCAACCCCAGTCCTCTCCCTGGGGTCTGACCTCCGAAGCCCAAGCCTCAACTCCCAGCCCCCATGCACCCCAGTGGGTGAGCAGACAAGCCTTTCAGGCTGTTGAGTGCTGGTCGGCACCAATCCTCTGTGGGAACCTCTCTGCTTTGCCCTCCGCACCCCTGTTACTGCACTGTCCTCTGTGGCTCCGAAGCTTCCCGCCCCCCACCCCCATCTCCACCAGTGAAGGGGTTTCCTAGTGTATGGAAACTTTTCCTCCTTCACAGCTCCCTCCCAGAGTTACAGGTCCCCACCCTCTTCTTTTGTCTCTGTTTTTTCTTTTTTCTTTTGCCCTACCCAGGTACGTGAGGAGTTTCTTGCCTTTGGGGAAGTCTGAGGTCTTCTGCCAGCGTTCAGTAGGTGTTCTGTAGGCGTTATTCCACATGTAGATGTATTTTTGATGTATTTGTTGGGAGGGAGGTGATTGCATGTCTTATTCCTCTGCCATCTTGAAGGTCCTCTGAGAGAAAATATTTGCAAATGATGCGACCAACAAGGGTTAATATTCAAAATATACAAACAGCACATACAACTCAATACAAAAAAACAAACAATCCAATCATAAAATGGGCAGAAGACTTTAATAGATATTTTTCCAAAGAAGACATCCAGATGGCCAAAGGCACATGAAAAGATGCTCAACATCACTAATTATTAGAGAAATGCAAATCAAAACTATGATGAAGCAGCACCTCACACCAGTCAAATGGCCATCATTAAAAAGTCTACAAACATAAATGCTGGAGAGGGTGTGGAGAAAAAGGAACCCTCCTACACTGAATATAAATTGGTACAGTCACTGTGGAAAAGATTATGGTGGTTCCTTAAAAAACTAAAAATAGAAATACCATCTGATCCAGCAATTCCACTCCTGGGTGTATATCTGAAAAAAATGAAAACACTAATTGTAAAGCTACATGCGTCCCCAATCTTCATAACAGCATTATTTACAATAGTCAAGACATGGAAGCAACCCAAGTGCCCAACAACAATTAGATTAAGAAGATGTGGAACGTGTGTGAATGGAATATTACTCAGCCATAAAATGAATGAAATACTGCCATTTGCTGCAACATGGATGGATCTAGAGAATATTATGCTTAGTGAATTAACTCAGACAGAGAAAGACAAACGCTATATGATATCACTTGTATGTGGAATCTAAAAAAATAATACAAATGAATCTATATACAAAAAAGAAATAGACTCACAAACATAGAAAACAAACTTGTAGTTAACAAAAGGGAAAGGGACTTGAGGACACAGAGGGGAAAGGGGAGGCTGGGATGCAGTGAGAGAGTAGCATCAACATATGTACACTACCAAATGTAAAATAGTTAGCTACTGGGAAGCTGCTGCATAGCACAGGAAGATAAGCTTGGTGCTTTGTGATGGGTGGGATAGGGAGGGTGGGAGGGAGTCTGAAGAAGGAGGAGCTATGGGGATATATGTATGCATATAGCTGATTCACTTTGTTGTACAGCAGAAACTGGCACAACATTGTAAAGCAGTTATACTCTAATAAAGACGTATAAAAATGTTTTTAAAAAAGGGAAAGGGAAGGGGGAGGGATAAATTAGGAGTATGGAATTAACAGACACAAGCTATTATACATAAAATAGATAAGCAACAAGGATTTACCATATAACATGGGGAATTATAACTGTTAGCTTGTAATAACCTATAATGGAGTATAATCTGCAAAAATACTGAATCATTATGCTGTACACCTGAAACTAACACAATATTGTGAATCAACTATACTTCAATTTTTTAAAAAAGGCAAAAAGCGATAGGTGAGATTTTGTTTAAAAATTAGAAAATAAAGTTAAGGAAATCTCTAAGAAGTCAAGATAAATATAAGAAAACATAAGAAAAATTGAAGGCCTGATGTAGCAGAAAGAGAGAAGACAGGTGATGCTGAGCCAGGGGTGCTCTCTTAACACGGCCCAGGGTTCTCCTTGCAAAGGGAAACAAGCAACGCCACCTCCTAAGCTCTACATCACAGCCATCCCGTCCCCCAGAAAGACTAGCTGTCCTCCCAGGGCTCCACACTCAGAAACCTAAGGAAAGTAGACAAGCGGACTGGCATTAGTAAAGAGGCTGTTGTGAGTGCTGGTCACCTACAGCCGGGGCCAGGAGGGCCTGCTTGCACAGGGTTGGACTGAGCCAAAGGGTGGACCTCAGGAAAAAGGTCCACTGGCCAGGAGGCCAGCCCTACACATCCATTCATTCACTCACCCATTCATCAAGCTCTCGTTGAGAGGACCGGCCCTGGGCTGGGAACACAGTGGTGCTCCTGACCTGTGAATCTGATGGTCTAATGATGTCCTGTGGCCGCAGCCACCAGTATGCGGACAGCAGTGCTGTAGGAAAGGTTTATTTAGCAGCCTGCAGGATGTAACTGGGAATTTAACAATGCAATGAAATCTTGAGCTCTGGAATTTCTTGCTTCACAATCACTTCTGCACAGCTGATTTCCTTTAGTTGATGTCTTTGTGGGGGGGAGGGGGAAGAAACTTAAATGCTTGTTTAGCTTCTGCTAGGTTTTACATTTAATTAACCACACATCTCAGGGTACCTGCATTGTGAATGGACATCTCAGAAAAGAGGCAGCTAAAATGGCAGCAGGGACATGCGCAAAATGGGATGCTGAGAAAAATGCTTGTGGGAAAATATTTTTATGAGGCTGGAACACCTCAGTTAGTTTGTGTTACAGGGAAAGCCTACTCCCCTCTCCCTGTGGAGGGAGCCCCACCAGGCACTTGTCCCAAGGCAGAGAGAGGCTTATCCTACCAAGTGGTTAGGAGTGGGGGGCTCCTGGCCACCTCTCACTCACTCCCTCCTGGGGCTCACCCACAGTGGGTGGGAAGGGTCTGACCCACCAAGGAGCCTCACGTGCACTATGAGTGGGTCTAAAGCTGGAGTCTGGTATTAGAAAACTCAGTTTCTATCAGGAAAATAGCCAACTGCTTGCTTTCCCTTAACTGACTCAGAGCTTGAGATGAGGAAAAGGGAGATACACTGGGCTCCCTCAAACCCCCAAAATGTAGCCAACAGATAAATCCCCCCCAATTTCTCCAGGCCTCATGTGTCTGTGGCAGTATTAGCTCCAGCCCAGTATCCACAGTGATACATTGTCCACACCCTCAGACCTCACCTTCACTCTGCTCCCCGTCCTGGGGCAAGTTTCCTATGGGCATGGCTGCCTCACACACAGCCCAAATTATCTCCTCCTCAGGAGGGGCTCATGTGTCACTGGTCTCCCTGGAGCCCAGCCCACCCCAGCCTGAGGCTCAATAACACACACTCAACAGCCGAGTGAGCCCGGCCTCACTCACTTCCCACAGCAAGTCTAGATCATGGCTTATCGAACTCTCTGTGGGGAAGGACCCATTTCATTAAACTCCAATATGTGGCAGACTGATTATTTTGCAAAATACAATAAAAATAAAATACTAAAGAAATGAAATGAAAAAACAATGACACAAAGAATACAAAGCCCCACATCCTTGTGATTAGATCTAACAGACATAAAATTACTCAGAAGAATTGTTACAGCATTTTCTAGCCACGTGAACCTATTCTGCCTTTATCTCCTTGTGCACAGGTGGTCCACACTGCGAACGCAGTAGCCCTAAATGACATCTTCAGAGGGAGGATGAGGGAGCACACAGCCTGCCTGCCTGCACAGGGTCCCCTCCTTGCCACCTTTCTGCCTGTGCTCAGTGTTGGAGGCTCAGCACATGCCAGGAGATCTGACCAAGCAGCCTGTGCTCCTGAAACTGTTTTTCTGGAGCCGTAAGATTAGCTTCTGGAGTAAAATATTAGACTTCACTCTGAAAACAGAATAATTTATGCTCTTTACAGAAGAAAAACAACAGTGCAGCTTTTAGCTTCCCAAAGTGATTTAAATCTCAACTTAGTTTCAACCGAGGGAAAAAATAAGTAAAAACAACAAAAAGCACTACTAAAGAAAGTCTCCTTTACTCAGGGATATGGGTGGGGTGGGGGCTGCAGCCCTTCTCAGTGCAAAGCCAGGTCCCCTGTGGGACACTCCAGGGAACTTGCCAGAGCCCTCTCTGCGCCCATCCGTCCATCACCCTCCCCATACTGGGCCAACACTCCTGCCTCTGACAACCACAGAACGCTGCAAACAGGATGAATCTGCATGGCAGCAGCTAGTTGAAAGAACAATGAGAAGCAGTGCCTTATGGCTCTGGTCCTCTTTTCTACCGGGAAGGCACAGCCTGAGAGAAGCTACAGGGCAGATGCAGAACCACCACCATACTGATCAGTGCCTGGATTCCTGCAGCCCCTGTCTGTCCTGGCAATGGACTGGGCACACTTTCTCCATCTCCCTCTGTCTTCAAGGACTGAGGGCACCTTCTCACTCCCAAGTCAAGCAGCCAGGCAGCTGCTGAAAGCTGAGAGATAAACAAAGCTTCGGGCAGTCTCTCAGGACTGTGCAGCGGGAGTGGAGTCCTCTGCACTGAGGAGGAGGTGATCTGGTGAGCACACATCCCATAGGGGCAGACTGGGCCAGAAAAGACTCACCTCACAAACACTGAGACCCAGCTTCAACTTAGTGCAGGTTAAGGAGATTTCTCCATGCTAAAAGCCTGCCAGAAACACACAAATCCTCTCTGGAGGAGCATAACCTCATCTAGAGCCTCGAATTGTATCTGTGATTTTATTACAAACAATCCTGGCCTTCAATATGAAAAAAAACAAGCTATGCAAAAGTCAAGAACTGACTAAAATGGAAAGGAAAAAGAGACATGAGAAACAGACGCTGGAGAACTGAGTTATCAGAAAAGGGTATTAAATAGCTGTGATTAATATGTTCCATAAATTAAATGATAGGGGGTTTTAGCAAAAAAAAATGAAACTTCTAAATTAAAAATAGAACAGAAATAAGAACTCAATAAACAGCAGTTTAAACATAATGAAGAGATAATTCATGAAATAAAAGATGATTCAGAAGAACACATCTAGACTGAGGCACAGAAGATGAGAAATACAGAAAGAAGCAAGAGACACAGGGAAATGGTGGAAAGGTCTTGCAAATGGTAACTGTGGTCCCAAAGGAGAAGAAGAGGGATGGAGCAACAACCAAAAGATAATGCAGACCTTCCTCCCCACAGATACACAAGAAATACATCTACACGTGGAACAACTCCTACAGAACACCTACTGAAGGCTGGCAGAAGACCTCAGACCTCCCAAAAGGCAAGAAACTCCCCACGTACCTGGGTAGGGCAAAAGAAAAAAAGAAAAAACAGAGACAAAAGAATAGGGACGGCACCTGCACCAGTGGGAGGGAGCTGTGAAGGAGAAAAAGTTTCCACACGCTAGGAAGCCCCTTCACGGGCGGAGACTGCGGGAGACGGAGGGGGGAGCTTCGAAGCCGCGGAGGAGAGCGCAGCCACAGGGGTGCGGAGGGCAAAGCGGGGAGATTCCCGCACAGAGGATCAGTGCCGACCGGCACTCACCAGCCCGAGAGGCTTGTCTGCTCACCCGCCGGGGCAGGCGGGGCTGCGAGCTGAGGCTTGGGTTTCGGTCGGAGCACAGGTAGAGGACTGGGGTTGGCGGCTTGAACATAGCCTGAAGGGGTTAGTGCACCACGACTAGCCTGGAGGGAGTCTGGGGAAAAGTCTGCACCTGCCGAAGAGGCAAGAGACTTTATCTCCCTCTTTGTTTCCTGGTGCGTGAGGAGAGGAGTTTAGGAGCGCTGTTTAAAGGAACTCCAGAGACGGGCGCGAGATGCGGCTAAAAGCGCAAAGCCCAGAGACGGGCGCGAGCCGCGGCTAAAAAACTGACAGGTTCCTGGGATCCAGGGACAACTTACCCGGGATAACGCACGGCGGGCCTCAGGCTGGTGCAACGTCACCCTGGCCTCTGCCGCCGCAGGCCCGCCCCGCATGCAGTGCCCCTCCCCCGCCCCCCGGCCTGAGTGCGCCAGAGCTCCCGAATCAGCGGCTCCTTTAACCCCGTCCTGTCTGAGCGAGGAACAGACGCCCTCAGGAGACGCAAGAGGGAAGAGATATGGGAACATATGTATAACTGGTTCACTTTGTTATAAAGGAGAAACTAACACACCATTGTAAAACAATTATACCCCAATAAAGATGTTAAAAAAAAAAAGATAATGCAGAGAATTTTCCCCAAAATGATTACAGATATCAAACCACATATTCAAAGGAGTTACAGCCTGTATGAGAACAACCCCTAAGTACATCAGAGTAAAAGTGCTAAAAGAGAGAGAAAGAGAGAGATTGTTTATGCAGCCAGAAGAAAAAGATCACCTACAACAGAGCAACAACAATAAGACTGACAGAAAATCCCTCTAAGAAGCAATGGAAGTCAGAAGAAAATGGAACAGCATCTTTAAAGTGCAGAGGAAACAAAACAATTGCCAATCTACTATTCTATACCCAGAAAAATGTATCCTTGAAAACAAAGGCAAAACAAAACATTTCAAACAAACAAAAGTACTGAATTCATCATCAGGAAACTCACTCTAAAAAAATACTACAGTAAGTTCTTTGAGCAAAAGCATGGAAATGCAGGAAGAAATGAAGTGGAACGCAAAGGATGAAAATATGGAAACATCTAAATGAGTACTAACTGTACAAAGAAAAATAATACTAATGCTTTGTGTGGTTTAAAAATATATGTAAAATTTGTATAGTGGCAAAAATATCACAAAAGTTGGTAAGGAATAAATAATGTTAAAGTGTTCTAAGGTCCAAGCATTGCTGGCAAATAGTAAAAGTACTAATTTAAATTAGACACTAATTAGTCAAAGATACATGCTGTAACCCTAAGTGTAAACCCTCAGAAATTAATTAAATGTATACCAACCATGTTAATAAAGAGGTAAAAAATTAAATAATAAAAATATACCTGATGATGGCAAAAGAAGGTAAGAAAGTAAAGAAAAAGGCCCATAGCATAGGTGGAAAAGGAAATTGAAAAAAGAACATGATCAATTTTAACCCAAAATATAGCAGCAATTGAATTAAATGTAAACGGACTGAATACTCCAAAAATTGAGACTTCATAAAAAGTAAAACTACATGTTGCTTATAAGAGATACACCTTAAATAAAAGGACAAAAAGACTGAGAGTGAGAGAATGGAAAAGATATACATGAAAAATCTAATCAGAAGAAAGCTGATATGAAAATACCAATATCAGACAAAGCAGATTTTTTAAGTCAAAAACTTTGAACACACATTACTCAACAGAAACAGGAACATCTTCATATGATGAAAGGATCAATCCATCAGGAAGATATAACATTTCTAAACACGAATGCACCTCATAGAATAATTTTAAATTACATAAAGCAAAACCAGATGAAAGTAAAAATAGACAAATCCACAATCACAGTGACAGACCTGAGCAATTGATAAGACAAGTAGACAAAAAAGTATTGAGAATACACGTGATCTGAATAGCACCACTAACAAATCCTCCTAACCAACAGGTACAGAAGACTGTGCCCCACTGCAGAATGTTTGCTCCTTCCAAGAGCACAATGAAATATTTATCAAATTGGCCATATATTGGGCCTTAAGCAAGCTTCAAGTCTTAGAATCACTCAGAGTATGTTCCTTGAGCATTCTAAATCAGAAGTCAATAACAAAAGTTAAATATAAAATCCCTACATGTTTAGAAATTAAGCAAAATGATAATTCCATGAGTCAAAGAAAAAAGTCACAGTTGAAATTTTAAAATACTTTTAAATGATAATGAAAATATGACATATCAAAGTTTGTGGGATACAGCTAGATTCAAAATTAGTGAGAATTATATAGCCATAAATGTAAATAATAGGAGAAGAGAGGCTAAAAAAAGTACCTTCTTAAAAATAAGAAAAAAGTAAAGAAAGTAAAAACAGTCATAGGAACAATAAGAAGAACAGAAATTAAAGAAACGGAAAACAGATAATACAAAAAATCAACATCACCAATTTTTTAATTCTAAGCTATCTAGTCAAGAAATAAGGAGAAAAGGCACAATCAACTAATATCAGAAACAAAAAGGGGATCATTGGTATAGATTATACAGAGATTAAAAAGATAGAAAAAGAATTTTATAAAAATTTTATGGTAATACATATGAAAATTTAAATAAAATGGATAAATTCCTTGAAAAACACAACTTACCAAAACTAATGTAAAAAGAAAATCTAAATACGTAGATATCTTTTTAAAAATTGAATCATTAAATAAAATTCTTCCAATAAAGACATCTCCAGGTCTAACTGGCTTTACCAATAAATTCTATTGAATATTAAAAAGAAATGACACAAATCTTACACAAACTCTTCCAGATAGTGGAAAAGAAAGGAACATTTCCCAACTCATTTTAATATTGCTACCAAAAATTAAGGGCATTACAAGAAAGGAAAATCACACAACAATATCAGTCGTGAACGTAGTTCCAAAAGTCATAAACAAAATACTAGCAAATGAATCCAGTGATACACAACAAAGAAACAAGTTAAATTTATTTTAGGAAAGCAAAATTGGTTTACAACTAAAATTCAACCAATGTAATTCAACACAGTATCAGAATAAGGGGGTAAAATCTTTTGAGCATCTTAATAGATGCAGGAAAAACATTTGATAAAATTCAACATCCATTCAGGAAAAAAAGATTTTAGCAAACAAGGAACAGAAGACAACTTCCTTAATCTAATAAATAGTATCTACTAAAAACAATCCCTGCAGCAAGTATCTCTCCTAAACAGTAAAATACTGAAATCCTACCCTCTGGATTCAGGACCAAGAAGGGATGCCCACTGATTACCACTTTCACTTAACATTTTATTGGAGATACTGGCCAAAGCCTTAGGCAGGCAAAAAGTAATAAAAGATTTAAGATTTGGTAAGGAAGAAATAAAACTATAATTTATATTTCTATATTCCAGCAACAAAAAAAAATAGAAAATGAAATTTGAGAAAGGTACCCACTTATAATAACAGCCAATAAACATGAAATAGCTAAGATTAAATCTAACAAAGGGGGGGCCAAATCCTCTACACAGGAACATGAAGCATTATAGAGGGAAAACTTAAAGAGACATAAGCTCACAGACTGGAAGTCTCTATGGTGTACACATGTCAGTTCTCCCCAGATTAATCAACAAACTCAGAGCCATCCAATCAAGCTCCCAGTCAGCTACCCTGCCCCACCCCAGTCATTCCTGGCCCTGAGCTGAGCAAAGGCCCACCAGGGCTGCCGGCTCCAAGCCTGGGAGCTCCACCTGCCTCCCCGCAGAGCCTCAGCCTGATCAGAGGCTTTGGAACCATTTGTGTCCCCAGTCAAGGCCAGTTTATGCGTCCTCAAGTGTCACCCCCAGTTAGCAGACCTGCCTGGCATCATCTTCACCGCAGTGTCCTGTGCAATTCTGCATTGGCTCCTCACATCATCTGCTTCCCTGTCATGCTCTGAGGATGCTCTCCTGACTGTAGACACCTTCCCCACCCCACTGGGCATGCCCACCTTCCTCTGAAACAGGCAGCCTGTAGTTAGGCCAACCCGAGTTCTTGTCCCAGGGTCAGCCATCAGCGACACAGACTGCTTAAGCCTTGTCCCCCTTGAGCTTCCGTGTCTGCACACACAACCCTGACATTTCAGGGCTGATGTGAGGATTAAGCACAATATAATACTGAGAGTACCTGGCCAGGTGAGTGGCTGACACACAGTAAGTGTCCCAAAGAAGACAGGCGGAAGATGGCAGGAAAACACGCTTCGCTGTGGGAGAGCTCATGTCTTCCTTCTACGGTGCTGAGTCTAAAGCCAAATTTAGTGGGGGGGTTTTCTGTCCTTCCTGAAATAAACTCAACCCTTCTGTGCTTGTCTTTGCAGGCTTCCTCACCGCACAGGTATTCTAAACATCCTAGTCTACTCCGGCCACCATAAAGGAAAATGGAGCCCTGATAGTACAAATTGATAGCAAGTCCTACCTAATTAAGACTGATTTTATGTGAGATCCTGGGGCCTAATGACTTCATATGATGTTGTAATTGCTCTGGAATCCATCCTTATTCCTGACCCCAAAACCTCCTTTGGAAACATGTTTGGTTAGGTGCAATTTAAGTTTTCTAGTTTAATTATCATTTATTGAGCATCTACTATGTGATACTCACTTTACATGCCTTATCTCCAAACCTCATAAAAACTTTACAAAATTAGGTATTAATATCCCCATTTTACAGATGAATAAAATGACACTCAGAGAAAGGAGATGACCTGCCCAGGATCACTGCTGGAACTGAGTTCACCATGGGTCTCTAACCCTAAATCATGGAGCCTCCTGGGGCCAACATCTGGGAATGTTTCCAGGCCCTCCTTCTACTGAGCACTGAGGATTCCCTTCATCCTAATAAGTATGACTAGTCCATAAAAGCATTAACGGCCGGGAAGGAGGAGTATCCTTTGAACAAGGTTTTCATGACACCACAGATTCAGGAATCACTTCTCTACTTGGTCTTATGAAGACCAACAGGTCAGTACTCACCTTAGTTTAGTGTCAAGGTTGATTTTCACTAGTGATGAGCATGTGTTGAGAGTAGGACCCAGAGAAGCTGTAAAAAGTGACACTTTCAGACAACTAACTCCCAAGGTTCTGGGAGCCCAGTTAGGGAGAAAGCAGAGTTCCCTCAAGCACTGTTCACCCAGGTGCCACACAGAGTTGTGCGCCATCCTGGCTATGAGAACCTCACTTGTGAATTGAGCATTTAGCTAAAAGGCAGGAAGGAACTAATATAAAGTGAGCAGTGCTTATGAGTCAAGCTGGGTGCTGTACATGCAAATCTCATCATTGCCCCATTTTTCCAAGGGTAAAAAAAAAACTGATGTTTAAAGAATTTACCTAGTTCATCCAAGACTGCATGGCATGGTGTACTGGAAAAAGCATTAGGCTTGAATCTTGGTTCCAACATCTACCAGCTTGGGCAAACTACTTAAAATCTTTGAGTCTCAACTCCCCAACCTGTAAAATGAGATAAGAGATTCCTGCCTCCAGCCAAGATGAATTGACAAGTACCCTCCTGTCTGAAACAGTTGATAAAACAGTCAAAATATATGAAACAACAGTTTTTTGAGACACTGTACATCAAGCAACAAAGGACAGGAGCCCTGAGAGGTGGTCAACAGGTGAGAAGAGCCTTATGTTGGTCCCACCTTACTGCCCAGAAAGAGGTTTCAGACCAAAGCCAAAGGAGAGGGTTCCCTAGAGCTCAAAGTCTTCTTGAGTTGAGGGTCTAGGGAGACTGGCTAGTTTGCAGAACAGAGCATCAGGGAAGAGAGAGAATACTGCAGACTTGCAGAGAGCCCTTCTTGAGTATTCGGAGTCCTGATCAGCATGGACCTGTAGTTAGTCCCCTACGTAGGAAAGAGCTCTGTTCTGAGAGCACATTCATAAGTCTAATTTGTTCATAAGTCCAACAAAGTTAGCCTAGGTACCCAACTAACACAATCGGCTATATAGTACTGTACTGTCATAGGTTTATAATATTTTTCACACAAATAATACGTGAAAAGCAAACAAAGAAATAAAGAGAACATTTTTAATCTTACAGTACAGTACCTTGAAAAGTACAGCAGTGCAGTACAACCACTGGCATCCAGGGGCTGGCATCGAGCGGACAAGCAAGAAGAGTTACTGACTGGAGGAGGGAGAGAGGTGCGAGATGGTAGCGCTGAAGGATCGTCAACAATAGGAGACGGAGGACAAGCTGCAATTTCACTCAGGCCTTATGTGATTGGACATGCAAATGCATGTCCACATCTTTGAAAGTTTGCAACTTGAAGATTTGTGTGTAGGGGACTTACTGTGCAAGGAAACTGTGCTCAGCCAGGAAAGAACTACCTAAAAGAATGGAAGGTAGCAGTTCCCAGAACTCACACAGAGCCAGAAATATTGCCTGTCCCCACCAGCCAGACTGGAAAATCTCACAGTTCAAGGTTGTTGGGTGGAGTATACAGAAGGGTCTTGCCTCAAGAATGTGGAATAATTAAACTTAGACTGAGTACAAAATCCAGTCCTGACTAAAAAATCTTAAAACCCAAAAGGATCAAACTCTTCCTAAATAATTAAACTGAACCACACAACAAAGTTCAAGAACACTGGTGGGAGTTCAAACTGTCCAGTACCCAACAAGGTAAATATATGATTTCTGACATCCAATCAAAAATTACCAGACAGGTAAAGACACAGGAAAATATGACCCATATTTCTGACTCCAGGCTCTTAAGAAAAAGAAATTGGCAAGACAGGAAATAATGCTTCACTTCACCTTGGGTTATTTGTCTTTCCCCAAAACTTCATAAAAGAAACACTAGAAATGTTAATCTTCTTAGAGGATAATAGAAAAGAGATCATGTGGAGTTTATAAAATATCTTGGTTAATAGGTTCATTTTAATAATAGCTGATCCAAGGAGAGGCTGTTCTGCCAGCTCAGCAAGTCTCCTCGAAGACTTTCCAGGGTGTGCTTTACTGCTAAGATATAATAAAAATACAAAGGGCGGTTGACATTCTTGGCGAACAGTAACACCCTGGCCTAAAACCTGACAAGTCATTTGATTCATTTTATAAACTAATTTTTATAAACGTTCCGCCACTGCTGAGCCAGAATTTGTCAACACAGTTCCCAGTTTACAAAGGAAGGACGTGCCCAGGGCAAAGCCTTGGTGAATAAGTTGCTGGCCCCTGCAGACACAGGACCTAGCCCAGGCCTGGCCCAGCAGGCTTGCCTCTGCCTAGATGGACCCCTCAAACCGCTCTCAGACTCGGGGGCTCGGCCTCCCGTGCGGCCAGCCAGGTCCTGCAGCCTCTGCATGTGTTGTCCACTGTCATGGGCCCTCTGTGGTCTGTCTGCCTGGACAGTCCAGCATGTTTAGCTCACTGATCCTTAAACTGCTCCAGGTTGGGACCCCTCTAAGCTTCTTTCTTGCCAGTCTTCCCATCCTCAGCCCCCAAAACCTATACTCCAGACCCTGGGCCGGCTTGTTTCTGACTCTGCTGTTCCCACCAGTGTTCGGGTGACACTTTCTCCCTGGAGTGCTGTCTCTACCCGCAGTTGTCCCGACGTGGGCCCTGGGGATACAGAGATGAACGGAAGGTGCCCTCCCACCACCACCGAGCAGCACCCAGGCCAGCAGACCAGAGTTTCCTCCATCACTCCCAAGGTTGGGGAGGGCTCGTGAGCAACTGAATGCCAGACTCTCTTTGGGGAAATGTCCTCAGGAAAATAGTTACTTTTGTTCCCAGAACGTCAAAGTGCAAAGATGTAAAGTTCTTAGAAAACATAAGCACTAAACAAGTGTATTCCTTATCGGCCACAGCTTTGCTTTTCACAAAACCATCCCAGGTGCCCATGCCCCTAACAGATGTCCGGCAGCCCCAGACCACAGGCTCACACAAAGCACACACCCGGCACCTCACACCAGACCCTGCATGAAAGCTCTTATGGGCTCTTTTAATTCTCATAACAATCCTACAAAAGAGGGCTATAGTTTCCCCAGTTTACAGGAAAGAAACTGACATGCAGAGAGTTAAAATGATCTGCGGGGGAAGGTCATGCAACTGAGAAGTGCAGAGTGAGGATGGAGCTCCAGTGTATGAGTGCCTAACCACTGCACCACACTGCCCCCTATAGATGCAACCCGAAAGGCACTGCAGAGGACTGCTTCTGTCAGCAAACATGCATTGAACACACATTAAATAGTCCTGCTACGTGCCAGGTCCAGAAATGAGAAGATTCAGCCCAGGCATCAAGGAGTCCTCATCGTAAAGACCAGTCAGATATGCAACAAGCGACGATGACGCGGTGGAATTGGCGGTGCTTATCCACACATGGTTCAGGTGAGCTGCTTGGCTCACTGATATGCACACATCAAACCTGATCATTCTAATTGAGTCATTTCCCTTCTCCATGGTCACATGGGCGCCTGACAGCCTGTAATTCCCTGTGGCCATTGGGCAGCTGCCCCTGCCAGCTCAGCGCCCCCAGCCAGACACAGAAACACTGAGTCCCAGGATGTCTCCCCTCTGCCCGGTCTGAAAATCTACGCTTATTACAATTTACTGTTTGTTTTTAATATTACTTCAAAAGTGGCAAAATCACTTCTTTAGTTGGTCTGCAGACCAGAGTTAAATACTCATTAAGTTGTAAAAAGGAATAAATATGTTATAAAATGAATTCTAACAAGCTTCTTTGCTCAAAAAAGCAAGCAATTTACTGAATACAGTTTGATTTGCATTCCATTATTAATATGCCCAATCACTGTTGCTTTGCAAGAAGTGACTATATGTAGAGGATGTTACTATAGGACCACATTTTTTCTGTGCAACTAGCTGCATACATTTTCTGACAGGCTAATTTATGTATTGATGCTTTTTTTTGAATTTTATTTATTTACGCTTTTATACAGCAGGTTATTAGTTATCCATTTTATACACATCAGTGTATACATGTCAATCCCAATCTCCCAATTCATCACACCACCACCCCCATCCCCCTGCCGCTTTCCCCCCTTGGTGTCCATACATCTGTTCTCTGTATCTGTGTCTCAATTTCTGCCCTGCAAGCCGGTTCATCTGTGCCATTTTACTAGGTTCCATATATATGCGTTAATATATAATATTTGTTTTTCTCTTTCTGACTTACTTCACTCTGTATGACAGTCTCTAGATTCATCCTGTATTGATGCTTTTTAAAACCACAAGCATTTTGCCTAGAATAGTGTTCCTTGTAATTCATCTTTTGACAAATGTGTGTACTTCTCTGTTTATTTGGTAAATATTGCCTCCTGCTCTGGGATGGTCTGGCCAAGGAGTCAAAATGTTTTCTGGATGAAATAAACACTAAAGGGTGATTAAAGACCAGATGCTGGCTGGTGGGAATGTGTCCAAAATGTATGGTGAGTTCCCAGTTTGAACTTTTTACTGCTGCTAAGTGGGGACTGAATTATTGATAAAACATGATTAAAATTGCTACTTTGGATTTACTTGTTTGCCAATCACCTTCTGTACCAGGTGGAGGTCATTACAAGTTTGCTAAACTAGTCCAAGAAAGCATCAAACCACAGTCGCTTTGATTTAGAACTCCACTAACTTGGAATACACTGGGCTTCATCAGGTTAGCCTGATACACAGGAAGAACGTCCCATCACCCACAGTGCGCAGCTGGAGACTTCCTCTGCAGGACTCAGTTCTTTACATTGGAAGAGAAATAAGCCCACCCCCGCCGACTTGTGGAGGGCTTTGAAAATTGCAAAGCACTTTGATTTCCAATATTTTATTTGGTCCCAATCTTCACTGTTGATGCCCACCAGCCAAAGACCACCAAGAGCACACTGGAACAGAATTAGGTGTTTTACTTGCTGGAGCAAGGGAGGCTGCACGCAGAGGGAGCATGGAGCAGCTTCATGCAAGGGAATCCAGAGGGGCTGATTATAGGATTGGAGATTATGTCGGGTGACTTTGGAGAACGTTTAAGGCAGCAAGAGTGTATTGTAGGTTGGGTGCTGTCAGGACATGGAGATAATTCAAGGAGAAGGTGTCTTAATAACTTTTATCTAGGAGGCAAGGAGAACAGATCAAGGCTGGAGTTGTCATGGGAGGAGAATCAGCAGCCAGTGGAGTTAGCTGGGTCATTCTGTGGCTGCCTAGTGTCCTTGTTTTTAATGTCTGTTCATGCAGGGCTGGGGAGCAGGGTCTTGTATTTGTCTTCTTCCATCACACTCAGGGAGACTATGAAATTGTGTGTGCCAGCTGGGCGATGTGAGCTTCTTCCTGTGGTTTCATAGCAATCCCATGGGTGAGGCACAGTGCCTAGATGGAACACCCAACAGACGTCAGCCAGGTGACAGCAGGGAAGGTGGAAGGGAATAAATAAATGGATACCTATGATTGACATCATCAGCATTTTATGGATGAGGAAATTCAGGCTCAGAAGAGGGTTGAAGGGAAGGGACAGATCACTTTCCATCAGGTTTGGGAGGCAGAGAGAAGACCCACCCAGCGCCAACCCTAGTAACCTTACCTTAGTAATCTCTCCACAGCTGTATTAGTACCAACCCACCTTACAGACCTGGAAACTGAGGCTCAGTGAGATGAAGCGATTGACCCATAATCATCACGTGATTAGGCACACAACTAGCAATGAGGCTAGGATATGGCCCACATCTAACTCCAAATCCTCTGGTCTTCCCACTACACCAGTGTGCCCGGGTCAGTGCCCACATTGAGAGAGCAGGAAATTGAACCTTGGGTCACACAGCTGGTGGGTTTCCAGCATCAGGTGGTGGGGTGGTGGGGTGGGTGCATCCTGTCTGACTCCAGAGCCTGGGCTAGCAGCCAGCCCTGGCACTGTCGCCTGCAGAAGCAGAGACACACAGAAGGAAGCAGGATCAAAGGCTGTGGATAGCCAGGGCCTTGCGGCTATAGAAGGGGCACAAGCTCAGCCAGGCGGCCTCCAGAGGAGGGGTCCCTGAGCTGAAGGGCAGGGAGAGAGCAGCTGCCCCAGGAGAGCACAGAGCAGCATTATGCTTATTTATCAGACGGCTGCAGCGGGGCGCTGGTGTCTGTCCCCATCACAGTGTGAAAACCCTGAGCTCGGCAGAGACACAAGTTAGCAAGCTGTGCACCAAAACTCAAAGTCAGGTCCGTGTCACTGCCTGGCACACAACAGACGGATGGAGACTCAGCCTTGAGGTGGCGGGGGCAGAATGCAGAGGGACTGGGCCCTGGCTCTGCCCATCTGCATCCAGCTCCCTCCGTGTCCTGGGGCATCTCCATGTCTGAAACGGAGCCTGGCCTGGATGAGCGCTCTCCACGCCACGTTCACGGAGCCCTGGGGCCTCACAGAAATGCTGAGACCAGCGAGGCTCAGCACCTCCACCCCGCTTCGCCACCTCCCACGCGCTTCCACCCTCCTGTCTGGTTCCCAGGTGGGAGTCGACCTCGGGTTGTGTTTGGACAAAGGTTCAGTTCTGCCGCCACCACTCTAGGACCTTCCTGTTCAGATGAGGTGCCTCTGGAATCGTCCTCTTCCCCAGTCACGCTCCCCAGGTCTGCGAGGCCCACCAGTGGGGTTTGTGGAGGAGCCCGCAGGTTCATCCAGGCTCCTTTGGAGCACGCTGGGCACTGAGGAGACACTACCTCACCCTCCAGCTCTCCTGCCCACCTCACTGCTGCCCTCCACCCCCACCTGTCCCCCGTCTCACCCCAGGGTGCCCTCCTCTCAGGAAATCTGATTCTAGTGTGAGGATTGAAGATTTTGTTACCCAATTGAATGACTCCCTGGTTGTGGGCTTAGCCCTGAACCTGTGAGCAGGAAACCCTCAGCACACCCAGCCATGCCCAATTGGAAGAGACCCTGAGGTCCCCTTAGCCTCAACTCAAGCCCTTAGGGAGTCTTTAGCATGGAAATAGAAACACATACGTGCAGGGCTTCTGGGGACTTAGGAACCAGCAGCTGTATTAGTACCAACCCACCTCACAGACCTGGAAACTGAGGCTCAGTAAGATGAAGTGATTGACCCATAATCATCACATGATTAGACACATAATTAGCAATGAGGCTAGGATATGGCCCACTTCTAACTCCAAATCCTCTGGTCTTTCCACTACACCGGGTTGCCCAGGTCAGTTCCCCTCTGGCCTCTGAGACAGGGAACTGCTTCTCCCACCTGTCGCCAACCCCCATCTCTCAGAGGCCCCCCATACTGCTCTCAGCACTTGAGGGAAAGCACTCCCAGCAGGCTCACCAGAATGGCAGAGTGATTCAGGTGCCAGGACAGGAGTCTGGGGAGTGATTTAGAGGAGTGGCCCTTCACAACAACTTCAAATACCCAAATGTTAAAAACAACAACAAAAAAAAAAATACCCAAATGCTCTGCCTGTTCACCTAAGACTTGCCCTGCCACCCAGCTGGGGAAATGCACTTTCAACCAATGGCATGAGCGTCAGCAACTTCAAATACCCAAATGTTAAAAACAACAACAACAAAAAAATACCCAAATGCTCTGCCTGTTCACCTAAGACTTGCCCTGCCACCCAGCTGGGGAAATGCACTTTCAACCAATGGCATGAGCGTCCTCCCACCCTGCACGCTGTCCGGCAGTCACTGTTTCCTGAACCGTTCTCATCTCAACATCCTGGGACACTAATACACGCTATCAGTTTGCACTTACCAGGTTATGCAAAGAATATCTGACCCCAAGGACATCATCACTTCTTGATTTTTAAAGCTCCCAGTCATCTAAACTCAAAAACGAAATCTGTAAGAAGGCCCTCTTGGCCTCGATCATATGAACCATTTTTTCTTTTGCTCGTTCATTGATCCACTTGCCATCTTTGAAAGCACCACTAAGCTCCAGGTACTTTCTAGGCACCAGGACACTCAGCTCTGCCCACCCTCTTTCATGAAGGGCTTATGTCCTGCCTGCTAAGTCCTGCCAGAGCTCTCCGCAGACATCCATCCGCCAGCCCAGTTCAGTTCCCATCCTGGCCTGCCCGAGCCCCAGCCGGGTATAACTCGGTACTCTTTGTTCTGGCTCATTTTTTCAGGAGACTGAGGTTGGCCCCATGTACCATCTTGTGTACTTTATATGCTCTCTGTTCTTAGCGATCTCATTCACATACTCATACCACCTGCCTGGAGAGAGACTAGGTGGATAACATACAAACCTCCATCCTGGAACAGGGCTGTCCTGTTTTCAACCTCTGCACACCCTGGGAACCACGGGCAGACCACAGCTGTAGTAGGGTGGGGGGTGGTTTCCACCTGGCCTGATTCCATCTGGAGACAAGTCCCTGAGTCCTGCTCCATGAGGGCCTTAAGGAAGCTGACAGAAAAGTGACTAGAAGAGGGCTGTGCCCCAGCCCCCAGCCTCACCTGTAATGAAGGTCTGCAGAGTTCCTCTCTGTGGTTACCCACACAAAGTGGTTCCCCACTTTCTGCTTGCAAGATTTGGGGCAAGGTAAACCACCCACTACATTTCCATTTTCTCACCTGCAAAACAGGGGTTATAAGAAGGACTACCTCCTACGACGAATGAAATGAAAGGAGCTAAGCTCTTAGCACTCGACCAGGGCCGTGGTGGCACTGCACCCTCACTCTCCTCCTTCTGGCCTCATTGGTGTCACCCTGGGATCTCTCCCCTCAGCCTTCTGCTGCAGCCAGGTGCTGAGAGGGCTCTTAGCCCCTTTGTGAGGGGAGAATCCTCCTCCCTCTCCCTTCACGAGAGGACCTGTGGATCACCAGCCACAGCCTGGTCACCACTGCAGAGTCCAGATATTTCATCCTTCCTAAGCCTGGATGCAGGGGTTGGGTGCGTGCGCAGGATTCCTGAAGGAGCTCACCCCATGACTCATGAATGAGAAAGGTGTTTATAACAAGGAGGGCCTCACTTGGAGAACTGGGCTCCACTTATGTCACACACACAAAATAGAAAAGCTACAGTGCGGGCTCTGATCTGCCTTTACTTTCCTCCATCAATGAACAGAAAAAACACAGGTCTTAATATACTGGAGTTCATTATACTTTGTCACTAAAAGGAAAATCAAACCAGAGGGTCGCAACTGCATTATTTTCAGACCACACACACACACACACACACACACACATTCACAATCAAAGTCCAGGTGAAAAATCAGGTTAGAAAACACTCAGTTCACCTAGAGAACTTTTCACAGTAAATCAAAGGTGTTATGAGATTAAAATTAGCCTACTCACACAGTTATCTCTTACTTTAAAAATAAAATATTGGAAGATTCTGGGTGGGGAGTGGCCAAGATGGCAGAGTAGGAAGATCCTGAGCTCACCTCTTCCTATGGGCACAAGAAAATTACAACATTGAGAGAGCAACTATTTATGAGAACAACCTGAAGACTAGCAGAAAAAAATCTCCTGCAACTAGAAACATAAAGAAGAAACCACAGTGAGGCAGGTAGGAGGGTTGGGTTCGAGGTACAAAGACCCAAACTCCCAGGTGGGAGACTCACATAAGGGAGAATAGTCACAATTGCAGAGGTTCACCCCAAGGAGTGAGGGGTTGAAGCTCCCCAGCCCAAAGACCCTGCACTGAGAAGAAAAGCCCCCAGAAGTTCTGGCTTTGAAGGCCAGGAGCTTACTTTGGGAAAGTCAGAGGGCTGTGGGAAACAGAGACTCCACTCTTAAAGGGCAACATCTCACACACTTTGAGACCCAGTGCAGAAGGCAGTAATTTGGAAGGAACCTGGGTCAGACCCACCTGCTGATCTTAGAGGGTATCCCAGAGGAAACTGGAGCTCGCCCTGGGGACATAGGCTCCGGTGGAGCTGTTTTGGTGATCTCATTCTACCACAAAAACACTGGTGCTGACAAACATCAGATTGGAGTCCTCCCTCTAGCCTGTTCTTACCAGGGGCTCATCTGCCCACCAGCCAGTCAGAACCAGTCCTGAGACCCTCTGGGTCAAGCAGCCAGCTGTGAGGGGAACCAGCCCCAACCACAAGTGGGCTGACACCAGCCCCAGGACTGCCCAGGCTCCCAGCCAGGTCCCCTGGGACCTGACCTTTCCCACCAGTAACTAGCAGCCTTCACATGAAGAAAAACCTGACAGCCAGTTGGGCCGGAAGCCAGCTCTGTCTACCAGCACACCCACAGTGATTGTCCTTACCATATCAGAAGGACCCATGCAGCCCACACAGGGGGCACCCCTAGAGCATATAGCTCTGCTGATCAGAGGCAAGTGTGCTGCTGGGATGCATAGGAGGTCTCCTACACAAGGCACTTCTCCAAGACTGGAAAATGTAACGGATCTACCTAATACATAGAAATAAAAAGAGAATTAGGCAAAATGAGGAGACAAAGGAATATGTTCCAAACAAAGGTATAAGACAAAAACCTAGAAAAGGAACTAAGCAAAATGGAGATAAACAATCTTCCCAATAAAGAGTTCAAGGTAATAATCATAAAGATGCTCATTTGGGACTTCCCTGGTGGCACAGTGGTTAAGAATCCACCTGCCAATGCAGGGGACACGGGTTTGAGCCCTGGTCCAGGAAGATCCCACATGCTGAGGAGCAACTAAGCCCGTGCGCCACAACTACTGAGCCTGCGCTTAGAGCCCACAAGCCACAACCACTGAGCCCATGCACCACAACTACTGAAGTCCATGCACCCCAGTGCCCACATGTTGCAACTACCGAGCCCGCGTGCTGCAACTACTGAAGCCCGTGCACCTAGAGCCTGTGTCCCACAACAAGAGAAGCCACTGCAGTGAGAAGCCTGTGCACCCCAAACGAAGAGTAACCCCCACTCACTGCAACGAGAGAAAGCCCATGTGCAACAGTGAAAACCCAACGCAGCCAAAAATAAATAAATTTTTTTTAAAAGATGCTCAATGAACTCAGAAGAGTGAGAAGTTTAACAAAGAGTTAGAAAATAGAAAGAAGAACCAAACAGAGCTGAAGATTGCAATAACTAAAATAAAATACACATTAGAAAGAATCAACAATAGATTAGATGACACAGAGGGATGGTTCAGCAGACTAGAAGACAAAAGAGTGGAAATCACCCAAGCTGAACAGAAAAAAAATTTTTTCTAAGGAGAATAGTTTGAGAACTCTGAGAAAACATCAAGCATACTAAAATTTCCATTGTAAGAGTCCAAGAAGGATAGAGAAGGAAAGGGGCAGAGAAATTTTTTGAAGAAAATAATAGCTGAAAATTCCCCTAAACTGTATACACACACACACACACACACACACACACACACACACACACACTATGCTCTGGCACAAAAATAGACCAATTAAACAGAATAGAGAGCTCATAAATAAACCCACATTTATATGGTCAGTTAAAGTATCACAAAAGAGGCAAGAATATACAAAGGGAAAAAGACAGCCTCTTCAATAAATGGTGTTGGGGAAACTGGACATCTACATGCAAAAGAATCAAACTGGACTATTTTCTCACACCATATACAAAAATGATCTCGAGATGGATTAAAGACTTTAATGTAAGACCTGAAACCTTAAAACTTCTAGAAGAAAACGTAGGCAATATGCTCTTTGACATTCTTAGCAATATTTTATTGGCTATCTCCTCAGGCAAGCAAAATGCATATTTCCTTCAATGAGTGAATGGCAAGAATGGTCCATCCACAGGGCAGAATAGGACTCACCAATAAAATGGAACAAACTAATGATACCTGCGGTAACTTGGATTAATATTAGGAGAATATGCTCAGTGAAAAGGATAATCTCAGAAGTTTCCATACTGTGTGATTCTGTTTATATAAATTTCTTGAAATAACAAAATTATAGAAATGCAGAACAGATTAATGGTTGCCAGGAGTTGGGGATTGATGGAGAAGAGGTGGGTGTGACTCTAAAGAGATAGCATGAAAAATCTTTTTTATGTGGTCACTGCTACATGAAGTAACACATTGATAAAACTACATAGAACTACACATACATAAACACACACACACACACACACACACACAAATGCTTGTAAAACTGGTGAAATATAAACAAGCTCTGTGGATTGTACCAGCCAATTTCCTGGTTTGACATTACTCTAGTTTTCTAAGATGTTAACACTGGGGGAGTCTGGGTGAAGATGCATGGGACCTCTCTGTAAACTTTTTTGTAACTGCCTTTGAATCTACAATTATTTCAAAGTAAAAGGTTCTTTTTAAGTGACAACTTTTTCAGGGACAGCTCACAAAGAAAAGAAACTATTTTCTAAAGACTCAGGCAATTGAATTTCTAAGTTAACTGTAGATTCATCACTAAATCTTTGCAGGTTCTTGTAACGAGATAATAGAAAACTGTGGCCTGGGCATGGTGGGATCTGGTAGTCTGGGGGAAGTCCATCAATTTTTAGAAAATGGAACCCCACGTGTGGTCATGACCCACCTGAATAAATGGGTCGTAACCCACCCTTTGAATAAATATTTGACCCCCTGCCAACAGGTAAGCTGGAGCATGAGTCCGTATGATGTCCTCAGCCACAAAGCTCAGTGCTGTCCTCATGCTGCCCTTCCCTTCTTAGACGGAGGCTCTTGCCTTATGTTATTTAAATACACAGCTTTGAGTTTTAACCACTGAGACATCAGAGGACAGACATGATTTCTGCAGAAATTTTCCAGATCGGTTAGTTCTGGTCACTGAGATGACAACTTCTCCAGCGACTTGACTGAGACATTAGCACATTATCATGGTTGAGCAGGGAAGCTGACCTATGAGTTTACCATGCCTGTTCCAAGTAAAGAAATACTTTACCCCTAGACTTGACTAGCTCCATTCTGATTAAATCTAGGTGGAACCCCCTCACAGCTCCAAAGACAGAATAAAAAGTAAACTCTGCTAGCTCAACAGCTCTGCCCAGACATGTTTCATCCAGTTTGAAGCAAATGTTCTCAACAGACATTTCCTCACACCTGGATTGGGAGGTGGACGCCATTAGTCCAGGTAACACCAGAGCCATTTTCCTCTAAGCTGACTTCACATCTTTCTGTAAACAGAAAATTGAGCCCTTATCTTCTACTGCTAGAAATAATAACAGCCAGACTCTATGGAGTGTCTACTGTGCCTGGCACTATCTCTTTTATTATCCCCATTTTGCCAGTGAAGATCCCTAGATTCAGAATGAATAAGCAATCTTCCTAAGGTCACGAGCCAGTAGGTGTCAGAGCTGGGTCTAACCCCAGGATAAACTGTGTCCAAAGTACCTGCTCTTTCTACCCCACTGACCCCACTTCCCATGTGCCCAGCACCCTAAACATTGTGCAAATGAAAACAAAATTAAGTCCTTGTTCTTAGAGAGTGCAACCCTCCATATGTGAGACACTCAAGAAGAGTCATTGCATTCAGTTACAGGTGTGTCTGTCAGATCATAAGAGCAGGAGAGTTTCTAAGAGGGGGGGTGGTCAGTGGCCTAGAGGGTCAGAGGGAAGGGAGGCAGCAGGGAGGGGGGCAGCACCTGTGAAAACAGGCAGCATTTGGGCAGGAATAGGTAGGGTTATTTTATTGTGCTGTGGTAACAAAATGTATGCATTTTCATTTTATTTCCTAACCATCTTACTTTGACTTCCCAAAGCAAGTGTCCCTGTGTATGGAGAACAGGTCAACAGTGGTTTTCATTGTATAATTTAATGTATTTATAGATTTATTTTTGAGGAAAAGTGGAATAGATTTCCCACTCTGGACACAGAGCAGCTGACCTTCCAGGCCATTGAGTCAGGCATCATCCTGATAAAAGCAAGCACTATTTACTGAAGGAGTGTGTGTGATCTTCCATTCACTCATTTATTTACATGCATTTTTTTCCAGGAAGGATATTGGGGGTGGGTACCCACCATGTGCTGGAGTTTATACACATCTTGTTTCTCACCACCATTCCCTCAACATTCCTGGAAGACTGTTCTAGTTATCAACATGGAGGGACCAGAATGCTATGGTTCCCCCAAACCCTGACACCAGGGGATCAAGGACCCCTCCTAGAGAGCAATTGTATAATGTACAGTATAGACTAACACGGAGAAACAAAATGCCACCCTACAGATGCAGGTGTTTCCCTCAACAAGACGAGATTATCTGACTAAAGACAGTCGATTACCCAAAGGTTACAGTTTATTTCCCTGTAGGACTTTAACAAGTTTTGTATCTAACCCAGAAACTAGTTTCTTTATTAAACTACCTATAAATACCTACCTCCTCAAGTTTTTTTGAGACTGGTTTTAATGTTTTACTTGTTCCCTCATTAAATGATGAGCTGAATAAGCTCTTTGATGTACGTTTGTTTTATATTTGCATCAGAGTCATAATTTTTAACCTTAGGAAAATTATACCTTAGCAGGCTAAATGTGAAAAAATAAGGTATCTCCCCGGAGCAAGCAAGGGCTTTGTGGCCAGGCAAATGTGGGCTCAAATTGCAGCCTTTCTACCCATGTGATGGGATAGAAGTTACTTCACTCTTAAATCTCCAGCTTCCACACCTGCAAAATGAGGATAATATTTACCTTGCTAATTTGTTATGAAAATTAAATGAAATAATACATGCAGACATTTAACGTATTGTGGAATCCAACAAACGGCATCTATTACTATCGTAAATATTGATAATATTATGGACGACTCTTGGAATATCTGCCCATAGGGTCACCTTGCCCTTGCCTATAATTGTCTAGACCAAAGGTGGAGACACCAAGGCCAATAAAATTCTCTCTCTCTCTTTCTCTCTCTGGAATTTAGTATAGGGATTCAACGTTTTGTCTGCCTTTGTTCATTATTTGAACTAAAGATATGTCACGTTGGAGCCGAGGCTACTTCTGTGGGGTAGCTGCCTTCAGCCAATGCCTGAAGAAGTAAAAGAAGTTGTTTTTAAAAGAGATTAAATGCAGAGAAATGAAAGAACAAATACTGAGGCAAAAGAGAAGAAAGGAAGGAAGGAAGAGAGAGAAATGGAAGGAAGGAAGGAAGGAAAGAAGGGAGGAAGGGAGGGAGAGAGAGAGAGAAAGAGAGAAAGAGAGAAAGAAATAAAGAGAGAAAGAAAGAAAGAAAGAAAGAAAGAAAGAGAGAAAGAAAGAAAGAAAGAAAGAAAGAAAGAAAGAAAGAAAGAAAGAAAGAAAGAAAGAAAGAAAGAAAGAAAAAGCAAAGAAAGGAGGGAGGGAGGGAAGGAAGGAAGAAGGATGGAAGGAAGGAAAGAAAAAAAGAAAGAGGAAAGAAAGGAAAAGAAATGAAAGAAAAGGAGGGGGCCCAGCTCAGAGAGGGTTTCAGTCCAGGAAGCCCTGGGGCCCTGCCCTCGGTAGCACAAATTGCCCTTGGGTGCTTAACAATAAGTATCTCTTTATGGCTGAAGCTGAAGCTGCGATGAAATTGTATCACTCACAATCAGGTGAACTTTGACTAAAACTAATGCTGCTATTGTTACTATTGTTACCACTATTCCTATTATTATTACTATTACTATTATTATCCCAAGGACACACATAGGGAATGAGATGAGGCTCCCATTATCAGCTGTGGGGCCCAGCAAGTCACAGGAAGAGCTGGATGCTGAGTGGGACTGGCTGCCCCGGGTTCTCAGCTGGAATTGGTCCCAGAGGCCCAAGTAGGCCAAGCCCTGGGCAATCTCAGCACCAGGGAGGGTTGGCCTAAGAATCTGGGAGCCAGACCCTCACCTCTTTCTACACTAAGTAGAAATGATGATTAAGTTCCCTCCATCCCAGGTGCTATAGCTCACTCTGCCAACATGTGTCCTTTTGAAAATTCACCAAGAAAGGAAAGCTCTGGAGGAGATTACGCAAATGCCCCATCCTCTGCTGGTGAGCCCAATTTTAATAAGTATGCATGCTCCAGCCTTATGTGTCTGATGACCCAGGGATGGTGTTTGCTTTATAAATTTCCTGCTGACAGCCAGCTTTCTGAGTTCATTTAAACGTGCATTTTGTGGCATAATTTTTCATTTTACATACAGCAAATGCATAGATCTTAAGTGTACATTTTACTTTGATAGATGTACACATTCATGTAGCTGTGATCTGAATCAAGATATAGAGCATGGCTTGTACCCTGAAAGCCCCTTCATGACCCTGCCCAGTCTCCCTCTGGATCCACAAGACAGTCACTGCTCTGATTTCTATCAGCAGAGACCATATTTGCCTGTTCTTGAGCCTCGTATACATGGAATGATAAAGTATATTGCCATCTGAGTCTGGTGTCTTTCACTCAGTATAATGCTTAGAGAGTCATCCTTTTTGCTGTATGTGTCAATAATCCATTCTTTCTTATTGCTGAGCAATATTCCAATGTACAAAGATAGTGCAATTTTGTTCACCCCATCATCTGTTGATGGACATTTGGGTTGTTTCCCATTTTGAATTGCTATACATGAAGCTGCTATGAGTGGTCTTATATAGCTTTTTGTGTGATCGTATATTTTCATTTCTTTTTGGTAAGTACTTAGGAATGGAGTTGCTCTATTAGAAAAACACCCCAAATCTCACCCATTGCTGCATGGAAGGCCACCTGAGCCCACAGAGCTCAGTCTCGCCTGGCTCTCCAGGCCTGCTTTGCTCTTGCCTTCTTATCCATCCTGCTTTCCGGCTGGCAGTTATAATCCTTCCCCCAGGGACGAGCATCTTGCTCAAGGCCTTGTCTCTTCTGTATCAGCAGGAAGCTTACTCAAGGAGGACTAATGAAAATTATAGCTATTTATCCACCACAGCTATGAAATCATACACTACGGCTCCCAGAGCCCCAGATCATTGTACTGTGACAAATAGGATTGTTTCCTTGAGTGCCCAGAGTGAGAACAGGCACAGAAGGAAAAGCATGTCACAGATCTTCCTCCCTGCTACCTGATTATCAGAAGAATCAGCTATGAATTCAGCTTAGGATAATTTAAAAACATTAATCAGGTGCTTGTTAGGAGTTTCAGTGAAAGGATGACTCTGCATCAACAGAGAGCCTCCCAAATTTAATACAGAATTCCAAAGTAAACAATTCTTCACAGAGAGGCCACCATGGGGAGACAGAAGTTATGTGGCAATTATACCTCAAAAAACCTGGAAAAAAGACACAAGGAAGAGAGATTCTGTTAAAGAAGAGCAGGAAGAGCTTTCTGGTAGGAGGAGCACCTTGTGCAAAGCCACAGAATACTGAGAGCAATTGTTCAGAAACTTCCCAGATAATGGTGGCTGGAGGACACAGTGAGCCTGGGGAAGCAGGCCAGGTGAGACCCATGCAGAAGGGCATGCTGTGTGTGTGAGTGTGAATATGTGAGAGTGTGTGTGTCTTTCACTATGTCAGTGTGTGCATGTCTGTGAGTCTCTGTGAATGTACGTGTGAGAATGTCTGTGTGTGCGTGTGCCTGTGTTTCTGTGTATATGTTTACAGGGTCTCACTCTTGCTCCTGGCTGGTTTCTCTGCTCCTTGCTCACATTTCAAGATGGAACTGGGGCCAGGTTGTACTCACTGGGTCCCTGGAGAGTCAGAGCTCAAGCGGTTACATTCCACCTGAGAGCATTGCTAAGCACTTCTCTGAAAAAATGTACACATTTCCCAGTGGCCTCAAGCCATCTACACGTTTTCACTCTCACGTTACAGAGGAGGAAACAGAGGCCCAGGGACAGTGCTAGCCAGGAAAGGGTCTCCATGCTTATTTCTGTTCCATCTCTGGCCATCAACCCCTTGACACTGCCACTGCACCAAATGGGGACCTCAGCTCTCTCAAAAAGCCCTGCCTGGAGAGGAGGGTCAGCCAGGTGCTGGCCAGCAGTTGTGGTGCTGAAATGGGAAAGATGCAAAGAGTGGAGAAGAGGTCAGAGTAGAGAGGAGGCTCTACAGCTTCCCTTCCTGCTGTCCTCTAACAGACAACAGTTCAGGAGCCTGCATTCTGGGTCAGCCAATGCAGCTGACACCGACTATGACCCTGAGATGGTTCAGCCCAAGTGGAGTGAAGCGTGAGGATGCTGTGTACGCTCAGGCTCTTTGGAATCACATTCAGCATGTCAGCCAAGAACAGACTACTTTGTGGGGGAGAGAGACACTCTGGATTTCTGATCTAGACGTCCACAGTAGGACAACGTGGCTGCCTTGTGATGGAGGAAGTTTCATGCTACCCAGACACAGAGAAAGACAGGGCCCTCACCCTAAAATCCAACCTGCAGTCACTGTTTTCTTCTGCCTTGCTTTGTGCTTTGGAGATTTCCACTTAAGAATAAATTTTCTCCATTTTCTGGCCTGGTTTCATGAATTATTTATTGGAAGTCTTCCAGGCCACCAGGAGGCATGCATGTAGAGGACACTTGCCACCTCGTGGTGAGGTACATTTTCTCTGGCCTCTGAAGTCCGCTGTCAGCTTCCATGGCGTGACTTCAGCCTCTGTTGCTTCTGTGATGAAAACTCTCCATGGGAGGAAGGCAGATGGTGTCAGCAGGGCCTGGGAACTCACCAAGGGCCATGAGACAGAACCAACTTACCCACAAGGCACAGCAATGCCAGGTGCTCAACAGAGAGTGAAGCGGAGGTGAATCCACTTGAAACCAGCTGGGAAAAGAAGCAAAGAAATGCAATGGGTCACACACACTCTTGAAAAAAAAGAAAACAGGGCAATTATTAACCTGCCCCAGGGCCGACCTGTCAGCTACATCAAAAGGAACCAAAGCTCAGAAATCAGGTCTCAACCTTCTCGCAGAGCAGAATCCTCAGCCAGCACCCTGTCTTTCAGTCTTTTGGATTAGATTCAGCTCATCAATTACTGAAATCATCCAGGTTGCCAGCACGGCACCAGCGCAGGGAGGTACCAGATGTGCCACCCAGACTTCACGCCCAGTATGGGGAGATGTCCTGAGACAGAGAGCTTCCTTCATGCCATTTGTCTGTGGATTTAACCTACTCAACTGATAATTATCGAGCACTTGCTGTATACCTGGGACTATTCAATCAACAAACAGTCTTCCCACACAGAGCTTATGTTGAGTGAGGGGAGACAAAAATAAACAATAAATAAAACAAACCCTCTTGAAGGTATCCATATCAACACCAAGAATCAGTCCCACACAACTGCCTGGAGGGTCCAGTGCTAAACACCTCACACCAAACAACCAGCAAGACAGGAACACAGCCCCACCCATCAATAGGTAGGCTGTCTAAAGTCATACTAAGCTCACAGACACCCCAAAACATACCACCTGATGCAGCCCTGACCATCAGAGGGAAAAGACTCAACTCCACCCAACAGAGCATGGGCTCCAGGCCCTCCCACCAGGAAGCCTGCACAAGCACCTGGGCCAACATCACCCACCAGGGGGCAGTCAACAGAAATAAGAGGAAGTATGACTGAAGCCTGTGGAAAGAAGACCATAAACACAGTTGGTTAAACAAAATGAAATGACAGAGAAATACACCACAGACAAAGGAACAAGGTAAAATCCCACAAGACCAAATAAATGAAGAGGAAATAGGCAAGCTACCTGAAAAAGAATTCAGAGTAATGATAATAAAGATGATCCAAGATCTAGGAAATAGAATGGAAAAAATACAAGTAATGTTTAACAAGGACCTAGAAGAATCAAAGAACAAACAATCAGTGATGAACAACACAATAACTGAAATAAAACATACACAAGAAGGAATCAACAGCAGAATAAAGGTGACAGGAAAACAAATAAGTGAGCTGGAAGATAGAATGATGGAAATACTTGCCGAGGAACAGAATAAAGAAAAAAGAATGAAAAAAATTGAGGACAGTCTCAGAGACCTCTGGGACAACATCAAATGTACCAACATTCGAATTATAGGATTGAGAAGAAGAAGAGAAAGGGAAAAGGCCTGAGAAAATATTTGAAGAGATTATAGTTGAAAACTTCCCCAACATGGGAAAATAAATAGTCAATCAAATCCAGGAAGAGCAGAGTGTCCCATACAGGATAAACCCAAGGAGAAACATGCCAAGACACATATTAATCAAACTAACAAAAATTAAATTCAAAGTAAAAGATATTAAAAGCAGCAAGGGAAAAGCAAAAAATAACCTACAAGGGAATCCCCATAAGGTTATCAGCTGATTTTTCAACAGAAACTTTGCAGGCCAGAAATGAATGGCAGGACATATTTAAACTGATGAAAGGGGAAACCTACAACCAAGGTTACTCTACCCAGCAAGGATCTCATTCAGAATTGACAGAGAAATCAAAACATTTACAGACAAGCAAAAGCTAAGAGAATGCAGCACCACTAAACCAGCATTACAACAAATACTAAAGGAATTTCTCTAGGTGAGCAACACAAGAAAAGAAAAAGACCTACAAGAATGAACCCAAAACAATTAAGAAAATGGTAATAGGAATATACGTATTGATAATTACCTTAAATGTAAATGGATTAAATGCTCCAACCAGAAGACACAGGCTAAATGGATACAAAAATTAGACTCATATATATGCTGTCTACAAGAGACCCACTTCAGACCTAGAGACACATACAAACTGAAAGTGAAGGGATGGAAAAAGATATTCCATGCAAATGGAAATCAAAAGAAAGCGGGAGTAGCAATACTCATATCAGACAAGATAGATTTTAAAATAAAGACTATTACAAGAGACAAGGAAGGACACTACATAATGATCAAAGGATCAATCCAAGAAGAAGATATAACAATTTAAATACCTATGCACCCAACACAGGAGCACCTTAACAAATAAGGCAAATACTAATAGCCATAAAAGAAGAAATCAACAGTAACAAAATAATAGTGGCGGACTTTAACACCCCACTTAAACCAATGGACAGATAATCCAAACAGAAAATAAATAAGGAAACACAAGCTTTAAGTGACACAATAGGCCAAACAGACTTAATTGATATTTATAGGACATTCCACCTGAAAGTGGCAGAATACACTTTCTTCTCAAGTGCTCATGGAACATTCTCCAGGATAGATCACATCTTGGGTCACAAATCAAGCTTTCATAAATTTAAGAAAATTGAAATTGTATCAAGCATCTTTTCCAACAACAACGCTATGAAATTAGAAATCAATTACAGGGAAAAAAATGTAGAAATTACAAACACATGGAGGCTAAACAACCAAGAGATCACTGAAGAAGTTAAAAAGGAAATCAAAAAATACTTAGAAACAAGTGACAATGAAAACACAATGACCCCAAACCTATGGGATGCAGCAAAAGCAGTTCCAAGAGGGAAGTTTATAGCAATACAATCCTACCTCAAGAAACAAGAAAAATCTCAAATAAACAATCTAACCTTACACTTAAAGGAACTAGAGAAAGAAGAGCAAACAAAGCCCAAAGTTAGCAGAAGGAAAGAAATAAAAAAAATTAGAGCAGAAATAAAGTAGAAATGAAGAAAACAGTAGCAAAGATCAATAAAACTAAAAGCTGGTTCTTTGAAAAGATAAACAAAACTGATAAACCTTTAGCCAGATTCATCAAGAAAAAAAGGGAGAGGACTCAAATCAATAAAATTACAAATGAAAAAGAAGTTACAACTGACACCATAGAAATACAAAGGATCATAAGAGAGTACTACAAGCAACTATATGCCAATAAAATGGACAACCTAGATGAAATGGACAACTCTTAGAAAAGTACAACCTTCCAAGACTGAACCCAAAATAATAGAAAATATGAACAGACCAATCACAAGGAATGAAATTGAAACTGTGATTTAAAATCTTCCAACCAGGTCTTCCCTGGTGGCGCAGTGGTTGGGAGTCCGCCTGCCGATGCAGGGGACATGGGTTCGTGCCCCGGTCCGGGAAGATCCCACATGCTGCAGACTGGCTGGGTCCCTGAGCCATGGCCGCTGAGCCTGCACGTCCGGAGCCAGTGCTCCGCAATGGGAGAGGCCACAACAGTGAGAGGCCCGCATACCACAAAAAAAAAAAATCTTCCAACCAACAAAAGTCCAGGACCAGATGGCTTCACAGGTGAATTCTATCAAACATTTAGAGAAAAGCTAACACCTATCCTTCTCAAACTCTTCAAAAAATTTGCAGAGGGTAGAACATTCCCAAACTCATTCTATGAGACTACTATCATGCTGACACCAAAACCAGACAAAGTTATTACAAAAAAAGAAAATTACAGGCCAATATCACTGATGAACATAGACGCAAAAGTCCTCAACAAAATACTAGCAAACAGAATCCAGCAAAATATTAAAAGGATCATATACCGTAACCGAGTGGGATTTATTCCAGGGATGCAAGCATTCTTCAATATATGCAAATCAATCAATGTGATACACCATATTAATAAATTAAAGAATAAAAACCATATGATCATCTTAATAGATGCAGAAAAATCTTTCAACACCCATTTATGATAAAAAAAAAATACTCTCCAGAAAATGGGCATAGAGGGAACTTACCTCAACATAACGAAGGCCATATATGACAAACTCACAGCAAACATAATTCTCAATGGTGAAAAACTGAAAGCATTTCCTCTAAGATCAGGAACAAGGCAAGAGTGTCCACTCTCACTACTATTATTTGACATAGAATTGGAAGTCCTAGCCACAGCAATCAGAGAAGAGAAATAAATAACAGGAATACAAATTGGAAAAGAAGTAAAACTGTCACTCTTTGCAGATGACATGATACTATACATAGTAAATCCTAAAGATGCCAACAGAAAACCACTAGATCTAATCAATGAATTTGGTAAAGTTGCAGGATACAAAATTAATACACAGAAATCTCTTGCATTCTTATATACCAACAATGAAAAGGCAGAAAGAGAAATTAAGGAAACATTCCCATTCACCATTGCAACAAAAAGAATAAAATATCTAGGAATAAACCTACCTAAGGAGGCAAAAGAGCTGTACTCAGAAAACTATAAAACACTGATGAAAGAAATCAAAGATGATACAAACAGATGGAGAGTTATACCATGTTCTTGGATTGGAAGAATCAATATTGTGAAAATGACTATACTACCCAAAGCAATCTATAGATTCAATGCAATCCCTATCAAATTACAAATGGCATTCTTCACAGAATTAGAACAAAAATTTTATAATTTGAATGGAAACACAAAATACCCTGAATAGGCAAAGCAATCCTGAGAAAGAAAAACAGAGCTGGAGGAATCGGGCTCCCTGACTTCAGACTATACTAGAAAGCTACAGTAATCAAGACAGTACGGTACTGGCACAGAAACATAGATCACTGGAATAGGATAGAAAGCCCAGAGATAAACCCACACACATACAATCACCTAATCTATGACAAAGGAGGCAAAAATATGCAATGGAGAAATGACAGCCTCCTCTGTAAGTGGTGCTGGGAAAACTGGACAGCTACATGTAAAAGAATGAAAGTAGAACATTTCCTAACACTACACACAAAAATAAACTCAAAATGGATTAAAAACCTAAAGGTAAGGCCAGACACCATAAAACTCTTAGAGAAAAATATAGGCAGAACACCCTTTGACATAAACCACAGCAAGATCTTATTTCACCCACCTCCTAGAGTAATGGAAATAAAAACAAAAATAAACAAATAGAACCAGCTTAAAAGCTTTTGCACAGCCAAGGAAACCATAAACAAGATGAAAAGACAACCCTCAGAATGGGAGAAAATATTTTCAAACAAAGCAACTGATAAGGGATTAATCTCCAAAATATACAAGCAGCTCATACAGCTCAATATCAAAAAAACAAACAACCCAGTCCCATATGGGCAGAAGACCTAAATAGACATTTCTCCAAAGAAGACATACAGATGGCCAACAAACACATGAAAATATGCTCAGCATCACTAATAATTAAATAAATGCAAATCAAAACTACAATGAGGTATCACCTGACACTGGTCAGAATGGCTGTCATCAAAAAATCTACAAACAATAAATGGTAGAGAGGGTGTGGAGAAAAGGGAACCCTCATACTTTGTTGGTGCGAATGTAAATTGATACAGCCACTATGGAAAACAGTATGGAGGTTCCTTAAAAAACTAAAAATAGAACTACCATAGGACCCAGCAATCCCACTACTGGGTATATATCCAAAGGAAACCATAATTTAAAAAAATACATGAGCCCAATGTTCATAGCAGCACTATTTACAATAGCCAGGACCTGAAAGCAACCTAAATGTTCAACAGAGGAATTGATAAAGAAAATATGGTACATATATACAATGGAATATTACTCAGCCATAAAAAGGAATGAAATTGGGTTCATTTGTAGATAAGTGGATGGTCCTAGAGACTGTCATACAGAGTGAAGTAAGTCAGAAAGAGGAAAACAAATATCATATAATAACGCATATATGTGGAATCTAGAAAAATGGTATTGATGATCTTAGCTGCAAAGCAGAAACAGAGACACAGATGTAGAGAGCAAATGTATGGATACCAAGGGGGAAAGGGTTGGGGTGGGAAGAGTGGACAACTGATGGGAACATGCTGTATAACACAGGGAACTCACCTAGTGCACTGTGGTAACCTAAATAGGAAGGAAGTCCAAAAGGGAGGGGATATTTCTATGTGTATGGCTGATTTATTTTGTTGTATAGTGGAGGCTAACATAACATTGTAAAGCAACCATACTCCAACAAAAATTAATTTTTAAAAAAGATGTAAACAAATAAATAAATAAACAAACAAACCCATGGTAGAACAGAGGTGATGAGTACTAATGGGAGAGATTAAAGCAGGGAAGGGGTAAGGAGTGCCGGGAGTGGGGGGCGTTATACATTTAAATGTTTTTTTTCTTTTCTTTTTTTAAAATTTTTATTGGAGTATAGTTGATTTACAATGTTGTGTTAGTTTCACGTGTACAGCAAAGTAAATCTGTTATACACATACCATTCTTTTTCAGATTCTTTTCCCATATATGTTATTACAGAATACTGAATAGAGTTCCCTGTGCTATACAGTAAGTCCTTGTTAGTTACCTATTTTATATACAACAGTGTTGAAACATTTTATTTAGAAGGATAGAGAAGTCTCCAATTGATAAACAACACCTGCACAGACACCTAGGGAAGCAAGCTGGGCGGGTTTCCTGGCAGAGCACCTATCCGAGGGAGCAGCAAGTGCAGGCCCACAGGGGGTACTCTTGGCAGTGGAGAAAACAGCAGTGAGGCTGTGGGGCGGGCGCAGGAGGGCCACTGGGTGTGGCAGGCAGGGCCAAGCCACCTGCTTCTTAACTGCTCTAGGGTTTTTCTGAAATGTGCCACTGCCTCAGCAGAGATGGCAATGACCCTGGGGGAGAGTGTTGGAAATTTGCGGGGGCACATACCAGTTGTCACAAAAGATCAGGATCACTGCTGCCACTTGATAGTGGAATAGGGGTGGTGTCAAAGGCTTTGTGCAGGAAAGCCCTGGCCCAGGAAGAGTTGCTGTGTTCCAGGTCTCCCAACATCCCTGCAGACACAAGCAGAGACCTGCTTCCAGTCCCCGCAGCCCAGACCTAGCTACTTCACCTGCAAACCAAGGTGTGTGCGTGATTTCAACGTGCAGTGGACCTTCCGGGAGCACCAAGCCCTGCAAACTGTTTGACCCAAGCTCTTACCAAGGTTTACTCACTATTGGGAAGGATCACATAGCCGCGGCAGACCCCTCCAGGCATTTCTTCTGCCAATGCTGAGACCCTGCATTGATCTGCAAGGCCATGTCACATTCAGGCAGCCCCCGACCTCCTCTGTCATCTAGTAAAGACATGCTGGATGTTGTATTGATGTGTACCTTATTAAAATTCCTTTCATGCTATTTCTCTTTTACATCACACAGAGCATAATACAGTTTTTTGAAAATGTGGGTATAGGTGGGCAGGTTTCATTTCTGGACAGCAGAGGAAGATTACCGAGCACTGCTGAGGCAAGACTCACCAACCTTGGAGGTTCTGAGCAGAGCAGTGACGTGCCTTCACCTGGCTCGGGTTTGAGCAGAGTTGTTGCAGGTTATGCTGTGGGTTAGGGGTGCAGGCGGGAGCAGCAAGACCCATCGAGAGGTTGGTGTTGAATCTAGGGACAGATGGTGGTGGCCTGGGTCTGACCGGTGCCTGAGAAGGTGGACAGTAGTGGTCACATTTTGGTCATATTTTAAAGGTAAAACTGATGGATTTGTTGATGTGATTGTGAGAGAAGAAAAGGAGTTGAGGATAACTCCAAAAATTTTTGCCTGGGCAACAGGAAAGACAATGCTATGATGAACTAAGATGGGGAAGATGAAAGAGGCACAGGATGGGACTGAGGATGGAGTCAGGAGTTCAGGTTTGGATTATGAAGTTGAGGTTGCTTTTCACAGAGATGGCAAATAGGCAAATGAAACCATCGCAGAAGGGGCTGTAAGAACAGAGAAGGGAGGCGCGTAACTCAGCCTGGGAGACCAGTGACCTCCTGGAGGAGGAGACACCTGGGCTGGGACTTTAAAGCATCAGTAGGAGTTTGCTAGAGTAGGACATTCCAAGCAAAAGAAATAAACAGCATTACCAAGGGAGGTGCTAATCACGCAGGTGTCCAGGACTTCCACCCATTCAGGTAGACAAGGCTCTGTACGCTCAGGATGCAAGAACTGGAGCTGGAGGGCCCTGGGGCCCAGGTGTCCGGCCCACAGCAAGGGGGGCTCTGAAGGACTCACAGATTCTTCCATCTTTTCTGGGAAGGCAACAATGCCACTTCAGCCCCCATTTCCTCACTTCTGAACCAACATCTGCTTACACATTTTAGGGCATTTTGTTCTGTTTTCTCTTCAGCCGGACTATAAGCTCCTTTGAAGGAAGGAGCCAAGTTTCAGGGAGCTTGGAAATGACAGCTGCACAGCACTGGAGGGCTCGGAGACTCCCGTTACACAGGGAGCTGCGTAGGGCACAGCCCTCCAGATGGGAGGGTGCCCACGGTTCCATGAGTCAGTGTGTGCAAGTGTCTGGCACCCAGCACCAAGTGAGGCCCTCCGTGAGCACCTCCTCGGCTGGGGGAGTGCAGGCATGGGGGTGGGAAGAGTGGGCACGGTGGGCAGGGCTGGCAACACTGTCTGCCCCTGCTGTCCTCGCAGCCTGAGGACTCCCATGTGTTGGGCCCCTGCCGCCTTCTAATCCTCTTAGCACCTGGAAGGGACAGCCTCAGGACCCCTCATCAGAGGGCGCTAGTGAGACCCAGAGAAGTCAGACACCAGGTGAGGGCAGAGACTAGTGGGCTGGGCAGCTTGTCCAGCTGCAGAACCTGGGCCACAAGCACCGGGCAGCGTGGCTTCCCCAGGGGAGGGAAGCAGCAAAGCAACAGAGCCTGCAGGGCCCCAGCGGAGGGGAGGGGGAGGAAGGCTGTGCCCACTCGGGGCAGTCCTGCGCCCCTCGTTCAGCCTTCCTGTGGGGACACCAGGCCAGCACCTGGCTGCTGTGAAGGTTGACTGGTTGGCAAAGAGGCAGCAGGGCTGCCTGGGCCTGGCCACTGCCCTGGGAGCTGGCCCTCGAGTCAGTGCCTATGCCCTTCCAGAAGAGAGGGAGCGAGGTGGAGTCAGCCTGGGTACCCTGGAGTGAACCTTGAAGGCTGAGCAGTCATAGTTTGGCCAAACAGTAGGAATGTGGTGACAGCAGAAGAGGTCAGGGAGTCAAGCTGGGACCTTGCCCACCACGCAATCCTCCCTCACGCATTCCCTGAGAGCGTGCTGAGGGCTGAGAGCCCCGTGGGCCAGGCTCTGAGCTGACTCCGAGGACCCCGGTGAGAAGCAGCCCCGCCCGCGGAGCAGCCCCGGCAGCAGAGCTGCTCCCCCAGGAGGAGCCTTGCTAGACCTTGTTCTCCTAAGCACCCCCATTAAATTTTAACATGACAGACATACTGCGTTCTGTCTCTGTGCATGTGTGTGTCTGCGCTTTACACCCGAAGGAGTACGAGGTCCTCCCACCCCACGCCCAGCTTTCTGCGTGGGGAATGCGTTCTGGAGCCCTAGGAATTGAGGGATGAGAAGAGAGGCTTCGAGTTTCTGGGTGTCATGGAGACCTTGAGTGCTGTACAAAGGGGTTAAAGTTCATCCTTTGCCCTGGGAACAACGTAGGGGGTGGGCAAAGGGAGGCTGGGCACAACGGACACTGGAGCTTGGGTGGGGAGAATGGAAATGAAATGAACAAGCTAGCTTTGTTCACAAGCTGCCGCCACAGCAGGCATCCCTCCCTGAATCCTGACAGTGGCTCTGACAGTCCTTTCTGACAGAAGGACTCTTGTGGTCCTTCTGTAGAGGACGAAACTGGATGCAGAGGGGCTGAGCAATGGGCCACCATGCAAGCTGGCCTAAGGCTTAGCCCTGGAGTCCAGGCTCTTGACTGTGAAGCTGCAGAACAGAGTAAGACTCCATCTCCAGAGCACATAGCCTCAGGGGCAGACAGACAGTAAACAGATAATTCAGGTCCCACTGAGCCCAGGGCGCAAGAGAGGTCAGGCCGGAGGTGGCTCTACAGAGGACACGTTCAATCTCCTCTGGAAGGAGAGGGCCGTGTGGGCACTGGGGGGCAGAGCGAGCATCAGGTTTCCAAGCTGGGGGTCACTGTAGCTACAAGCTGTGGTCTGCAGACATCCAGGGCCCAGTCAACGTAGGAGGAACACAGCAAAGACAGACTTGGCAAGGCCACTGTGGCCAGGCCCAGAGGAGTGCCATCAGTGATGGCCAGACAACAGTGCTTCCAGGATGCAGGCCTCGTAGGTGCTCTCAGGGTACAGGAGGGAACTCCTGGGGCCTTCTAGCAACTCTGCAATTCTGTAGTGGTTAATACAGAGATGCTGAATCTGCCCTGGAGCAGTGTTCCCTTTGGCTAAGGAAACAGACTCATCCATTACTGATTACAAATGTTATGTAAAATTTAACAGCCCAGGCACAGGCACAGGTGGGCTCACTCTCTACCTGTTGTGTCTTTGTCAGTACAACACATGTCCCTGGCACATGACATCACACCTGGGAGCTTGCACAGTTCACCATCCTTAGAGACAAGAGTTTGGTGTGATTCTGGTGCTTACAATAAATACCAAAGAAATTGCCGAAGGGGGTGGGGGGCAGGGGTTGGTGCTCCAGGAAGGGTCAGCAGACCCCAGCCCTACCACCAGCCCTTGGTCTCAGCTGTATCTTATAACCTGTGCTTCCACCATTCCATTTTCCATTTAAAAATATTGTTTTCAAAGTGAGAGACGTAGGTCATAAGTCATTTTGTCTAACTCTATGGTCTTTCTTTCAATAAACATCAAATCTCAGTGTGGCTGGAGAGATGTTCCACACAGGTGGCATAATTCATACATACCCAGTGGGATTTCTCTTGGACTGAAAATGATGGGACTAATGTCTTGAGAGTGAACTTGTGGGCTTTGAATGCTGGAGAGTATGTGAGTGTGTGTACATGTGCACTGTGTGGGGGTGTGAATGCCTAAGACAGTGTGTGAGTGTGTTTTTGTAAGCAGCTTTTGGCAGGAAATGAGATAGGAGGTAGATGGGCCCTGGGTAGAGAAGCTGGAGTTTGTCAGAGTAAATTGGAGCTCTGTTTTCCCTAGACAGGCCAAGGATAAAATGGCAGGAGCTGAGCTCTGCTGGAGTAAAGAGATAGGAGGACCACATCTCTCACTCCTGAGGTCAAGGAGACCTCCCTGTCTGCACACGCGCAGGAAGGCTCCTTGCGGGTCAAAAAGGGAGAGGGTGCCACCCCATAATAAGTGTGGACATGCACCCACAGTCCTCTGCACTGGAATCCATCTTGGCAAAAATATGCGCACGCATAGTGGGGAGGGTCCTAGGGCAGGTCAGGTGTGAAAAAAGAAACGAGATAATTGACCAAAGGTAAACAAAGACCCAGAAGAACTGCCCTGTATAAATGACTTAACCTCCTCTTTACCACACTCCTCCTCATTAGGGAGGACACCCACACCCTTTTTTTCCAGGTGTGTATTTCTGCCTTGCTTCTGTTTTAAACAAACTGTTTCTCTGTTTGCCCTCCCACATATTGTGCTGTGTCTCTGATAATAAACTTTGTACTTGTTTTTGCAGTTTTTGCCTCTTTGAGAAATACGTTTTTCAAGCAGAGCAAGAGCCAGGGCTACTTTGCTTCTAGCCTCTAGCCCTTGGTAGTCTAGTGGCCAGGACTCCTGGCTTTCATCCAGGTTACTCAGGTTTAATGGGCAGGGAAATAAGATCCTGCTTCAAGACAACTGATTGCTCTCTCTCTGATATCAGAAAGAGATCTTTGCAGGAAAGCGCTCTGTGCAGGTGGCCCCTTTGTCTTGTCACTCATCTTAAACCAGGCACCCCTAGTCTCTAATCATCTCCAGCCCTAGCACACCTTTCAAATCTTTTAATCACACAATACTTTGCCTAACCTGTTAGTTCTTTCCTTAGATCAAAGTAGAAATGAAGAATAACTAAACAGGTGACCAGATCCCTTCCCTAGCTTCCTCTTCAGTAATCTCGAGAACAAACTGTGTGAACAAGCTGTGTGAAGATAACGTTGAAAGAAAGATCACGAGAAGTCAATGAGCCTGCACACAGTGGTGAATGATGATGACTCTGACCCCCATCTCAATGATTAACTGAGATTACTTCCCTTTAAAAAACTTCCATGGCCCAGCAGAATTTTCAGAGGTGGTTTTTAGGGGACACTTAGTCCACCATTTCTGGGAGATTGCCAATATTCTGATTAAAAGCAACTTTCCTTTCTAACCATATTTTCCTCTCTCTGGGGTATTGATCTTCCAGTGGCGAGCAGCTGGACCTGAGTCTGGTAACATTTTCCCCTCCACACGGATGAATTCAGGCAGGCCTTCCATCTCCCCCTCTACCCACAGACATTAATAACTCCATAGCTGGAGAAGTCATTCCTCAGCTGAGCACTGTGGATAACTCACAGATGGAAAGGTGAACAAATGGGCAGTGGATTTCCTTCCTTGTGGGCCGGGGCAGACCCATGAATTGTCAGGCTCTTCAGGGGGTGAGGCAGGACAGACAGGGGCTCCAGGCCGAAGGCCCTGCACCCAGATGTTCCCTCACTGGCCTATGCAGTCCTTTGGGATTCCTCTAAACTGTGAGAACCACCACTTTCTGAACAGCAGAAAATATGCCAGTGGTCCATCTCCCAAGCTCCACAATAACCCAGGTAGTAAGAAGGGGAGCCTCAGAGAAGTCATCGGTTTAATTATTGCTTTGTTTGTTCAGGGAAGTCTTTCTGCGCTCAGTGCAAGAAAAGAAACTAAATGTAGATGGGGGAAAAGACAATGGGAAAATGAGAGTAAAAAAGTGAAATGGAGATAAGAGCACGTGGAGAAATGCTATGGTCTTGTTGAGAGAGGACTGCCAGCCAAACAGAGGGGTGACCAGCACGTGCTGCCTGCCGTGAAGTGAGGGGAGGAGGGGCCAGCTTCCAGCCAGTGCCACAGAGGCTCTCTGTGGCAGTGGAGGGGTAAGATGACTGATATTCTCCACATGAGCTTCAGGAAGCACCTCTCCCCATGCCTTCTCTCTGCACAGAGACCCTGCAGGATGCCCCAGTGAGCCAACACCTGGGAAGACCTGGGATGGGTCAGTAGATGTTTGGGAGGGACAGCAGTTTGAGCACCACCTTGGTGCAGACTTGGTCTCACAGCCAGCAGCCTCGAGGTGTGGAAGGGCTCCTCCTGCTGGGGAACAACACATGAACTTCAAAATGGAGCAGACCTGGGATGAACCCCAGCTCCAGTGCTATTGGGGCAGGGGGAGACTCAACCTGAAACCTCTGCTCCACATCTCTAGGATGGGACAGTAGTTTTCCCTGTGATGTCTTCCTGTCCTATCCTCACTTCAATCTTCCCAGCCCACCTTCCTGTCTGTGTTAGCCCATCTCCTTGAACTGGCATCTTCCATCACTGCAAATCGAAAGCCCCACCTTCCCCTCAAGACCAAGCTCAAATGGAGCTGCTTGTGTGCAAAGTCTTCCCTGATCATCCAGTTGGAAGGGACCTCTCACCTTGCTGGCCCTCAAAGACATTTGTTCTGCCCCTTCTCCATGACTTTTAGCATTTTAGCATCTCCTATTTCTTTTAATTTAAAAAGAGTTTCAGATTCTCCCATGATAGTACCCTGTAAAATCATTTGTCCATTTCATTCCCTGCCCTTATCTCACTCCCTCTCTACCTAGTAAACTCTGCTGGTTCCAGAGGATTCCAGGGATCAATCAACAAGTTTGCTGTGAAGACATGAAAAGGGAAAGCCCCTGTCCTAGTGCATAGCCCACAGTGGGACACCTTACGTTTGGAGCTGGAGAACAGATATATTGACGTGGAAATATGTTTCCGAAAAGGAGCCCATTAAGATTGGAACATTAGTTTACAGGCTTCTGGTCCCTTATCACAACTGTAGTTACATAACTCTTGGTGCTGGTTTTTTGTAAGTTTTCAAAGATTCTATTTTGGTGGTGGGTGCACATCAGGGACAGAGCTGAGTTAGCATTCCACAGTCCACAGAATATGCCCTGTTTATATCTATATTAGTATTTATTTATATATACGTCTCTAGATAATATATAGATAGCTCCCATTTATCTCTTATTACCATTCTCATTCCCCATATGCATTAAATGTATTGATATATTTCCTTAAATATGCCCATCTCTTTGTAAACGATATAGTACTGTTTTTTATATATGTATATCCATGTAAATTACATGAGTTATATTATCCTTTAAACCTCATTCTGTTTCTTTTCTTATATTTTCTCTTGACCATAGGGATTTTTTGCATCATTTTGCTCTATATACATGTAGATTATTGCTTCTCAATGCTATTTACTGTTATTCCACAGCTAGCTTCCTCCTTATTTTAGTTCCAACACCATATAGTGGACACCAAGTTGCCCCCATTTCTTTCCATTATAAATAAAAAGACAGATGATCTCCTTGTGCATGTCTCCCACCAGAGCCATCAAGGATTTCTCTGAGGCACTTAGCTGGAGGTGAGTTGCTAGTCATAGGGCACATGCTCTAAATTTCACTAAGTTCTCTGGAATGCCCACACAGTCCACACTCCAGAGTTCCTGTCTGCCCACACCCTGATCAATACTTGATTTTGTCCCTTGTCTAATTTTAGCTACGCTGCTGAGTATGAAGCAGTTTCTGGTATTGACTTTAACTTGCACCATGAACATCTCTTCATGGGTTTGTTAGTCGTTGGTGCTTCCATGTCTATGAATTGCCTGCTTATTTTGTTCATACATTTTTCTGTTGGAGTGTCCCTTCTCTCCCTTGTATTTTGAAGGAACTCCTATTGGGTTTACCTATTCCTGCTGTCTTTCACTAATATAGCCCTCACTGAACAGAAATCCCTAATTTAGAGGTAATAAAAACATCCATTTGCCTTATGGTTATTATTCGCCAACTTTGTTCAAGCAGCTATTTGCTTCACCCCTGCAGGTCTCCAGCCGACTCCAAGTGTAGGAGCCAAGGCAGTCTTGTGCCCCCAATGTCTACAACAGTTCTTGTTACACTAGTTCATGAATAAATATTTGGGGAATGAATGAGGCCAGCACCTGGTGCATTGTAAGTACTTGATAAATGAAAGCTATTTTTTAAAATTAATTTATTTATTTTTGGCTGCATTGGGTCTTCATTGCTGCATGTGGGCTTTCTCTAGTTGCAGCGAGCAGGGGCTTCTCTTCGTTGCGGTGCACGGGCTTCTCACTGCGGTGGCTTCTCTTGTTGCAGAGCACGGGCTCTAGGCTCACGGGCTTTAGTAGTTGTGGCACGCGGGCTCAATAGTTGTGGCGCACGGGTTTAGTTGTTCCGTGGCATGTGGGATCTTCCCGGACCAGGGCGTGAACCCGTGTCCCCTGCGTTGGCAGGCAGATTCTTAACCACTGCGCCACCAGGGAAGCCCCAAAAGCTGTTATTTTTAACGAATGAAGTGTTTCTCAAGGAAAGGCTCTAAAGAAATATAATGAAGCCATCTTCTTCAGAGAGATATACAAAAGCAAAACCAAATTTTAGAAGCTAAAATACCAGTGACCCTCAGGAAATAGGAAGGATTTCCCGGTTTTCTTAAGAGGTTTGAATGTTTTTCCTTAGTGCAGGAAGCCTCTGTGAGGAGTAGATACAGATTTCTAACTTGGGAACAGCATTGTGGTGACACGGTTTTGTTTGCTTTCACTTTAGTTTTTGTTTGTTAGTTCATTTGTCTTGATTTGGCTTGGTCTTGAAATAGAAATGTTACAGTTATGCCTGGGTAATGTGGAAATCCAGGATAATGTGCCATGTCCCAGTGATTCCAATGCAATGCGATGAGAATCTCTTGTTGGGATCCCTTTAGAATCTGTGATTAGCTCCCCTAATTCAATAATAACATTCCATGGGTACAGCATTACCTTCAGTAAATTCTTTGGGAGTCACCTGTGAGGTCTCGTGCATTACAGTTGGATTGCCACATGTCTAAAGTTTTATAGAAGGAAAAAGAATTGCCTCCTTGTCTGTTTCAAGGAGTACAACCCCATACACAAGGTCCCCTAACCAGGCAGGACCCCCCCTCCCCAATCTTTTCCCTATTAGTTAGAAACTGCCTGAAGTCAAAAAGGGGCATAGATGTGGCAGACGGGTCAGGCCAGTGAAGATAAAATAATTCTCAAGGTCAATTCCAGTATGACAGTGTGAGGCACTCCACTGAACTGCTCCACAGTAAAAATGGTGAAAATTATTTTTTTTAAATACTATCATTTACAGCATCAACTCAACTGTTAGTATTTTAACCGGAACACTTATGTGCTTAGGATGAAAAAGTTTAGGATTATAAGGTGTTCTCTGAAATGCCAGTGGAAAGAAATATTTTGAGTTATTGCTGATATGGGAATTTAGTATATAACATATAGGTAAAGCAATCTTCCAGCACAGTGAGCTTGAAGTTAACTCTAAAAGAATATACCTGGAGTAAAATAATCCCATCATCTTAAGTAAAGAAATGAAAGTTTTAAATCTTAGTAATGAGATAAAAGTAATACCAGAGAGTATTCTTTAAATAGAGAATATACAAATAAAAATTCAGGTAATGACCACTGGAAAAGCTATCATTTTAGAGACACAAATATTTCTTTTCTTGTAAAAAAAAAAAAACAGTTAAAGATTAAAATTAGAAGAAACCAACTCCTCATGACATTCAATTTTAAAGTAGCAGATTTAAGTGGAATAGGCTCTTTTGGTTTTCAAAATTCTTTTCGAATTACTGGGGAACTCTTAAGTGTGGTGGGAATAACTGGAAAAGATTCTTAGAGCTAGGGAAATTTCTGGGAAAATTTTTAGCTCTACTTAAAAAAAAAGACGTATTTTTTGCTTTGCTCAATAGGACACTTCACTTTTGAAGAACTTTGTCACTGCTGCGTCTATAATCATTAAGCACTAACTATGTGTAAAATTTCATGACTTTTCATCTTATCCTTACTTATACTCTATATATCTAGATATTTCTTATACATTTGATTGTGTATCATTCCAATTTCCCAGTTTGTATTTTATTGGTATCATATTCTTTAGAAATATTTAAATCCCATGTCGTTTTAATCTGTTATATTAAAAGATAATAAATGAACAGGACAATCAAAATATATA